>NW_012102121.1:1946376-1948309 GCF_000951045.1 Mandrillus leucophaeus
AGACAGAGTCTTGCTCTATTGCCAGGCTGGAGTGCAATGGCACAATCTCAGCTCACTGCAACCTCTGCCTCCCAGGTTCAAGCGATTCTCCTGCCTCAGTCTCCTGAGTAGCTGGGACTACAGGTGTGCGACACCATGCCCAGCTAATTTTTGTATTTTTAGTAGAGATGGGGTTTCACCATATTGGCCAGGATGGTCTCAATCTCTTGACCTCATGATCCACCCGCCTCGGCTTCCCAAAGTCCTGGGATTACAGGCGTGAGCCACCATGCCTGGCCCATTTATACTTTTTTAGTTATTTTTAAATGTACTATTAAATATTATTTATTTAATATTATAAATAAACTCCAGCTACTGCTGGAGTGCAGTAGCGTGATCTCGGCTCACTGCAACCTCCACCTCCCAGGTTTGGGCGATTCTCCTGCGTCTTGCAGCCTGCCGAGTAGCTGGGATTACAGGCATGTGCTTTCATGCTCAGCTAATTTTTGTATTTTTAGCAGAGATAGGGTTTCACCATGTTGGCCAGGCTGGTCTCGAATTCCTGTACTCAAGTGATCCACCCGCCTCAGGCTCCCAAAGTGCTGGGATTACAGGTGTGAGCCACAGTGGCTGGCCAATTAAATATTATTGACTATAATCACCCTGTTGTCTTATCAAATAGTAGATCTTATTCTATTTCTTTTTTTTTTTTTGATGGAATCTCACTCTGTCACCCAGGCTGGAGTGCAGTGGCATGATTTTGGCTCACTGCAACCTCTTGCCTCCTGGGTTCAAGCAGTTCTCTGCCTCAACCTCCAGAGCAGCAAGGATTACAGGTGTCGGCCACCATGCACAGCTAATTTTTGTATTTTTAGTAGAGACAGGGTTTCACCATCTTGGTCAGGCTGGTCTTGAACTCCTGACCTTGTGATCCACCTGCCTCGGCCTCCCAAATGCTGGGATTATAGGCGTGAGTCACCGTGCACAGCCATTCTTTCTATTTTTTTTGTACCTATTAACCACCAGCCCCCCACTACCCTTCCTAGCCTCTGTGGTAACCATCCTTCTAGTATCTATGTCCATGAGTTCAATTGCTCTGATTTTTAGATTGCACACATAAGTGAGAACGTGTGATGTTTGTCTTTCAGTTCCTGGCTTATTTCACTTAACATGATGATCTCCAGTTCCATCCATGTTGTTGCAAATGACAGAATCTCATTCTTTTTCATGGCTGAATGGGTACTCCACTGTGTATGAGCACCACATTTTTTTTTTATCCATTTATCTTTTTTTTTTTTGGAGACAGAGTTTTGCTCTTGTTGTCCAGACTGGAGTGCAATGGCATGGTCTTGGCTCACTGCAACCTCTGCCTCCTGGGTTCAAGTGATTCTCCTGCCTCAGCCTGCCAAGTAGCTGGGATTACAGGCGTGTGCCACCACACCTGGCTAATTGTTGTATTTTTAGTACAGACGGGGTTTCATCATATTGGTCAGGCTGGTCTCAAACTCCTGACCTCAGGTGATCCATCCGCCTCAGCCTCCCAAAGTGCTGGGATTAAAGGTGTGAGCCACTGCACCTGGCCTATCCATTCATCTCTTGATGGACACTTAGGTTGCTTCCAAATCTTGGCTGTTGTGCACAGTGCTCCAACAAACATGGGAGTGCAGATCTTGTTTATGTTTTACTTTCTGGGACATATCCTTAACTTACAACTTCAAAAAACCAAAAACAAAAACAAAAAAAAAAAACAAAACTAAATCTTACAACCTTTTATTTTATTTAATTATTTTTCCCCCTGAACCTGAGAGTAGGTGATTATTTTTAAGAGATGAGATTTTTGTCCCCTAGGCTGGAGTGCAGCTTACTGCCTCAGCCTCCTGTCTGGGACTACACGTGTGCACCACCACGCCCAGCTAATTTTTGTAGAGATGGGGGTCTCACTGTTTGCCCAGGC
>NW_012102121.1:1948784-1994305 GCF_000951045.1 Mandrillus leucophaeus
GCTTGGAAGTGAGGGTTTCTCCAGAGAATTCTGGCTGAGGAGTAATGTTGGGGAACGCTGGTGTGTTGCTTTTACTTAATCCTTGTTTAAGTTGTTTCACTTGACTCTGCCCCACACTGTGCCTGGTGCTTAGTCCTTTTTGGTCTCTGGTTCCCATTTTCTGGAGACTATACCTTCTGCCTCCTGCACAGGGTGGGGATGAATGGGGAATGTTTCACCGAGGGCTTTACTGCTCTGATCACTGACTGTGTGTATCTTTGCCTTATCCCAGTATTACCTGGTGCTTCCAGAGTCTGAGCCCCTCTTAGGGGTCCTAATGGGTTGATAGACTGACTCCCCCTTTTCTGCTTACTTTATAACTTCATTGCTGGCAATGACCATCCCTTCATTATCTTTCCACATTCTTAAATTTCATTGAAATAGATCACACCTGTAATCCCAGCATTTTGGGAGGCCGAGGTGGGAGGATTGCTTGAGCCCAGGACTTCAAGGCCAGCCTGGGCAGCAATAGTGAGACCTTGTCTTTGTTTTTTTATTTAAAAAGAAGAAGAAATATATTGTCCACTGCTACCCCCTTTCCTTTTATTGCTTTAAAGATGAATACAGTTTTAATTCTTTATTTTAAAATTATTTATTTTTTTGAGACAGGGTCTTACTCTGCAATCACGGCTCACTGCAGCTTTGACCTCCTGGGCTCCAGTGATTCTCCTGCCTCAGCCTTCTTGAGTAGCTGGGACTACAGGCATGTGCCACCACACCTGGCTTTTTGTTTTTTGTAGAGATGGGTCTCAACTATGTTGTCCAGGCTGGTCTCGAAATCCTCAGCTTAAGCAGTCCTTCTTCCTCAGCCTCCCAAAGTGCTGGGATTATAGGCATGAGCCATTGTGCCTGGCCTTTGTTTGTTTGTGATCATTTTAGTGGGCTTTTGGGAAGAAGAGATGGTAAAGACATTTGATCATTTTAGTGTGTTAAATGAAATTCTCCCTTTGAAAATTCTAATGGACTTCAATTTATTCCACAACTGTTGATGAAGACCAGTAAGTGTAAAGTCAAGAGCCAGGCCCTGGGGATTTAGAAATGGGCATGACATGGTAACTGATCTCTGCAAGCTCACATTAATGTAATGTGGTAAGTACTTTGCCAGCAGCGTGCCCAAAGCTCTGTGGGACTGCAGGTGGCAGTGTGCCTGTTGAGTTGTGCACACATTAGCAGTGGGAAAAGGAGGTGTATGGAAAGACTTGGTAGAAGCTGTCTTTAGGTTATGCTTGAGGTCTGCATAGGTATAGAAAGGACTGTCACCTTCTGAGGCCTGAGAGCATGCTCAGACTCTTCAGAAGCTTGAGCACTAATATTTGTCTCCTCTCACAAACTTACTTTCCCTCATATTTAATTTGGAAAGATTTCATAATAATTCTCATTTTTGTCTAGTTCTACTTGGTTACAAATACGGAGCACTTCAGTCATTGAGTATGAAAATCCCTTTTTATGCCAGAGTCAACCTTTGCCCCTCCAGGAACTAAATTTTACTATTCTTTTATTGAAAAAATAATGACAAATGGCTACCATGAATGCAGTTAATAGTGTTTAAAAAGTCATATCTATATTACTCCTAAGAGCATTATATATATTTGAAAATGGTACTTTGGAGTAAATAAATTTGGTGACTAACTGGAGAAACTAAACACTTACAATTTTGATGAGGGATCCTTTCAAACCTTGTCTGTCTGTTTGGGGTCTGCTGGATTAGCCTATTGCCTGTTTGATTCATAAAACATTTATATGAAGGGGACATCTTATTTTGTTTGTCCCTGTTTAAGGAAAGTATCCTCTATTAGGATAGATGATTCTTTAAAATCATCCATTTAAAATCAGTCATTTAATATCTCATGCATCTTTTAAAAACGTATAGCTATAATTGTAGAGCATGTACAATTAGTAAATATATCTTATTTTTTTCTTATTTATTTATTTATTTATTTAGAGACGGTGTCTCGCTCTGTCACCCAGGCTGGAGTGCAGTGGTACAATCTTGGCCGAGACCTCCACCTTCTGGGTTCAAGCAATCCTCCTACCTCAGCCTCCCAAGTAGCTGGGATTACAGGAATGCACCACCATACTCGGCTCATTTTGTATTTTTAGTAGAGATGGGTTTCTCCATGTTGGTCAGGCTGGTCTTGAACTCCCGACCTCAGGTGATCCACCCGCCTTGGCCCCCCAAAGTGCTGGGATTACAGGTGTGAGCCACCTCACCCGCTGTTTTTTCACTTAATTCAGATGCTTTAAATAATTAACAGTCATATGTTCATTATTTGCTAACCTAACACCCTGTGCTGGATATTTGGTAGGTTGACCCTAATATTTATTACAAATGATGTTGAGATGGATATATTCCTATATATAAATATTGGTTTGCATTATTATTTCTTTAGACTGGTTTCCTATAAATAGGCAACTGGATCAAAGAATCTGAACAGTTTTCTGGATTTATGCCATGTTTACCTAAAGATTACGAAATAACCAGTAGGGTGTGAGTACTGCATGTATGTTTAAAATAGATGTGATTTTTGTTTTTCTTTAGACGGAGTCTCACTCTGTCACCCAGGCTGGAGTGCAATGGCATGGTCTCGGCTCACTGCAACCTCCGCCTCCCAGGTTCAAGCGATTTTCCCACCTCAGCCTCCCGAGTAGCTGGGACTACAGGCACACGCCACCACACCAGCCTAATTTTTGTATTTTTAGTAGAGATGGGGTTTCACTATGTTGGCCAGGTTGGTCTCGAACTCCTGACCTCGTGATCCACCTGCCTCGGCCTCCCAAAGTGGTGGGATTACAGGTGTGAGCTACTGTGCCCAGCTAGATATGATTTTATTGACATTTGTAATGTGCAGTATTCTGGGTGTATGCCCGCATCCCACCAGCCATTCAGGAGGCATTATGAGATGGGCAGGCAGTTGAAGAATAGTCCTGACTCCTTCCTGGCTGGGGAACGTCATGTGAGAGCTGGCATTACTCTGTGGCTGTTGATATTCTCTAGCCCAGGTTAAAGCCTGTCTCTAAAGAGGGAGACACAATCTTAGACCTGCCAAGTGGCTAGATTGGTGTGATCCAATCCCTGTGCCTTATTGTGACTCTTGTAACCTAATGACAGCCCTGTGCTTGGGCTGCTGAGTGTGCTGTGGGTGAGATGATTAAGCACAAACAGAATGGGCTCTGAGGCCTATAGCTGTCCTGGCTTTCCCCAGCAGACTTTGAGGAGAGCATCTGGTTATATCTGTATAATTTCGAACTTGCTTCTAGGACAGAGGGCTTCCTACCACCTAACCATGACCCCCTCCCCCAGAATAAAACAAGGAAATACAAAAAAATTTTGTCTGAAACATCTTCCCTGGTCATCTTGAGACCTGTGCCAAGCTGTAAAAGGGCTTATGACCTCGTTCCTATGGTGGGTGGGTCCTTTGGCCTGGCAGTGTGCTGTCTTCGTGCCTTGGGCCTGATTTGTGATCAGAAGTGGTAGGGGAGTTATTCACGGGACTCTGTACGCCTATCAGATTGGGGTTACTAAGTTCCAGAGGCAGGGAGCAGGCTGCCTGTAGCTGGTGGGCGGGTCCCTAGAGTTCAGATTCAGTCTGTGGGATCCAGCCCAGTGTGGCTAGTATGCCTTCTGTCCCGGCGCTGTAGAATGGCAGCTTTGGCAGGAAGTGAAGCACAGTACATGATGTAGGGCAAAGGTGTGGAGTCCCCTCAAAACCCTGGGTTCCTGAACTGTCCATGCATGGGAACCACACTCACAGCCTCTGCCCAAGAGTAGAGACTTTGGGATAGATTAGCTCCAAAGTGGGAGTATTTGAAGTGCAGAATGACCCCTCAGAACTGATACTTCAGCCTGGGAAAGGGACAATTCTGGAGAGAAATCATTGCAGCCAGCTTCGACATCAGTCCTGGGGGCAGCCACAACTTCTTTCTTCAACTCACGCCCTGGAGATTTGGGCACGCAAGGGCCTGTGGTGGTGTAGTGCTTTCTCGATCACCAAGGTGGGACGAGGGCAGAGCAGGACAGCCACAGCTGCAGATGACCCCCAGCTTTTTCCCTTTCAGCTGGCACTCCCTCCCCTCTTCGTTCCTTTTCAGGATGTCAGGCCAGCAACCTGGCAGTTTCTTCCAACTCGACCACTTGTCTTGGGGCTTGAATAGTGTCAGAAATGCCAACCCCTGGACTAGGCTGCCTCAGTGACTTATTTGGGGGCCCAGGTCTTCTTGCCTTGATCTTGTTTTTCCACTACTAGGTCACCCCTGCTAATTTCTCAGTGTCACAAGTGCCCAACATGCCCAGCTGTCCCCAGGCCTATTCTGAACTGCAGATGCTGTCCCCCAGTGAGCGGCAGTGTGTGGAGACGGTGGTCAACATGGGCTACTCGTATGAGTGTGTCCTCAGAGCCATGAAGAAGAAAGGAGAGAATATTGAGCAGGTGAGTGGTTGGTCAGCCAGGAGGGCAGGCTCAGACCTGTGGAGCTGGAGTAGCGTCCCCCCCCGTCCTAGAGCCCCTGACTTGTAGCACCAGCCTCCTTTCCTGTGGGTTTGTGAGGACATGGGGCGTATATTGGGGAAAGCCAGCAGCCTTGGGAGCAGTTCTTCTTTTGGAAGCTATTCCAGGACCCAGGCCGAGAGACAGCTTTGGGAGAATTGAAGCTGTTCTCCAACTACCTCCGCTTTCTTTGCCCCTCCAAAAGGGGCAAAGCTAGGCTTGGGGTATGGTCAAATGTCTTCTTCCAGGAGTTTTCATCCTGTCATCTATGCCCAAAATGTTGAATAGGGTACTGGAGTGTTAGACCTTGGTGACATTTTCTGACTTGTGCTGTTCCTTAGAGTAGCCGCCTGCCCAGGCTGTGGAGTTGACATTCTGGTAGGTGTGTCAGCTGTGGCAGCAATTCCTTTGGAAAATGCCTACTCATGTTTAGAAGGCTGTGTCTGTGTTCAGTAAAGAGTCACTGGGGTCCTGTTGTGTTGGACACAGTCAAGGCACAAAATCAAATCCTATCCAGTACCTGACGGCCTGGGTGGGGTGGGGATCAGACTTCACACACTCCAGTTTGTTGAGGTCTCTTGGAAAGCACAGCAAAGAGTAGCAGTAGGTGCTAAATCCCTTGTTTCTTTTCTTAGATTCTTGACTATCTCTTTGCACATGGACAGCTGTGTGAGAAGGGCTTCGACCCTCTCTTAGTGGAAGAGGCTCTGGAAATGCACCAGTGTTCAGAAGAAAAGGTGGGAATCTTCACGCTTCATGGGAACCCTCTGGAAAGGAGGGACCAAGTAGTCCGTCCTGGTTTTTTCCCTTGGCCCACACACAACCTTTTTGCTTTGCCAGTGACTACAGGTAGAAGCACATAAAGGGCAGAATCTCCCAAGTATTCAGACAGGCCAAGGCCTGTGTTTGGGTTGGTGGTTGAAGCATTGGGTTGAAAACTTTAGAATCCCAGTGAAGGGAAGGGAACATTGGCCTGAGCTAAAAGCCAAACTTTTAGATGACTAGGGAGGGAGACTGCTGGACTTTTTGCCTAGACTGCTCTCTGAAGAGCAGCCATGTCTGGGTTCAGTTTCCTTCCTTGGAGGGAAGATGGATGTGGGTGGTGGGACCCAGATAGAGGTCGCAAGAGTGAGCTGGGACTGGGCTGACTCCTGAAGGTCGGTGGCTGTCACCAAACCCGTCTGCCTTGGCTTCCACCACAGCCCACCTCTGCTTGCTAGGGGACCTTATGGAGACTCAATCCATTCCGCTTTCCCCCAGTCCCCCACACACATACTCCTTCACTCGGCTGTGCTGTGACCCCACCCTTTTCTTTAATCTGTGTTCTCTTCTCTCCCTTAGATGATGGAGTTTCTTCAGTTAATGAGCAAATTTAAGGAGATGGGCTTTGAGCTGAAAGACATTAAGGAAGTCTTGCTATTACACAACAATGACCAGGACAATGCTTTGGAAGACCTCATGGCTCGGGCAGGAGCCAGCTGAGACCAGGCCCCGTCTAGGCCCTGCCGCAGAACCACCATCCCTGGGAGGCCCTGCAGAGCCCATCTGTGGGGAAAGAGAAGGGGCAGCTTCCAGATTTTCTTTTGGGGGTTAGAAGGTGAGATGTGGAGGTTGTGCTCGCCAGTCTCTGTGAGCCTAGGCCCTGAGCTGGGGAGGTGGGGAAGATTCGGGCAAGTGCCCCCAGAACTGTCCTGGCTCCTTCCATATTAAACGTATTTGCATTTTGAGAAGTGTCCTTCCCACCTCAGCCCTCCAGAGAGACTGCCCTAGTCTTTCTGGGGTCTTTATGTCCTCAGCTAAAGCCTGGCCTAGTTGCTGAGGGGCTGGGGAGATGGGGCGGGAGGGCCAGACTCAGTGCTGCTGTGGAGCTAGGTGCTTCCCCTTCCCCCGAGACTGGTGGACTGAACTCTAATCAAGTTGAGTTCAAGTGAAAGATTCTTCCAGGGTTTTATTTTTTCCCCTCCTAACAAAGTCTCATAGTGTTAACACTGGTTCTGCAATGTCTCTGAGGTGCAAAGAATGCACTTTTCCCTATGGGGCCCAGAGTTTGCCTTTTCTGCCAGGCAGTCACCACGCTTCCCTACCCCAGCCTGTTTCTTTTGGCTTGGTTTGGACCACAGTCCTCTGCTATCCAGGGTTTTAGAGCCCCTGCTCTAGGCAACAGTTGTTAGTTTAAGAAATCATTGGCCCCTTCCCAGCACACTGAATGGGGGAGCAGACAGGCCATGATTTAGTCGGCCAGCACTAACTCCACCTCTGTTCTCCTTGAACAGCTTCCCTTCCAGCCCACTGCTTTAGGATGACACAATGAATAACACCTAGTCATAGAAATCAGTCTCTTTGGTTTGTTTTGTATTATGTTGTACATCATTAAAGATCTAAATACAAAGGATATACAGTCTTGATGAATCTAAAATAATTTGCTAACTATTTTGATTCTTCAGAGAGAACTACTAATAAAAATCTAAAAGGTATGTCTTGGTTTGATAACTTCTTTATTACCAAGGCTGTTTTGTGGGAGTGGGGGGCCATGTGGTATATAAAGGGGTTTCTTGCTTAGATTTGCTGGGGATAGAGTAGGACCTAACCATTTTCTGTTTTGGAACTTTCTTCCCACTTTAGACCTGTCCCATTTTTTGGTTTGCAAAGGCAAGCCTAGACTGAGTCTTTTTAAACCTGACCCAGCTCTATCCACAGACCAAGGACTATAGGCCTTCCTGACTGTGGAGCTGGGATAGGCCGGACCTTCAGGGGGCTCACCCAGTAAAAGAGGAAGAAGCCCTTTTACTGTGAGCAGCCGGCATTTATGCATCATTTGCCACAAGCAGGACTGGATTTAAAACTGTCTCACCAGCTCTCAGTGATGCTGTTGTATGTGATAGAACAGGGTTCATTCCTAAAGTTTTTGTCCTTGACCTTGAAACTGTGCCATTGTCCCACTTGAGCTTTTGGCTAGATTGGGTCTTTTAGGTTTTTAGTGATCATGTGAGGAGAGGCCGCAGTGCCCTGGGGCCAGAAGCACCAATAAGGATGCCCCCTGGTGCTCAGGTGAGGCACTGTGAGGCTGACAAGGTGGCTGGGCCAGGCTGCTAGTGTCTCAAGAGAGCCATTTAACCCTTCTCTTGGCCTTTTAATTAAGCCCTCCTTTTAAAACCGTAAAAAGTTATCCTTTATCTGAAGGAAATAAAAGCTCACATAGTAATGGGTGTTCGGGCCAAAATTGTGACTCATGAATCTCCATTTGACCCAGAGTGGCTTTAAAGTAATTGGCACCTGGAGGCTACTTTGTCTTCCCTGTCCTGAGCTACTTCCTGCTAAAAAGATACACAGCAGGCGGAACTCGGCTGAATGCTTGTGTGTGAATTCTGTTTCAGAGGCCTCAGACTGTTGAACAGAGCACTCTGTGCCAAGGTTCCCAACACAGACCCCTGAGAGGCAGGGTGGCTGGGCAGGGTGAACTGGATGAGGACCAGGCTAGGAGATGGACTATTCCATGACGGGGCTGGCGAGTGAGGTGTCCCAGATAGGAGCCAGGAGGTGCCACGGAAGCATGAGAGTATCGGGCACTGTACAGAGGCCTTTCACCCCCACGAAAGTCAGGAGAAAAATTGATGTGTGACACAGGCACCCTCTTCTGTCTCAAAACTGGATTGCAGGAAGGGAAGGGAGCTGTATGTATAATGCCTGTCCCACATCTGCTGCTGTTAGTGACACATCAAGTCAAGGTTTGACCAATCTACATTTTTAAAAACGCCTCTAAATCCCCAAATCAATCTCCAAGGGCTGATGGGGCAGAGCTCACCCCACCCCTGTCCCCCAGCACCAATGTTTGAGTTTGGGCCAGTGTTTAGTCTTCTAAGTCAGGCACAGAATTCAGCTGGTGAAGCCTCTGGGCTCAGCATGTTGTCTTCTCTGACCTCTAGGCTACCACTGACCACCCCATCCTCTGATCCCCAAACTTAGAAACATCTTCAGGGTTATTAGACCCAAATATGTTCCCACAGGCAAGGGGGTCAATTAAGCACATTCTCTAGGCCCAAGGGACAGGCATTAGGTTCTTCAGCCTGGCCCACCCTTGGAGGGGCTCCTGTGCATGGAACTGAGGGAGAAGCTGGGACCTATGAGGCCATGTGGGGCTGGGGTGAGGCTAGCACAGGCAGGACCAGCGTGTAGGGTTCTGGTGTGTGCAGGGAGGACCTGGCAGAGGCTCCTCCAGCCCCTGAGAGCCCAGCACAGGCTCCTGCAGGGCCCCCGCTGTCTCGGCACAGGGTCTGGCTCTAAGACGCCACTGTTCCCTCAGGGGCTGCGGCGGGCCCGTGGCAGGTAAGATAGAGCTGCAGCTGGCTCCTCAGACTCTGGATGCACTTGGATTTCAGAACCATGATTTCATCCAACTGGGTCACAAAATCTTCAAAATCCTGAGAAGGAAACAAGGGACGAATACAGCTTTTGCTCTTGCTGGCGCTCTGCCAGATCTGCTTTTTTAGTCCCTCCTCTGGCAGGAAAGTTTCCGAACCCAGGCCACACTTCAGGCAGGAGAACATGTAGGATAGTTGCTATGGCACAGGGTAGGGCCCGCTGCTCTGCATTCGACACACTTTCCAAGCAGAGGAGTATTTTGTAGGGCAGAAGGGTATTTGGTAGAAATACCTACATGTGGTAGGCAGCAGACTGGTCACTGTTAGTCACAGGGAGGGGCCCCGACAAACCACTTGGAAGGCAGAGCAGCTAAGGATAGAAGCTGGAAACATTTTAGCCTGGGAAAGGCAAGTGTTGCACCATCTCCCCACCTGTACCTATACTCAAGATGTCTCAAAGGCGTGGCAAGAGGAGGGGCGAGGCCTCAGTCATGGTTAGTGTGTGCCAGGAGACCCTTTCCCCAGACACAGCCACAGCAAACAAGGATGACCATCAAATTAGTTGCAGGCTAATTCCCAACAGCCCGTGAGTGTCCAGCCAGGGCTACTTACATTAGAAGCCAGCTGGCTCATCAGCGTCTCCTCCTTGAAGCCAAGCTCAGCCATTTCATCCAGCTGTTCCTGGTGTGCTCGGATGACCACCTGCCTGGGAACACCAGAGAGAACACCGTGATCTTCCTGGCCTCCCAGCCTCTCCTGGGTAGCTTTCTGGAGCTGATCTCATTTCTAAGCTGAGAGCTGCCTCTGCCGAAAATGGTCAAGGTTTTGACCAAGGCCATCTTAACACCCAGCTCCCCCTCACCTGCTCTTTCTCAGGATTAGGTAAGGAATTACGGAGTACCAACGAGATACAGGGAGGGAGACGGGCTTCCCAAGCTGTCCCCTGCCGCCTCAGCAGTACTGAGGGGCAGGGCCGGGTGCTGCTGCTCTTCCACAGGAGCTGCCCATTTCCCACAGCTTCCCTGCAGAAAGGCTCTCAAGGTTGTGACTGCAACTGGCATACTTGGCACAAGATGGAGCCTATTGCTTGGTCTGCTCTCATTTCTACTTCCTGTGGAGGGGCCCAGGACCAAAGCAGAGTGTTGGAGCTAGAAGCAGACTGGCTCACCTGCATACCCCTGCATAGCTTCTCTTTGTCCATGACAAAACAGTAAGCTGGAGTGGAGGGTGAGTGCAAAAGGGGCTCAAGTCTTAGGGAAAGTGTCCAACTTACTGTGCTTGCTCCAGGGTGTGCTGATGGAGTGTCCCTGCAGAATTGGGAGAGCAGCTGGGAACCAAGGGAGAACTTGGCCTTGCTAAGCACCTTGAGATAGGCCTGGGTTTGAGCCATGTGACATTCTCACCGTTGCAGGGCAACTTGATCGGGTCTGTGGACAAACCAAACTCCTGCCAACCAAGCCTTGTAGGATGTTTTCTCTCCTGGGCCCAGAGCTGGTCAGTCATATCACTACTTCCTGTTCGTGGGGTGAGCGCAGGTCCAGAATGGGGTACCCCCATATGTATGGTGGAGAAGGACTTTCCTGGGAAACCCCAGGAGCCATCCAGCCCCGTCTCCTCTGCATCAGCATCATACTGCTCACTACCCACATGTTCGTGGGAGAAAAGTACAGTATCTCTGCTCTGGCACGCCTCTCCCAGGTCTGCCTCCCTGCCAGGCAGCTTGTCAGCTGGGTGCTGATGGATAGGTGATGGGGACAGAGCTGGAAGATCACCACCAGGCTTATTATCAGGGGGAGATGATGAGAGCCACAGGTGCTCAGTTGCTGAAGACACTGGCAAGGCTGCCTCTCGATCACCAGATGGCACTGTGTGGCCCACAACTGGGCCTCCTATGCTCTCTGCCACTAGACTGTGCATAGCCCCATCCTGGACCAGCTGCTCCAAGGGAGGAGACCCTTCATTTTCTGGGTTCTCCAGGAGGGACACGGTGAGGGGAGCCATGAGTCCAGAAGCATATTCAGCGTGCGTGCCTAACTGCCCCCTAGGGTCCTCTCCTGGGGCAGGATGACTGTTTTTTACAGCGTTGGTCACCTGGATTGGGCCGTCTGCACTTACTTCTCTTAGAGGTGTGGTAACTGTGTCTCTTTGGTCTGGGGATCCAGGAACTGCAATGTGGGACAATGAGAAAGTGAAACCATCTTCCTCAGGGGATGGCAAGTTGCCCTCATTCTGCCCAGAAACCTCACTTTGGGAGGCATCCTGTCTGAGATCAAAGGAAGAGCCTCCACCTCTTTCCTGTCTATATATGAAATCTACCTGCGAACAGTAAGGCTTCTCTGCCAGGCTGTCTCTGGGAGAAGGCCCTGAGGAAGTAGAGTTGTCTCTGCTCCAGTCCACGGGCCCCTTCCTTGGGCTGCAGCTGTGATCGAGTGCTGCTCTGCTGTGGTTTATGGGGTCCCTGGAGTCCACCCAGCTTTTAGTTAGATCTTTCTTGTCACCCGTCCTGGGGCTAGAAAACAGACTCTGCCGTCTTTCTGCCACCTGCTTCTCAGGACCCTGCCCCCATGTCTGGTGCAGGAAGAATGAATCTTCACTATTTTCCAGAGTGTTCCTTTGCTTTGTGGCCCTCTGACTAGAGACGTGTGAAAAAGAATCTTCACTGAAATCACTGTCATCAAGGTCCTCTACTTGGGCTCCATCATGGTTGTCAGAGTAAGAGTGGAACAGAGAGGGAGTCTCATTCGTGAGCTGACCCCCTGGGGGCCTGTACTGGCATAAAGACCTTTTCAGTGGTTGGTATTTTAACTTCTGTTGGAGGAGAGGTGGCTGTTGGAACTGCTGGTGATAGAAACGCAGATGTTCCTCCCTCTCCTTCTGCTGTGTCGGGATATTTGTCCAAGCTTCAGAGGCAGGCCTAGCAGGCGTGCCCCTCTGGTTGTCTTGACTGTACTCAGCTCTGTGGTGGGCACTGCCAAAGGAGAGCTCAACTCGCGACACAAGCTGCTTCTGTACTGGCTGCACGGTCTGCACTTTCTTGCACTTGGTGGACACCTTACCACGCACTAGGCCTTCTGGGCCTGAGGCCCTGCTTCCCCACCCAAGGGCAGTTTTGTTGCCCATTCGATTTTTCTCAGAGCAAAATGGTGCTGACTCTTCTGCCTTTTTTTTGACCAAATGTCCAGAGCGCACGGGTCCTTTCACAGGGCTAGCATGAATGACCCACTCTTGTGAAGGACTCCCTCTGGAGTCACCCCTTTTACCAGAGACCTTAGGTGCAGAAGCAAAAGGAATGTTGGGTGAGTGGCTGGTCAGAGGATGGACCTTCCCTCTTGTGGAGCCAGGGGCTGCCACTGTGAGTGACTGCTGAAGTCCCAGCTTGACTTTTTTGGGAGAACATTTGTCCCCTGACAAAACCCCAGGGGAGCTCTGAATTCGTTTTGGAGAGGAGTTTCCAGATGTCCGATTTTGACTGGTAACTGAAGTGTAACACTTAATGCCTTTCTTTAGTTCTTTGACCCTGTAAATAATCATTTTATGTTAAATGTGTATTTTCACACGTTCTGCAATTCCTTTTCTATAGCTTTCTGGGAAAACAAAAACCAAAGAAGAGTATTACAAGGATTGGGAGTTACTTCTTTACCTGGGATAGAATAAGAGGAAAAGGGAACATTCTGTTTCAGCATGAGATACCCCTCTGTACCTGAATGAAAAAGAGCAGTGTTGGCTGGCTGTAGTGGCTCACATCTGTAATCTTAGCACTTTGGGGGGTTGAGGCAGGAGGATCGTTTGAGCCCAGGAGTTCAAGACCAACCTGGGCAACATAGCAAGACCTCGTCTCTACTAAAAATAAAAAAATTAGTCAGGCATGGTGATGCGTGTCTGTAGTCCCAGCTACTTGGGAGGCTGAGGCGAGGAGTATTGCTTGAGCCCCGGAGTTCGAGGCTGCAGTGAGCCATGATCACACTATTGCACTCCAGCCTGGGTGACAGGGTAAGACTCTGTCTTTAAAAAACAAACAAACGAGAAAGAACAGTGTCTTCCCTGAGGATGTAAGCATGCACCCAACATTCTACAATCAGAAGAAGCCTTTTGGAAATCACCACAGCCCCATGTACGGGACAGGCCAGAGATGCCAGTCTCAGAAGTGCACTGTGTTCATGCAGGGCCCACACTGCTTCCTGGAGGGAGGCCAACTCAGGAGTCCGTGTCCACCACTTACCTGCAATTCCGCAGAGTCCTCTTTTTCTGCAAACCACCCCCTTTCAGGCTTCTCTGGAAAAACCTGCTGGTATCTCAGGAAGCAAAACCTCCAGAAATACGCAGGCTTGTGCTCATTCCATTAAGGGAAAAATGACTTGTCTATTCCAAGGGTTTCTCAACCTTAACACTATTGACATTTTGTACCAGATAATTATTTCTTGAAGGACGTTTAGTAGCATCCTTGGCCTCTGCTCACTAGATGCCAGTAGCACTTCTTCCCAGTCATGGCAATCAAAAACGTCTTACCTACTGGGAGAGGCACATGTGACCACAGGGTGAGAGATGGAAGGGATCCCAGCAGATACCACAATCACCCATAAAGAGGCCTGGCCAGGCAGGCAGAGTTGCTGGCTCTGACACCAACTCCTAGTGAGCCTTTGGAAAGATCCTAGCCTTCTCTGGGCCTTACTTTATCCTCTAACATGTCTGGGTTGGGCCCTTCTGGACATACATAGCTCTAAGTGATTCTGCCTTGACAAGTCGTATGTCTTCTATCTCTTACAATTTGGGCTGAGGCCAGCAGGAAGAAAACATCACTGAGCCTTCCACCCATTAATATTTCACTTCCCACTAGCCATTTAAAAGCCACTGACAGAGTCAACTCCTGAACAAGGGAATGTGTCATCTTCCTCTTGTCATGCTTGCAAAGTGATAGGGCCTACCAGGTCACAGTCTTCAAATGACTAATTGCCAAAAACAAGGCTGTGGCACTCAAAGTCAGATCCCTGTGTGTGTGTGAGTGGGAGAGACATGTGCGTGCACTTGCACACACACACGTGCACATGTGTTGCACACACACGCCTGCTGCACAGGCACGCACATGCACACTTACACACAGCCTGCCATCTGGGAGCTGACTTACCGGTCAGCATAGCGCAAGGTATTCAGAGTGTGTTCAGTGGCCACGTGGCTTGGTGAGATGTTGGCGATCATGCAGGTTTTGGCATTGCCGATGAAAGAGTCCTTCAGGACCTGTCCAAAACAGAAGGCAGGTCAATGAGTGAAGTCAATTAACAAAGTGCATACTGACTACTTACTAGGTGCAGGATGCTGGGCCACAGTTCCCTTCTGCCCACAAAAAGGTAATTCACAAAATAAACAATACAAATGGCAAATAAACACAGAAAAAGGTACTCATCACATCACCAATCCAAAAAATGCAAACAAACCATTTAAAAACCTGGTATTTTTAGGTCATAAGATTAAGAGACTAATGATGCTCTTCCCCGGTGAGGGTCCAGGGAAATGGGTACTCTTCTATGCTGGCATGTACCATGAACTGGACAAACTTTCCAGAGGGCAGTTTGGCAATATGTGAAAATGTAAAAAGAAGCCAGGCACGGTGGCACTCACCTGTAGTCCCAGTTACTCAGAAGGCTGAGGCAGAAGGATCGCTTGAGCCCAGGAGTTCAAGACTAGCCTGGGCAACATAGCAAGAACCTAGCTCCAAAAAAAAAAAAAAACAACAACAGCAACAAAAAAACAAAACCAGGAAAAAGTATGTATACTCTTGGTTTGGCAATCACACTTCTAGGACTTTATCCTATGGAGATAATTGCTCAATTGACCAAAAAAAGTATGTATGATATTCATTACATTATTTATAATAGTAATATTTAGTAAAAATCTAGGTATCCATAAACAGGGAACAAACTGAATAATTATACACTGAATATAATAAAACCATTAAAAATGATTATACCTGTACTCAGGAACACAGAAAGATATCTAAAGCTTATATCTTCAAGGAAAAAAGGTGTATGATCCCATAACTCCGTAAGTGGATCCATATGAGGCTACACAGGCGGAGAGATGACTAGAAGGAAGTTCATTAACATAGCAGTGTGTGGTTATCACTGAGGTCTGGGACTTCAAGTTATGTTTTACTTTCTTCTGTACACTTGTATGTAGAATTGGAATTCTTATGTTTTAATTAAAAAGAAACACATTTTCTGGGAATGGGGAACTTGTCTTAAAAAATAACAGAGCTGGCTGGGTACAGTGGCTCATGCCTATAATCCTAGCACTTTGGGAGGCCAAGGCAGGCAGATCAGCTGAGGTCAGGAGTTCAAGACCAGCCTGGCTAACATGGCGAAATCCCGTCTCTACTAAAAATACAAAAATTAGTGAGGCATGGTGGCACACACCTGTAGTCCCAGTTACTCCAGGGGCTTGAGGCAGGAGAATCGCTTGAACCCAGGAGGTGGAGGTTGCAGTGAGCCAAGATCACACCACTATACTCCGGCCTGGGTGACAGAGCGAGACTCCCTCTCATAAATAAATAAGGAAGTAAGTAAGTAAAAAATAACAGAGCCAATGTCAGAATCAGGACTAACCACCTATAAGCAGGTTCCTGGGTCCCTGGTTAAAATCATGTTTGAGAAGACCTAACCCACAGATCACCAACTGTGATGGGTAAGGAACTATATTCTTATAGGTTCTGCCCAGGTCCTGTGGAGCCACTACTCTAGCTGCACAGAATAAAACTCTGCCCATGTGTGGGGCTGGCTTCATCCTGCAGCATACAAAAAGATCTTCTCCTAGATATCCCTCTACCTTGTCTGTTCTCCACTGTGCACAGGACACAAGGTGAAAAAGAACCCAGGACACCCACAACTGTCTTCACAGCTGTTTATACCTAGGCTGTTTATACCTAGGTACACCCTCCCATGCCACTCTTCCACAGACATCATGAATACTGATTTAACATCTACTGGAGTTTTCTGTTAATAAAGAGGCACATTTTCATGACAGAAAAACAAAACAAAACAAAAACCCTATTTGTTCCACTAAGAATAATCATAGTTAACATTTATGTAATTTTTTTGTGTAGTGTTTTTCTCCTTGTCACACATTTTAAAAATGATAAAAACAAAAAGTGGTCATACGGCACATGATCTTTTAAATGAAAAGTTGCAGTTTCACCTTTATTCCCATTGTTACTTCCAAATAGATCCAATGCTGTTTCTTCTGCATCTTTTTAAACGTTTTTTCCTGTGTGGCTATGTAATAGTAGAAATCACATAGGCAATCACATTATTACCTTGTTCTACAGCTTGCTTTTTTCACATCACAAAAGATCTTGGTCATCTTTCCTATCAGTACATGTAGAAAATCTAACTCATTCATTTTAACTGCCTGAAGCCATTATTTTTTTGTGCCAAAACATTGGTCTAAGTCTTAGAGCCAAGAAAGTATCAAGTACGGCTACACCACCCTATTCAATGCAAAGGCTTAGAGACTCCACTAATTCAACATTTTCTTTTCTAAGATGAGGTCTCTTTTGGACCCAAGTTGGAGTGCAGTGGCATGATCACAATTCACTGCAGCCTCAACCTTCTGGGCTCGAGTAATCCTCCTGCCTCAGCCTCCCAAGCAGCAGGGACCACAGGCACGAGCCACCACACCCGGCTAATTTTTAAATTTTTTTGTAGCAAGGTTGTTCGGGCTGGTTTGGAACTCCTCAGCTCAAGCAATCCTCTTGCCTCGGCTTCCCAAAGTGCTGGGATTACAGACATGAGCCACTGTGCCCTGCCCAGAGTTACCATACACTGGAAATAAACAGAAAGGTGGTGACCAGAACAGCGCTGCTGTCCCCAAGGAACCCCTGCCGCCCATACTGCAGACTTTTCTGCCTGAGTCTGCCCCTTCCTAAAGTCCTATAACAGGCTGAGTATCCCTCCTCTGAAATGCTTGGGAAGAAAAGTGTTTTGGATTTCAGATTTTTTTTTTTCAGATTTTGGAATATTTGCATTATACTTCTGGTTGAACATCCCTAACCCAAAAATCTGAAATCCTTTGAGCATCATGACACTCAAAAAGTTTTTAATTTTGGCCAGGCATAGTGGCTTACACCTGTAATCCCAGCACTTTGGAAGGCTGAGGCAGGCGGATCGTTTGAGCTCAGGAGTTCGAGGCCAGCCTAGGCAACATGGTGAAACCCTGTCTCCACCAAAAAAAAAAAAAAAAAAAAAAAAAAAAAAAAAAAGCCAGGCATGATTGCATGCACCTGTAGTCCCAGCTACCCGGGAGGCTGAGGTGGGAGGACTGCTTGAGCCTGGGAGGCAGAGACCACAGTGAGCCAAGATCACACCACTGCACTCCAGCCTGGGTGACAGAGCAAGATCCTGTCTCAAAAACAACAACAACAAAAAGTTTTGATTTTTGAAGCATTTCAGATTTCAGATCCTTAGATTAATGATACTCAATTTGTAGACAGAGTTCCTGGAAGGAATGTGACTCCTCTCCTTCTCTTTTCCCCACTATGCCCAGCATCATGTCTTACTGACAGTGGATGCTCAACTGAATGAACAAATACATGAAATAAGGAAGAAATGAATGAATCAGAACAAACTCAAGGCTCACATTTCACTTTACCTGAGTTAGTTTGCTTTGCCTGAAGGGAGTATGGGTGTGTTCCTGATCCAGTGCTCGGATACATTCTTTCAGCTGCAAAGGGGGAGAATAAGCACATCAAGTGTCATGTGCAAAGGGAGAGTAATAGATCTGATGCCACCTCCACAAGAAGCTTGTTTTTCTTCAATAAACCACACTCAGACAATCCTCCAAAAGGAAGTCAAAATGGCCTGTAGTTTCCATTCAACAAGAGAAACTAAGCTAGATTGGGAAACACCATCCTGTGCTGCCTAGCTGAAGGCCTCCCGGCTTAGAGGCTGGGATCCTAGGATTGGCCCTGAGTTGATGGCGGGGAACAGACAGACACTGGGACCTACCCTCAGGTCCTAGAGTTCAAGCTCATGTGGTGGTAGTTCTGGCTTGCTGGCTCCCTTTCTCTCCTCACATTCTTCCCAACTGTTGATACACTTAAATAGACAAAATATCTACATCCACTTCCCCGCTCCCTGCTCACACATGCACACCTGTTGGTGTAGATTCAAGTATAGATGCAGACATAAACTATCTGAATGGGGTAGGAGAAATTCTAGAGTCAGAGCTAGAAGGAAACTGAGAAATCACCTAGGCCTACCCCCTCATTTTATTTATTTTTTTCTTAATTTTTTTTGTAGAGATGGGGTCTCTGTATATTGCCCAGGCTGGTCTCAAATGATCCTCCTGCCTCAGCCTCCCAGAGTGCTGGGATTACAACCAGCACTTTGACCACACACGTCCAGTCAAACCCTTCATTTAAAAACAGCAGGGTCTGTGGCCCAAAGGCAAAGGAATGTGACTTGCTCCTGGGTGTACACCCTCAGTGAGAAGCGCTCACTGGGCATGATGAGGACAGTAGAGATCTGGGTATGTGGACGTCCAGGGGAAACACTCCCATCGGAACACAGTGGTGGGGCTGCAGGGGGCAAGATGAGGGAGGAGAGACCTTCTATTTCTGAGTGATGCATCTAAGCTAAAAGACAGTAAAATAAAAGGAAAGGAGCTGGGTGCAGTGGCTCAAGCCTGTAATCCCAGCACTATGGGAGGCCAAGGCGGGCAGATTATTTGAGGTCAGGAGATTGAGACCAGCTTGGCCAACATGGTGAAACCCCGCCTCTACTAAAAATACACACACACACACACACACACACACAATTAGCCAGGCATGGTGGCATGTGCCTGTAATCCCAGTTACTCAGGAGGCTGAGAAAGGAGAAAAGCTTGAACCCAGGAATTAGAGGTTGCAGTGAGCTGAGATCACGCCACTGCACTCCAGCCTGGGCGACAGAGGGAGACTCTGTCTCAAAAAAAAAAAAAAAAAAAAAGAGGGAAGAAGGTGGAAGCAATCCCTTGGAAGTGTCACCAAGAATAGGTAGTTTGCCTCCAGAGTATGCTATGGCTGTTCTTAGCAGCAGCCATAGATGCCCGCAACTGCCCTACCACTATCCAAGAAGCTGCAGGCTATAAACAGGTGTGAGGAAATTTCCTCTTCTATTAAAAATCTATCCAGTATTCCCCAACTTTAGCACTGAGAAGATTCTCCACTGGGGATGAACAAGTTATCAAACCCTGCCCCTCACAGACTTAAATTCAAGTGTGGCTTACAAGCTTTTTTTTTTTTTTTTAAATAAAAAAAGTTTGGCTCCCTCTCTCACCCTCCCAACTTATCCCTCGTGAGGTCTGGAAAGAATGTACCTAGCTGGAGACTTCAGTTCTGATCAAAAAGAAGTAAATAATGTGGAGCGGCACAAGGCAGCATATACAGCTGGAAAAAGGAATGAGAAAGAGCTCTACGTACAGCCATGGAGTGATCTCGAGGATGCCATGAAGTGACAAAAGCAAAGTGCAAAACAGTGCTCAGAGTATGTTAGCATTTTTCTAAGAAAAGGGGTGAGTGCAAACATACATAGACAGAAGAAAAATGATTTTACAAGGGGAGGAAGGTAACAAGGTTGAGAGTACAGGGATGGAAACTATACTTCTTTGAATGTGGCTTATTTTACAATTTTTACTTTAAAACCACGTAAATTTTTTTGCTTTTTGTTTGTTTGTTTGTTTAAGAGATGGGGTCTCACTTTGTATCTCAGGCTGGAGTGCAGTAGCACAATCACAGCTCACTGCTGCCTTGAATACCTGGGCTCAAGTGATCCTCTCGCCTCAGCCTCCCAAGTAGCTGGGGTTATAGATGCGCACCACCACACCCAGCTAATTTGTAAATGTTTTGTAGAGATGGGGTCTCCCTATGATGCCCAGGCTGGTCTTGAACTCCTGGGCTCAAGTGATCCTGCTTCCTTGGCCTCCCAAAATGCTGGGATTACAGGTGTGAGCCACAGCTCCTGACCTAAATGTTTTAAAATAATTACAAAATAAGGTTAAATCAAAATAAATAAGGCAATTCTTAAAACCAAAACCAAACAAATTAACCTAACGCTATGAAACTGGTAGGCTTAAACACACAGAGAATTATTATTTCAAGTGATTTGACAGCATAATATTATGACTGTACATCCTTAGTGGGATACAACCCAATCAAAAAGAAAATTGCGATAAAAATCTTGAACTGAATTAATCATATTATAAATAATATTATCATTATTTTGAAATATATATATTAAAGTAGAACAAATAAATGTTGTTAGGAACTAAGATTTCTAGCATAGGAGAAAAAAGAGACAAATACACACTTATAGAAATTAAATAAAAACCCTGTAATTTTATTTTTTTAATATTATTATTCATAGGCTTTCTTCAGATGAGGTAAGTTTATTTTCTGAGTCAGGGTCTTGCTTTGTTGCCTAGGTTGGAGTGCAGTGGTGCAATCATGGCTCACTGTAGCCTCAACCTCCTGGGCTCAAGCAATCCTCCCACTTCAGCCTCCTGAGTAGCTGTGACTACAGGCATGTGCCACCACGCCCAGCTAATTTTTAAGTTCTTTGCAGACATGGGGTCTCATTATGTTGCTCAAGCTGGTCTCAAATTCCTGGGCTCAAGCGATCTGTCCACCTTGACCTCCCAAAGTGCTGGGATTAGATGTGTGAGCCACTGAGCCTGGCCTGCAATCTTAAACTGATTTATTACTATAAATCCCACATATGTTTTTCTCTTTCAAAACAAAAAATAACACCTTATTTATTAGCTCTGTCCACTGAAAAGGCCCAGAAGCATGGACTAACGCAGTAGTGATTAGCACCCCTAGCACACAAACTGAAGTCTCTAAATACCATTTCCTTCTCAAAAAAAAAACAAGGCTCGACCGGGTGTGGTGGCTCATGCCTGTAATCCCAGCACTTTGGGAGACCAAAGCGGGCAAATCATGAGTTCACGAGTTCAAGACCAGCGTGGCCATCATGGTGAAACCCTGTCTCTACTAAAAATACAAAAAATTAGCTGGTTGTGGTGGCAGGTGCCTGTAATCCCAGCTACTCGGGAGGCTGAGGCAGGAGAATGGCGTGAACCTGAGGTGGAGCTTGCAGTGAGCCGAGATTGCGCCACCGCACTCCAGCCTTGGCGGCAGAGCAAGACTCCGTCTCAAAAAAAAAAAAAAAAAGAAAAGAAAAAGAAACAAATTAATGTTAATTATATATTTTATTTAACTCAGTATATCCAAAATATTATTTCAGCATGCAGTCAATATGAAAAAAATAAATGAGATATTCTACAAGCTTTTTTGGTAATCAAAATCTAGTGTGTATTTTACATTTAGAGCATATCTTAATTTAGACCATCCACATTTCAAGTGCTCAGTTGCCACATGTGGCTGGTGGCTATCATAGTGAACAATACGGCTATAGAGTCTAGCCACCTGACAGGAAACATAAAGGATAATGAGTAACATGTTAAACATCAACACAAGGATGCAGGTGGCCAAGTACAGAATGTGGTAAATCTTACTGGACAAGTGACCCAGTTTTCTTCAACCAATACACTGATATAGAAAAAATGAAAGAGGGAGTAAGAACTCACATAGGATTTTATTTGCATCTTGATTTGAACAAGTTAACTATAAAAAGACATTTATGGAACAATTAGAGGAATTATAATACCGGATAATAAAGAATTACTTCTTTAGGTATGATAATGTCATTACGGCTACATTAAAAAGTAAGAATATCTCTTTGAGATATATTAAAAAAAATTTTTTTTTTGAGATGGAGTCTTGCTCTGTTGTTGCCCAGGCTGGAGTGCAGTGGCATGATCTCGGCTCACTGCAACCTCCACCTCCTGGGTTCAAGAGATTTTCCTGCCACAGCCTCCCAAATGGCTGGGGTTGTAAGAGCCTGCCACCATGCCCAACTAATTTTTGGTATTTTTAGTAGAGACAAGGTTTCACCATGTTGGCCAGGCTGATCTACCTGAAGTGATCCACCTTCCTTAGCCTCCAAAAGTGTTGGGATTACAGGTGTAAGCCACCGTGCCCAGCCAAGATATATATACAGTATTTATGGAATAAATGACATGATGACTAGGATTTTCTTTTTCTTTTTTTTTTTTTTTTGAGACTGAGTCCCACTCTGTCTCATTGCACCAGGCTGGGGTGCAGTGGCACAATCTCGGCTCACTGCAACCTCCGCCTCCTGGGTTCAAGCGATTCTCTTGCCTCAGCCTCCTGGGTAGCTGGGATTACAGGCGCCCGGCACCATGCCCAGCTAACTTTTGTATTTTTAGTAGAGACAGAGTTTCACCATGTTGGCTAGTCTCGTCTCGCACTCCTGACCTCAAGTTATCCACCTGCCTCGGCCTCCCAAAGTGCTGGGATTATAGGTGTGAGCCACCGCTCCCAGCTGGACTTTCTTTAAAATAATCTAACTCGGGGAGGGAAGGGGTTGATTAGATTTTTCATATGTTGGTAACTGTTGAATCTGACAGGTATATGGGAGATCATTATACTATTTGTTCTACTTTTCTATGTTTGAAAAATTAATATAATTTTAAAGCTTGGGGAAAGAGAGAAAGCTTAACAGAGTTAACCGTTCAGCAACTGCAGAAATACCTCTGTTCCTAATTAGCATGTATTGACCAGGGGAAAAGAAGACAAGGAGAGAAGAAAATAGTTGCCTAGAATTGTGAGAGTCTGTCTGGTCAGCCCTCCGTCTCCAACCCTGGCATTCCATTATCACATAAGAACAGGGCAGTTGCTTTCCTGATTCCACCCCACATTCATCCACTCTGCCTATATGTAATGTGCAAAGTCTTTCAAGAAGGATTTTTAGATTAAAGATTTTGAACAACTTACAGCCAGGAGACTCTGATTTATTTCAGCACCTTCCATCTTTGTCTGTCTATCTGAGTCCCTTGCATCTGCTGCTCTTTCACTGCCAGCCAAGTCAATAAAAGAGATCCTAGAAAAAAGACACAGGAGGAGTGACTTCTGTTAAGCTTTATTTTTGTATCAGTCAGCATTCTGTGACCTCTGGAAAAAATTAACATTGGCCCATCCTTGGGAAAGAAAAGACATTACTGAGCTGGGTATGGTGGCTCACACCTATAAACCCAGCTACTTGGGAGGCTGAGGTGGAGGACTGCTTGAGGCCAGGAGTTCTAGACCAGCCTGAGCAAAACAGCAAGACCCCATCTCTTAAAAAATTTAAAAAACTGGCCAGGCGTGGCGGCTCACGCCTGTAATCCCAGCATTTTGGGAGGCTGAGGCGGGTGGATCACGAGGCCAAGCGATCAAGACCATCCTGGCCAACATGGTGAAACCCCATCTCTACTAAAAATACAAAAATTAGCTGGGCGTGGTGGCACACACCTGTAATCCCAGCCACTAGGGAGGCTGAGGCAGGAGAATCACTTGAACCTGAGAGGCTGAGGTTGCAGTGAGCCAAGATCGCGCCATTGCACTCCAGCCTCGCAACAGAGTGAGACTCCTTCTCAAGAAAAAAAAAATTGTAAAAATTAGCTGGTAGGCTGAGTACCTGGGACTACAGGTGTGGACCACCACACCCAGCTATTTTTTTTTTTTTTTTAAGAGACGGGGTGGATATGAAGGCGATCTGGCTGTGACATCTGTCACCCCATTGATCAAACTACTAGGCTCAAGAGATCCTCTCACCTTGCCCTCCCAAAGTGCTGAGATTACAGGTGTCAGCCACCATCAGCTTACCAGTTAATTTTTACAATTTTTTTTTTTTTGAGACGGAGCCCCACTCTGTTGCCAGGCTCTTGAGTCTAGGCGTTCAAGACCAGCCTGGGCAAAATAGAGAGACCCTGTTTCAACCCTGGAGATCGATGGGGTGACAGATGTCGCAGCCAGATCGCCCTCACATCCATCCTGTCTCTTAAAAAAAAAAATAGCTAGGTGTGGTGGTCCACACCTGTAGTCCCAGCTACACAGGAGGCTGAGGCATGAGGACTGCTTAAGCCCAGCGAAACCCTATCTTACATACAAACAAACGAACATGACTGTCAGCTTTCCAAG
This sequence comes from Mandrillus leucophaeus, assembly GCF_000951045.1. Taxonomy (NCBI): domain Eukaryota; kingdom Metazoa; phylum Chordata; class Mammalia; order Primates; family Cercopithecidae; genus Mandrillus; species Mandrillus leucophaeus. Next base: position 1,972,733 of record NW_012102121.1, read on the forward strand.
AGTATCACAAGATTCTGATCTGTCAGTTGATGCTGGTACTGTCCACTCAAACATGTCTATTGGTTTTATTTATGAGAAAGTATGACTAAAATTAATAAAACATTCTTCCCAAAAGGCTAAATGACCACAATGCTAATCACTTAAGTAACCACTTAGGTAATTACATAGAAAACTTTTGTGGACAGCAATCCAGCAAAAAAAAAAAAAAAAAAAAAAAAAAAAAAAAAGAAAAGAAAAGAAGAGAAAAACACTCATTACTCAGAGATGAAATAGGCTCATCCATCAGCGTGGCAGATTATTTGCTAGGAGAGCACCAGAGAAGCAATGAATGTATCCAATTGTCTTATGGCTTCTTTCGAGAAGAATGGATTAATCTTCTCCTCCCACCTTTTTTGGCATGTAAGCTCTCTAAGATGCATTCCCTACTGTTTCTCTGCTGAAACTGTGTTTCATGTTACAAGCAATCAATGTCCCTTTTAATAACTTAGGGTTGACCAACAATAGGTCATTACTTCATGGTTAATCAACTGATGACACGTTAGTACAATGATTTATTTCAGGGCTAACAACTCTACTCTGTATCCCTGCAATGAAGAACTCCATGGTGGCAGGGTATCCTATTGTTGAGAAAACATACTTCAAAGTCACATTAAAGGGAAGGCAGACAATGTAACTCCCTGATATTTCCAGCTTACCTGCCAAATGTCCTCTTGGCTGAATCTTTGATCTGAATTTGGATGATGGCATGGGAGCGGGAAGAGTCTGCATTAACTCCAGTGGCCCCAGTGCTGCGCTCCTTGCTGCCCTTTAAGATCACCTGAAAATAAAATCCATAGGATGACTTCCCCAAGGAGTAAACAAAACCCTCTGGCTGCTAAGAATTGACTAAGAGCAGTAAACAGCAGACATACAATTGTGTCAGTGCACTGCAGTTTCTTCTGTCCAGGTGGAAAACCGCTCAAACACTAAATTATACCTAGTAAGTACCCAATGACAATGAAAACAATGTGAAATACTAATCTTGTGGGAGAACGTTCCATAGCTCAAGAGCTAATTTACTTCTTGATCTCATACACTCTTTTTAGTATCTTTGATGGATTTAGCCTAACTAAAATCCCCAGGGCATAACTTGGCTCCAAAGCAGGGTCTCATAATACCCATCTATCTTAGTAACTGAGGCAAAGGACATAAATGTGCATTATAGAATGACTAATCACATCCACCTGTTCTACCAGGATGCAGTAATAAAGGAGGCCAGGTCCGATGTAGAAATATGGAAGTGATGAGTTACTGTGATTACCACGAGCCCATGATTTCCCTTGAGACTAATCCTCACTCACCCTAGACTGGGAGTAAAGACTAACAGGAGTCCTTCTAGCCATAATGGAATGGGGCAGGGGATGTGAAGTCTCAGGATTGGCCTGCAGCCACTGAAAACACAGTCATTTAAGAACATGCTGCCCTTATTTTGGACAGGGGTATGAGTGTTAGTTACTGAGAATAAAAAAGGCAAAACAAATTTTTTTTGAAATAGGGGCTTGCTCTATCACCCAGGCTGGAGTGCAGTGGTGTGATCATAGCTCACTGCAGCCATGACCTCCTGGGTTTGAGAGGTACCCGGCTCAGCCTCCTGAGTAGCTGGGATTATAGGTGTGCACCACCACACCTGGCTAATTTTTAAAATTTTTTGTAGAGGTATGGTCTTACTATGTTGCCCAGGATGGTCTTGAACTCCTGAGCTCAAACAGTCCTCTCTCCTTAGTCCCTCAAAGTGGTAGGATTACGGGCATGAGCCACTGTACCCGGCCACAAGAAACTTTAAAAACATTACTTGGGCCGGGCACGGTGGCTCACGCCTGTAATCCCAGCTTCTCAGAAGACTGAGGCAGGAGGATCACTCGAGTCCAGGAGGTTGAGGCTGCAGTGAGCCGTGATTACAGAGCAAGACCCTGTCTCAAATAAATAAATAAATAAAAATTTTAAAATAAAAATTTAAAACTATATTCACCTTTAAAGCCAGTAAAAGAAAAGGGGGTAGCAGTGGACAATACATTTTTTCTTTTCTTTTTTTTTAATAAAAAATCAGATGGGGTCTCACTATGCTGCCCAGGCTGATCTTGAAGTCCTGGGCTCAAGCAATCCTCCCACCTCGGCCTCCCAAAATGCTGGGATTACAGGTGTGATCTATTTCAATGAAATTTTAGAGTGTGGAAAGATAATGAAGGGGTGATAATTGCCAGCAATGAAGTTATAAAGTAAGTAAGTAGGAAAGGGGGGAGTCAGTCTATCAACCCATTAGGACCCCTAAGAGGGGCTCAGACTCTGGAAGCACCAGGTAATACTGGGATAAGGCAAAGATACACACAGTCAGTGATCAGAGCAGTAAAGCCCTCGGTGAAACATTCCCCATTCATCCCCACCCTGTGCAGGAGGCAGAAGGTATAGTCTCCAGAAAATGGGAACCAGAGACCAAAAAGGACTAAGCACCAGGCACAGTGTGGGGCAGAGTCAAGTGAAACAACTTAAACAAGGATTAAGTAAAAGCAACACACCAGCGTTCCCCAACATTACTCCTCAGCCAGAATTCTCTGGAGAAACCCTCACTTCCAAGCCCTACATATGTTTACATTTTGGGGACTTCCCCGGCAAAACCAATTAACTTTCAACCTATAGTGAAGCTTAATGATCAACAAGCACACCTCTGACACACAAACTTTGTGACTGTTATTTTTTTAATGCCTCATACATACACGTGAATAAAAAGCCAAAGCCACCAGCATGAAAACACCAAACCAAAAGAGGTAATAGAAAAAGTACTTGGAAATTTAAAATATGATAAAGTAAAAACTGCATTTTAAAAGGTAGTAAGATACAGGCTGGGCATGGTGGCTCATGCCTTTAATCCCAACACTTTGGGAGGCTGAGGCAGGAGGATCACTTGAGCCCAGGAGTTCAAGACCAGCCTGGGCAAACAGTGAGACCCCCATCTCTACAAAAATTAGCTGGGCGTGGTGGTGCACACCTGTAGTCCCAGACAGGAGGCTGAGGCAGTAAGCTGCACTCCAGCCTAGGGGACAAAAATCTCATCTCTTAAAAATAATCACCTACTCTCAGGTTCAGGGGGAAAAATAAATTAATTAAATAAAATAAAAGGTTGTAAGTTTTTTTTTTTTTTTTTGGAGTTGTAAGTTAAGGATATGTCCCAGAAAGCAAAACATAAACAAGATCTGCACTCCCATGTCTGTTGCAGCACTGTGCACAACAGCCAAGATTTGGAAGCAACCTAGTGTCCATCAAGCGATGAATGGATAAAGAAAATGTGGTGCTTGTACACAATGGAGTACCTATTCAGCCATGAAAAAGAATGAGAGCCTGTCATTTGCAACAACATGGATGGAACAGGAGATCATTATGTTAAGTGAAATAAGCCAGGCACAGAAAGACAAACATCACATGTTCTCATGTGTGTGATCTAAAAATCAAAGAAATTGAACTCATGGACATAGATACTAGAAGGATGGTTACCACAGAGGCTGGGAAGGGTAGTGGGGATGCGGGGGTGGTTAATAGGTACACACAAAAAAGAAATAATGAATAAGACCTACTATTTGACAATACAACAGGATGATTATAGTCAACAATATTTTATAGACTGGGCATGGTAGCTCACATCCATAATCCAGCACTTTGGGAGGCTAACGCGGGTGGATCACTTTAGTGCAGGTGTTTGAGATCAGCCTGGCCTACAGGGTGAAACCCCATCTCTACTAAAAATAAAAAAATTAGCCAGGCATGGTGGCACACACCTGTAATCCCAGCTACTCAGAAGGCTGAGGCAGGAGAATTGCTTGAACCCAGGAGGCGGAGGTTGCAGTGAGCTGAGATCACACCATTGCACTCCAGCCTGGGCGACAGAGCAAATAAAGAATAAGAGCCGGGTGTGGTGGGTCACACCTGTAATCCTAGCACTTTGGGAGGCCGAGGCGGGCAGATCACTTGAGGTCAGGAGTTTGAATAAGCCTGGCCAACATGGTGAAACCCTGTCTCTACTAAAAACACAAAAATTACCCGGGTGTTGTGGTGCATGCCTGTAATCCCAGCTACTTGGGAGGCTGAGGCAGTAGAATTGCTTGAACCCAGGAGGCGGAGGTTGCAGTGAGCTGAGATCACGCCATTGCATTCCAGCCTTGGGGGGGAAAAAAAAGAATAATAAAGTTCTATTTCATTTTTTCTCAATCTCTCACCATTTTAATTTATATCACATTGAACATAGTCACAGTTTCCAAATTAAGAATCCAAAAGTAGACAGAGCCAAACTTCAACAATAAGATACAAAATATCTTAACAAGTAGCAGTTGCTTTTTAGAAATTTAATTAACTAAAAATATTTTTTCCATGATCTAAGCAATAGTATGTTTCTAAAGATTATCTGTATGTGAGATGTAAAATCAAAATTCAGAATCATACTTAAATACACCAATTTTGTAAAAAGTTTGCTAAAAATTTAAAGAGACAATATGATGAATCCTTTTGTAAAGAGAAGAATCTGCTAATTTATAAAGCTAGATCATCAACTATATGGATACCACCTTTATGCTAATGAAATCATGGGAGTTACAGTGGTAATCTCTTATACTGGATATGGCAAGTGCTGAGAAAAAAGCACTGCTAACTAAGCTCAGACGCTGGGTAAGACACTTAAGGCCAGCACTGTGACCAAACCATCCAGTTTAAATGCACCTTCTGGCCCTGGCTTCTCCCTGTCCCTTTCACTTCATGTTTACACAGGATGGGATGCAATGCTGACGGATCATCAGATTGGTATTGTTCCTTTTTCAAACTTTTTTTCCTCATTAGGAAAGACAAACAATGTGGAAAACTTGGAAAATATAGGAAGAGGATAAAGACGAAATTATCTATCTCTCATAATTCCAGTGATTATAAAATTCTGGTGTATTTCCTTTTAGAGTTTTAGATTTCTTACAGCTTTTTTTTTTTTTTTTTTGGTCATTTACAAATCCTATGAAAAGACAGGGGAGGTCTTAAACCTTTACATTTGTAAAAGCAATATGTCTGACTAATAAGGAAAGGAACACAGAGAAGCTAAGTGACTTATACAAGGTCACATAGGTAGAATATGGTCAGGCCAGGAATAGAAGGCAGATATCCTCTTCTACATGTGAGTAATGATGTTACTAATAATGCTAGTCCAATGAGACCCAGTGAGAACTCAGAAAGGCCTCAAGGCCATACTTCGCAAGGAAATGTGGATATGAACAGGAAATGCAAAGGGTGGCCCTGTGGTTCTTCCTCAAGAGTGTCAAAAAAGATTGGCTTCTGAGACTGTGTTACAGACTTTTGAACTTGGGTTTTCACTGCATCTTGTACACCATAATGTACTGGGTATCTCTAAGTGCATCTCAGAGACCTAACATGTTGAGATGCCCTTTCCTGGTTAAATGTATTTTAGAGAAGGCATGAGGAATTTCTGGTCCTTGGTCCAATTTTTTCCAATAACAGCCTGCTATAGTCATGCCTTCCAGAAACTATGTAACAATGCACCTGAGCTATGAAGAGTAAAAATGAGGCAGTCTGTGAATATCAAAGTCATCACATTTTTGTAAATGCCATATACAACTGAAGTATAGCAGTTAAAATGGTGAAATCTGGAGTCAGGTTGCCAGGGTTCACATGCCAGCTCTACCATGTGGTTATGTAGACTACTGCAAATCACTTAACTTTTAAGGGTCTCAGTTTCTTATCTATAAAATGGGAATTATGGCCGGGCACAGTGGCTCACACCTATACTCCCAGCACTCCAGGAGGCCGAGAAGGACAGATCACCTGAGGTCAGGACTTTTACACCAGCCTTGCCAACACGGCGAAACCCCATCTCTATTAAAAATACAAAAATTGGCTGGGCGCAGTGGCTCACATCTGTAATCCCAGCACTTTGGGAGGCTGAGGTGGGTGGATCACCTGAGGTCAGGTGTTCGAGACCAGCCTGGCCAACCTGGTGAAACCCCATGTCTACTAAAAATACAAAAATATTAGGTGTGATGGCATGCGCCTGTAACCCCAGTTACTTGGGAGGCTGAGGCAGGATAATCACTTGAACCCAGGAGGCGGGGGTTGCAGTGAGTTGATATCACACCACTGCACTCCCACCTGGGCTACAAAGGGAGACTCTATCTCAAAAACAAACAAACAAATATTAGCCAGGCATGGTGGCCTGCGCCTGTAATCTCAGCTACTTGGGAGGCTGAGGCAGGAGAATCGCTTCAACTCAGAAGGCGGAGATTGCAGTGAGCCAAGATCACGCCACTGCACTCCAGCCTGGGCCACAGAGCTAGACTCTGTCTCAAAAATAAAATAAAATAGAATAGAATAGGAATTACCCAGGTTATTAAGGCTAAAAAAAAAGATAATACATAACTAAAGCACTTAGTACCACAACTGGCACATGGCAACTTCTCAATAAACATTAATTTTTGAAAAGATACTAAAGGGGCCGGGCACAGTAGCTCATGCCTGTAATCCCAGCACTTAGGGAGGCTGAGGCAGGTGGATCACCTGAGGTCGGGCGTTAGAGACCAACATGGTAAAACTCCATCTTTACTAAAAATACAAAAATTAGCCAGGTGTGGGTAGTGGGCACCTATAATCCCAGCTACTCAGGAGGCTGAGGCAGGAGAATCCCTTGAACCTGGGAGGCAGAGGTTGCGGTGAGTCCAGATCATGTCACTGCACTCCAGCCTGGACAAGAGAGCAAAATTTCGTCTCAAAAACAAAACAGAAAGAAAAGACACTAAAGAACTAACATCTTCGTTTAAACTTCTAAAACTTAAACTATTTCTTTTTTTCATAAATGTGAAACAATCAGAGCTTCATGGAAAAATATAGCTTTAGAGATCAACATGAAATATCATGGGCTCCCCAGTGCAAACCAAAAAAAAAAAAAAAAAAAAAAAGAAAAGGAAGGAAGCAGATAAGAGAAAGAGAGAATCTATTTGGGGGAAATGCAAGTCTAGGAGGTGAGCAAAATTAATGCAATCACCTTTAAAACTACTAGGCCCCCTTTTCCTCTCACTGCCTCCTCCTTCTCAAACTCCTTCCCTAACTAAACTCTGTTGGGCAAGTTTCTAAATCTAAGTTCTCTAGAGAGAACATATTATGTGAATAGTAAAATGGGAATCTGCTACAATAGGAAGTAATGAAAACTGGGCCTGGTGTGGTGGCTCACACCTGTAATCCCAGCACTTTGGGAGGCTGAGGTAGAGGATCACTTGAGCCCAGAAGTTCAAGACCAATCTGGGCAACATCTACAAAAATTTTTTTAAAAAATTAGCCAGGTGTGGTGGTGCACACCTGTGGTCCTAGCTACTCAGAAGGCTGAAGTGGGAGGATCGTTTGAGCCCAGGAGGTTGAGGCTCCAGTAAGCCGTGATTGCACCACTGCACTCCTGCCTAGGTGACAGAGTGAGACTCTGTCACAAAAAAAAAAAAAAAAAAAAAAAAAAAAAAAAAAAAAACTGTGGCGGTGCTGGGAAACATCATTCAGGGACTTAATAAGAATAATACATGTGGAAAGTTGAGCCAGTATCATACTATAAATTTTATGTATGTTATCTTACTTCCTTCTCCCCATCATCCAACCCAATCATCTATCAATATCTATATGTTTCACGCTCAGACAGGTAAAGGATATGCTCAGGGATACATGGCACTGTAACTGACTGCCCATTACAGCCAAGGCAATGATAAAACATGAAACAAGTTTATCAAAATTCCTAGGAATGAATACTTCTGACTATATAAAATGGGTATAGGAATGACTTAAAAAAACAATGAATCTCTAAAACTGAAAAAATGCCCATTGTCTGACAAAATCTCGATTCCAAATCTGGGAAATGTGATGAATCAGTGAGTCTTCTGTAAAGGCAGGAAGTTCTGGGGCCTGCGTTGGCAAGAAATCAAATACACTTGGAAGGAGAAACTTCCTGGAGGAAGGACAATCCCATGTGAATAATGAAGCTACCAGTTGTGCAGGCAGGCCATGCCTGAGTAATCCTGAGGGTGATTTGAGAGGGTAACACTCCAAGATGACACTTGAGGGTGACACTTGAGCAAACACATGGGTGATACCTGAGCGAGTATGAACAGTGACACCTGAGAGTGAAATGTGACACCTGAGTTAGCAAGTGCTGTTGTTTCAAGTCAATAAATGTTTATTTATGAGGATAACTGTGTCAGGTATCCATAAATTATATAAACTTTCCACCTTGATCTCAGCTGGCTTCCTCCTTGTACAACCCCATATGTACTGCAGACTGAGGGTATCAATGGCAATAATATGTTGACTAACAAGGAACTTTTTTTCTGCTTTTCTTAGGAACCATACTTTAGAATAGAACAGTGCCATAAACTCTTCAGGATGGAGGGGTTGACTCAACACCAGACTGCCAGCATTTACAGCCTAAAGGCAATGAAGAGTCTTCTTCCTAGTGTTTGCTTCTTTCCCCTTTAATTGGTCTAATTTTCAGTGACAAAGGAATCCTGAGGACCAGACTCACCTGATACTCCTGGCCAAATGTGGGACTGGCTGGAGGTAGGGGCAAGAGGACCACAGGGAACAGAGTATGAGAAACAATTTCCTTAGGACTCCACAGCAGAGGAAGCTCTGGGGAGAATGGTCACAGCTCTGGGGCAGCCCTTCAGCATGTCCCACACACTTTCGTTCTGTGCCTACCTTTGCAATCACTAGAAAGAGGCTCTTAGGTGACCCTCTAAAACAGACACACTTGGGCGCTATGCTCAGGTTTTGGATCCCAGGACCCAGGAATCTTAATAACGCAAATGTGAAGTCTCATCCCTTAAGCAAAATTTACCTAAAGTATTTGTTTCAGGAAAAAGAAACTTATAAAAAGATCTATACCAATGATGGGCCACTATGCCACTGCACATACCCAAGTACCAAGTATTAATTTTGAAAAAGCAACAACAAAATTTTCCACAAACCCTGTTATTTGAAGATTAAACAGTCCTTTAAACACCTAATTTTAAGCAAATGATAACAGAAGACATTGTTATCAATGTATGAATTAATTCAGTCAGTGTCTTTTCTCTTCTCTTCTTTTTTTTCTTGAGATGGAGTCTCACTCTGTTGCCGGGGCTGGAGTGCAGCAGCGTGATCTCTGGTCACTGCAACCTCTGCCTTCCAGGCTCAAGTAATTCTCCTGCCTCAGCCTCCCAAGTAGCTGGGATTACAGGCACCCACAACCACACCCAGCTCATTTTCGTATTTTTAGTAGAGGTGGGGTTTCACCATGTTGGCCAGGCTGGTTTCAAACTCCTGACCTCAAATGATCTTCCAGCCTCAGCCTCCCAAAGTGCTGGAATTACAGGCGTGAGCCACCACACTCGGTCTCTCTTAATTTCTTAAGAAAAACTTATTTCTAATTATACATTATAGGTAGTATAATATAGTGAAAAGAGCTTCAGAGTGAGATCAATCCAAGCTGAAATCTTGCTCTGCCAGTTGTTAGCTATGTGATTCTGGGTTATCACTTGATTTTAACCTCAGTATTTTCATCTCTTAGAGAAGTTTACAATATTTACCTTGATTTTGTGATGATTAAGTGGGGTAATATTTGCAAAAACCTCTAACAAGTCATTTGGTAGATAGTGCTCACTAAACATTTGCAATTATTATTAGAACACAGTGAAAAGGAAGGCAGGAAAGAACAAGAGTAGAATCAGCTAGAGAGGTTTGAACTTTGGCATTCGTTGGAGGCACTTCTACAATGCCAAACCTGACTGCTTTCTCTGGTCCCTTAAGCTTGAAGACTCAGACACTTCTCCCTGGAGGAGTGTACCATGAAGCTATAGTAAGCTAAGTCTTGTCAAGTGCCCGGTCTATCCTTCTAGTCCTTTCCCTTTTACTCTAGCCAGGCTTGTTGGATGTACTAGAAGAATGACTGCAATGGCTGCATGTTAGAATCACCTGGGGAGTTTTTAAAGTAATACCCATCCTTATACTGCTGGTGGGAGTGTAAAATGGCAAAATCACTTTGGAAAACAGTGTGGCATTTCCTAAAAAAAAGCATGGCCCAGCAATTTCACTCCTAGGCACACACCCAAGAAAATGGAACACATGTGTCCACACAAAAACCTTTGTACATGAATGTTCACAGAAACATTATTCATAATGACCAAAAAGTGGAAACAACCCAAATGTCTATCAACTGACGAATGGATAAATAAAATGAGGTATCCAAACAATGTAATATTATTCAGCCACTAAAAGGAATGAAGTCCTGATACATGCTGTAACATGAATGAACTCTGAAAATAAACTAAGTGAAAGGAGCCAGAGACAAGAGGTTGCATATTGTATAATTCTGTTTATATGATATGGGCAGAATTGGCAAATCCAGAGATAGAAATTAGTGGTTGCCAGGCACTGGGGGCAGGAGAAATAGGGAGTAACTGCTAATGGAGTTAGCATTAGTTCATTTTGGGGTGATAAAAGTTTTCTGGAATTAGATAGTGGCAATGGTTGTATAACTTCACCAATATACTTTAAAAAAATCACTGAATTGTATACTTAAAAAAAAATCCCTCAGGGAGGATGCACCATTCCTGGAGGTCTTGCAATACCAAGTCAATGCATGGAGTGAACACAGCAAGCTCCTACTCCATCTCCCTGTTCCAAAAATTCATTTAATAGGTTGTCCTTGAATAGAACATGCTAAACTGCTGAGAAAAGATACTATATTTTCTATTCTGATCCACTGGTCTTAAAAAAAAAAGAATACTATGGCTGGACGTGGTGGCTCATGCCTGTAATCCTAGCACTTTGGGAGGTCAAGGTGAGAGGATTGCTTGTGTCCAGGAGATTGAGACCAGCCTGTGCAACATGGCGAAACCCCATTTCTACTAAAAATATCAAAAAAATTAGCCGGGTGTGGTGGCACACACCTGTAGTCCCAGCTACTCAGGAGACTGAGGTGGGAAGGATCACCTGAGCTCAGGGAGGTTGAGGCTGCAGTGAGCCGAAATCACGCCACTGCACTCCAGCCTGGGTAACAGGAGTGAGACCCTATCTCAAAAATAAAAAATAAAAAAAGAATGAATATTATGGTATCTGAATTATATTTCAATAAGAAAATTATATTAAGAAACCCAGTGGATCATACACTTTTAAAAAGGTGAATGTTATGGTATATGAACTACATTTTAATTTAAAATAATAAGAATACCCACACCCGGGCCCCACTCCTGAAGGATTCTGATTTAATTGACCTGAGGAGGACACAAGCAAGCATTAAAAGACATTATGATGAAACTGGGAAAACAAGTCACAGAATGAGACAACATGCTTATCATACAAATAACCAACAAGACTCATATCCAGAATATACAAATTGGAAGGAAAAGACAGATAACTCAAGATGAGGAAAAGACCCAAACTGGCATTCCCAAAAGAGGAACTCCAAATTACAAGTTAAAAATATGAGAAAATATTCAATTTTATTCTTAATCAGGGAAATGCAAATTAAAACCACAATAAAATATAATTAAACACGTGCAGACTGGCAAAAATTCAAAATATCTATCAATTGAAAGTGTCTGCAGGATGAAGAGCAACGGGATTGCCTGTATACTGCTTGTAGGAATACACACCACTCTGGGAAACAGTTGGCAGCATTTAGTGTAGCTGAAAATATGGGCCACTGTGCCTGTCATCCCAACACTTTGGGAGGCTGAGGTGAGAGGATTGCTTGAGCCAAGGAGCTTGAGACCAGCCTGGGCAACATGACAGGACCCTGTCTCTACAAAGAACGAAAATATTAGCCAAGTGTGGTGGCATATGCTTGTGGTCCCAGCTACTTGGGAAGCTGAGGTAGGAGGATTGCTTGAGCCCAGGAGGTCAAGGCTGCAGTGAGCCATGTGTTCACACCACTGGACTCCAGCCTGGGCTGGATAGAGCAAGACCCTGTCTCCAGAAAAAAAAAAAAAAAAAGCATATCATCTGACCTAATCATTTCACAACTAGGTATATATCCTAGAGAACCCATGTGCTCTGTACAGAAATACATGTATAAGCACACTCACAGGTATAAGCACACTCACAGCTGCAATGTTCCAAATAACTCTAAAATAGAAACAACCCCAGTTGTTTATTAACAAGAGAAAAGATAAATAAATTGTGGTATATTCCTATGATAAAACACTCTATAGCAAATAGCAATGAAGAAAACTAGAACCAAATGCAAAAACCTAAATGGAACTGAAAAGCATAACATTTAGCAAAAGAAACAAAACACCAAAAAATACACAGTGCAGTTCTACTCATGCAAAGTTCAAAAACAGATGAAAACTAAGTTAGATGGTTTGGGGATAAATACATAGGTGGTAAAACTATAACAAATAACAAGAAAGTGATTAGCACAAAAATCAGGATAATAGGGGGGTGTTATTGCAAAGTCACACGGGGGGTTTGCAGCGTGCTACAATGTTCTATTTCTTGATCTGAGTAACTGATTACAAGGGTGCTTGTTTCTTTACACTGGACATACTTAGGTTTTATGCATTTTTCCATATAGTGCTATTTTTCACAATAAAAGAGGTTAAATCATTTTTTTTTTTTTTTTTTTGAGACGTAGTCTTGCTGTGTCTCCCAGACTGGAGTGCAGTGGCACGATCTCGGCTCACTGCAAGCTCCACCTACCAGGTTCATGCCATTCTCCTGCCTCAGCCTCTCGAGTAGCTGGGACTATAGGCACCTGCCACCACGCCCGGCTAATTTTTTGTATTTTTAGTAGAGACGGAGTTTCACCGTGTTAGCCAGGATGATCTCGATCTCCTGACCTCGTGATCCACCTGCCTCGGCCTCCCAAAGTGCTGGGATTACAGGCGTGAGCCACCACGCCCAGCCAAATCATTTTTTAAGTAAGGAAAAAAAGGCTCCAAACAATCTAATGTAAAGCCAGGGTTGAGGAACACTGCATTAAAGGAAGGTTCATCAGAAATCTATTTGTACTTACATTAATAAATGCCCAGAACAGGAAAAAAAATTAAATATTTTACTGTGGACAGTGGATAGCTCAGTGGGGAACAGGGGAAGTGGGGTATGTATAGTAAGTTAGAGGTGCCTTTACTATCCTGTAATGTTTAAATTTAATAAGTATTACATATTTCTGTAATGTTTAAATTTAATGATAAGTATGACTTTTATTATAATAAAAGAGTAACTTAATAAAAGAAGCAGAGTGAAAAATTCCTTTGGAAGGACACACAAAAAACTAATAAAATTTGTTGCTCTGGAAAAGGAAATGGAAGTCGGTATTTTCACTTCTGAATTTTGAACTCATGTGATAGCATTACTTATTAAAAATCTTATTTAAAATAAGGGCCAGGTGCAGTGGCTCACGCTTGTAATTCTAGCACTTTAAGAGGCCAAGGTGAGAGGACTGCTTGAGGTCAGGAGTTCGAGACCACCCTGGGTGACATAGCAAGACACCATCTCTACAAAAAATTTTAAAAAATTAGCCAGGTCTGGTGGCATGTGCCTGCAGTCCCAGCTACTTGGGAGGCTGAAGTGGGAGGCTGCAGTGAGCTATGATCACACCTCTACACTCCAGCCTGGGCAACAGAGCAAGACCTTTGTTGCTAAAAAAAAAAAAAAAAAAAGTAAAAATAATTTAAAGTACAAATATTTATCTCCAGCAGCTTTTCCTAGAGCCCACTGCCATAGAGAAACACATGAGCAGCATTTGAAACTGGCCCAATAAGGCTGGGCGTGGTGGCTCACAGCTGTAATCCCAGCACTTTGGGAGGTCGAGGCAGGTGGATCACCTGAGGTCAGGAGTTCGAGACCAGCCTGGCCAACATGTTGAAACCCCGTCTCTACTAAAAATACAAAAAATTAGCCAGGTGTGGTGGTGGGTGCCTGTAATCTCAGCTTCTTGGGAGGCTGAGGCAGAAGAATTGCTTGAACCCATGAGGCAGAGGTTGCAGTGAGCCGAGATTATGCCATTGCACTCCAGGTTGGGTGACAGAGTGTGACTCCATCTCAAAAAAAGAAAGAAACTGGCCCAGTAGTACCCTTCCAGTGAATTAGGTTCTCCCACATGCCCTACCTCCCACTAACCGTGGCATTGTGACATCAACCCTATAGAGAAACAAACTATTCTTTCAGAAAAGGATTCACATTTTACAGATGTGAAGTGGTGTGCTTGTCATTGCCTTTTGCCTAAATATAAGTCCACTGTACTTGCTTAGTAGCAAAATGAATTGGTCCCCTGTACTTATACTGTTGTGGTGGGGTAATAAAGAAGGAAGAATTAATTACCTCTAAGAGGAGCTCCACACTGTCCACCTGAAGCTCTTGCAGTCCCACTATCTGCACCATGTGCTTGCTATCTTCTCTTGCGAAGAGCCTGCAGATGCAAGAATGTGGTTGGTATGATGGTGCTACTAAAACAGACTTTGTTCTTGCCTCCCCAGAAACCATTCCGCTATTCCGCTATTAAGTAGCAGTTTTCTGTTTGAGTGGGATGGATGCTTATCCTCCTCCCAACCCCACCTTCCTGACCTCAGCTCGATTCAGGGTTGGTTGTTGATTGCTGTAAAATAAATCAACATCTCTGGCTACAATTAAAATGAGCACATAATCTAAACTATGCTAATCCGTGGATGATGTATGCCTGGCTACACTGTGATTTGTTCAGAGGTGGATATGGGATCTCTGCTGGTCCAATCAAAATAAAGTCCTGGTCTCTAGTTGTTAGATGCCTGGTAAAGTGATGCTCTCCCTTTGTCCCTGGATGTGAAAGCATATGGCCCTGTGGCCCTGGAAGCAGTGAAAGCCATTTTGTATCTACAAAGAGAGTTGGTTTCAGGATGAAACTAGTAACACAGAAGACAGAATGAAGAGATGAAAATAAACTGGGTCCTTATTGCATCCCTGAGTTGCTGGAGTAAACCAGTGCTGAAGCTTGACTGTCCTCTAAGCTTTCCAGTTATTTGAGCCAATGATTTCCCTAAATGCTTAAGCTAGTATACATGGGGTTTTCTTTTATTTGCAATGTAAAGAGTCCTGATACACCTTATAAAGGAGCAAGGAAGAGCTGGGCTGCATCTGAATGCCTTAGGTCTGCGTTTAAGGTAATAAATGGTTTTGGTCTACCATCATCATTAAACCAGATCCACTGAGAGGCATGTGTTGAATCTATCAAAGACTCTAAGATTATTTTTCCCCCTTAACAAGATACTGATTAGGGTTAAGAACGGAATTCCACTTCATAATTTAAAATACAAGAATGTTTTTCTCAAAAACAATTTTTTTCTCAGTCTATGCTTCATCTCAATTTTCCAGATCTCTACAGAAGGATTGGAGGAAAACAGCCTCACCAATGCCCATGATCTCTCTGAAAACAAATCTATTAAAACAGTCAGCCTTCTGTAGTAAAAGAATCTAGCTGTTGGGTGCAGTGGTGCATGTCTGTAGTCCCAGCTATTCAGGAGGCTGAGGCAGGAGGATTGCCTGAGCTCAGGAGTTTGAGGCTGTAGTACGCTATGATTGCGCCTGTGAATAGTCACTACGTTACAGCCTGCGTAACGTAGCAAGAGCCCATCTCTGTTTTAAAAAAAAAAAAAGGAAGATCTAACTTTTAGAGCCCAGATGTCATTCCTGAACATATTTCCCAGGCCTTAATCTCTGAGCCCATCCCGGAAAGATTCCTCAGGGACAGCCTAAAACGTACTTCAGTTTTTATGCAAGGGTATAAAAACAATTTATCCTCTACTTCTAGGAATTAATTTTCAGATCCTCAAGCTTTGTTTTCCAGTTTAAGAGGCAGACTGAACACATGTACTTTTGCCTACCCTTGTCAAAGCCCCACTATTACAGAAAATAAATCTTATTAAAAAATTGGTCAGGTACAGTGGCTGAAACCTATAATCCTAACACTTTGGGAGGCCTAGAGAAGAGGATTGTTTGAGCCCAGGAGTTTGGGAACAGCCTGGGTAAGTAACATAGGGAGACCCTGTGTCTACAAAAAATAAAAATTAGCAGGGCATGGTAGCATGTACCTGTAGTCCCAGTTATCTGGGAGGCTGAGATGGGAGGATCACTTCAGCCCAGGTGGATGAGGCTGCAGTGAGCTGTGGTGGCACCACTGTACTCCAGCCTGGGCGACAGAGCAATACCTTGCCTCAGAAAAAGAAAAAAAAAAAAAAAAAATCAACAGGATAAAGCATAACAGCATAAACAGGAAAGGGTACCATCAATGGACCAGAACATTTCAGAAGCCCCAGAAAGGTAGGAAATAGATTACATTAGCCAATTAAATGGATATATATATATGAACCCCACAGGCCATGACACTTGTAAAGTAAGCATGGGTCTTCCCTAGTGAGCCTCAGAGAAGCATCAAACCTAGGAGTTAATACATGCCTACCCCTGCTACAACTGAAGAATGCAAATATACAAGGCAATAAAATAATCTGGGCAATTCATTAAAGAAATGCGTTCAGAAAGAGCTAGATATCCTAACCTCCCTTCACCCAAACAACACACACACACACACATACACACGCACAGACACACAGCACAATGGCTTTTATTCTATGGCAACTGTTCTTTAAGGGAAGTGGGCATTCTGACTGGAAAGGGCTCCTAATGAGGGCACTGGAGCTTGATGGAGAAGCTATGATTGAGCTAATTCGAGACGTCAACACCAAGAAAATAAAAAAGAAAGGCAACTCTTCCTCAAGCATCCCCAGAGTAGCACCCTCTTTTATTTCGCAGTTGTTTTGTCAGGACTGAACTCTGAACACCTATACAATCTCAAGTGGCATATCTGAAGGTCCCCTTTTCACTGGAATAGTCTATAGGAGAGAGGCCTGCCTAAGCCCACTCGCCAGCTTCTCCAGTTATGCTACTCAGTACCCTAGTGACTCTCTACAATGGGGGCCTGCCCTATCATGGTCTCCCTATTGAACTGGAACTGCTCCCCCACTCCCCATTCCACTGCTTGCTTGGAGCACACAAAACTTGTGCATCCTTTTGGACAGCTCCATAGAGGCTTAGATACCTTTGTTGCGGGGCTAGTTCTCAAGCTGATTAGGTTTCCCTAGCCTTCCAGCAGGCTCAGCCTCAATTCACTCCTCCAATGTCTCAAATCTGGTTAATTCTGTTACGACAACCTTTAATCCTTCCACCTCCCCTACTCCCTCTTAACCTCCCTATTCTCCCTTTTCCTCCACTACTTGTTTTGCCTCCTACTCAGTTTAAGTCATCTGTTTCAACCTAAACAAAACTTCAAGCCAGAAAAATATAAGAGGTGTTTAAAAAGTAGAGTTACTAAATACATTTCTAAATTACTATGTTATGTTTCGAGGGCAATAGTTTAAGCCTAACAAGGGTTAAAACTCTAATGAGAAGATTTTCTTTTCTTACTGATTTCAGAAAACTATTGTTGTGTTTACCCTAAGAGTATTTACAGGAAAAACAAGAGAAAGTGGAAAACATTATTTATAGTTTTTCCAGTATAATAATAGGTCAAAAGAACAGGAAGGGGTTTAAGTACATGTTGATTTCCTGACTTCCTGAAATTATGGCCTTCTTCATAGACCAAAATAAAAAGCAAAGTCTTTTGATAGACATTAGAATATTGAACGCTTTAAACATATTAATGAAAAGCTAACTTATATTTTCCTATAGCTGAATTGACAGCTAGAAAATATCTGATGCAGGAGGCTCATTTCACAAAAGGGCACTAATGTACCAAAGCATCTCATTAAAGCCCATGATTCAGTGATTCTCTAGGACTCTGGCTTAAAACAGTGATTAACAGATTTATCTCTTCCCACTCATATTCAGTACCTTTTTCTTCTATTTAGGAGGTCATAAAGCTGTCCGCAGTAAATTTCATAGAAGCTGATCCACACAAAGAGGTGCTTTCTTGGCTGGGACACTTGTAGTTGCCTGAAGATATCTTTGGCAGCTAGAGCATACAATCCTGGGTTCTCATGAGTTCCTATCATGGTGTAGGTCTTTCCAGCACCTGTCTGTCCATAAGCAAAGCAAGTGGCATTGCCTCTGGGGAAAGGATAATTTGCATTACTTATGCATATTAAGAGAAGTATTAGTTTACCCAAAGATTTTTAATTACAAAGGTCAAATGCAAACATAGAATCCTAGAGAAAATTCAGCTATAAACACATAAACCTTTAAGAAGAGGACTGTACATTATAAAAACACAGGAAGAGGAAAAAAACATTCTCAAACCAGTACACAAAACTTTTTTTTTTTTAAATGGAGTCTCACTGTCACCCAGGCTGGAGTGCAATGGTGTGATCTCGGCTCACTGCAACCTCTGTCTCCTGGATTCAAGTGATTCTCCTGCCTCAGCCTCCTGAGTAGCTGGAACTACAGGTGCGCGCCACCACACCTGGCTAATTTTTGTATTTTCACTAGAGATACGGTTTTACCATGTTGGCCAAGTTGGTCTAGAACTCCTCACCTCAAATGATCTGCCCACCTCAGCCACTCAAAGTGCTGGGATTACAGATGTGAGCCACCATGCCCAGCCTGAGCTTTCTTATAGTAATTTTCTTACAGAACCAGTAAGAGAAACAACTCTAGAAGACAAAGAAACAAGAGCTTTAAAGAAACCACTTAGCCAATAAGCATTTACTGAGTTCCTACCCCATGCTAGGTGCTTTAGAGGATCCTAGAGATGATCTATTCTTAATCTGGAAAGTTAAATTTAGTGAAAGAATAGAGAATTAAATATGAGAAATAATAGGAGATCATGTGATAAGCAGGATGGTAGTGACCACTCATAATTAAGTAAGTTTAGATAAAGGCAAAATCGATGTAAGCAAAGTATTTGAGGAAGGACTTACAAGAGTAGGAATTGGACTGGGCCTTGAAAGCAGAAACTGAAAAGCAGAGAGCTTCCACTGTGGAATAGGAATAGCGTGAGCAGAGGCCACAGTAGTAAATATGGCAGCAGGCACACCAAATCTTGAGGGGGAAAAAAAAAGCCTGGGCTCTGGTTTCTCCCATACCATTAACTAACCATATGAACTTAGGCAAGTCCCCTCACTTTCCTCTGTGCCTCAGTTCACTTTTATCAGTAGATTAGTTTCTAAGTATTAGTAGATTGGTTTCTAAGATCCCTTCCAGTCTTGATGTCCTATGATTCTAAGTGAGAATCGCTGCTCTTGTATGTGGGTACATGTGTGCGTACACACCCTCTGTGAGTGTGAAGAATTGCAGAATAAGAGGTGGAGAACGGAGCTGGGAGACCAGCCTGTCAATCACAGTATGTTTTATGAGGAGTTGGAGACCAAGATTATCTGAGTATTGTGGGATTCACCCACGTAGTGCTAAGTAGAGAATGAACATAATCTTAGAGCTGTTGCAGACTCTTAAACATGAATCTCATGGATTACTGATAAATACAGCTGCTTGCAGCAAGAAAAAAGTCTATGCATTGTGACAGGAAAATAAATCTCAGGACCCCGAACTCACTAAGCCAAACGGGAAAGTCAAGCTGGGAACTGGGTCCCGCAAACCTGCCTCCCATTTGGTTCCTAAATAAGATCGCTACAAAGATAAAAAGCTACCTATCTCCCTCACATTTTGCCCACTAGGAAATTCTTTGAGGGCCCATGACCGTTACCCTAAAACAGCTGTGTTGAATTTCACCCTGGCAATGTCAATTGACAGCTTATTTTCACAGGTGGAGGACATAGGACAGAGCTCAAAGTCATTCCTCTGCTCACCTGAAATAAATGCATATTTGATTGCTTCCTCTGCCCTATTGTTGTCTACGTTATCTTATGTAAAATGCAGTTCACTGAGACAGGTGAAAGCATGAAGGACTATTTTCTCCAATCCCCAATATGAAAATTGAGTATTCAGTGAAAGACTGATCAAAGACTCGAAAGGATGTAACTGTTTTGTCTTTTTATCTACTGAAACATTTAAAACATATTTCTCTTCCTCCAATATCCACCCTTTCCCCTCTAATTTTTTTTCCTTTTCCTTTTATTATTTTTTCCACTTTTGCTCTCAGATCTTACCCTTTAAAAAATGAAGCCCTCAAAATCGTCTTTGGAGAAAGGTATAGACCTGTCTCCTGGGCACACGTTAACTTTGGCAAATAAATCTACAATGATTGAGACTTGCCTGGGTTATTTTCTTTGATTTACAGCATGGACAGGGATGGGGGAGGCTGCAGGTGGGCAGAGAGATGAGTACACAAAAAAGGATTTGAAGCGAGGTAGAAAACAAAGAAAGAGTAAAATGACAAAAGCAAGGAAACCATGGAAATGTGAGAATCAAGACATGAGAGTTAATTAGATGA
Source organism: Mandrillus leucophaeus (assembly GCF_000951045.1). Lineage (NCBI taxonomy): Eukaryota > Metazoa > Chordata > Mammalia > Primates > Cercopithecidae > Mandrillus > Mandrillus leucophaeus. The sequence continues at coordinate 1,993,119 of NW_012102121.1, forward strand.
AAGTTGCTTGGAGCAGAGACCAGCTACTCTTTGCCTTTTGAACCCTGGCTCCCAGCAGTGTGGGTACTATAAATACACTGGCAGAGACAGAGTTAGGAAATGAATTACAGGAGAAAAATTTGAACACATTAAGGAAGATCCAGCAGAGTAAGAGGAAAGAATAACATCTACTTACTTTCCGAACAATTTAGGGATGAGCTTTTTCAAAAAGCAATACAGGAGTGAAAAACCTTATTATACTTTAAAGAATGGATACACTTAAATTGCAACTCTTGTTATTACTAAAGTCTTAACATTCAAATTCTAACTTATTTTAGAAACTTACTCCTCAAAAAGTATTCCCTAGATTTGGTGCCATTACTAAGAAATTAAACCTAAGAGATATTTCACATTTTTAGCCTGCTAATAAAATTTTAAAAATTAAATAGCTTTTACAAAACAACAAAACACAAAAAAATGGGCAAATGAAGATATCCAAATGGTCAGTAAGGACATGAAAAGGGCCAGGCATGGTGGATCACATCTGCAATCCCAGCACTTTGGGAGGCTGAGGGAGGGGGATCACTTGAGGCCAGGAGTTCGAGATCAGCCTGGTCAATATGGCAAGACCCCATCTCTATTAAAAATACAAAAATTAGCCAGGTGTGGTGGCACACGCCTACAATCTCAGCTTCTAGGGTGGCCGAGGCACAAGAATCGCTTGAGCCCAGGAGGCGGAAGTTGCAGTGCGCTGAGATCGCACCACTGCACTCCAGCCTGAGCGTTAGTGAGACTCTATCTCAAAAAAAAAAAAAAAAAAACAAGGCCGGGCACGGTGGCTCACGCCTGCAATCCCAGCACCCAGCACTTTGGGAGGTCGAGGTGGGCGGATCACAAGGTCAGGAGATTGAGACCATCCTGGCTAACAAGGTGAAACCCCGTCTCTATTGAAAAATAGAAAAAATTAGCCGGGCGTGGTGGCAGTCGCCTGTAGTCCCAGCTACTCGGGAGGCTGAGGCAGGAGAATGGTGTGAACCTAGGAGGCGGAGCTTGCAGTGAGCTGAGATCGCCCCACTGCACTTCAGCCTGGGCAAAAGAGCGAGACTCTGTCTCAAAAAAAAAAAAAAAAAAATCATGAAAAGAAGCTCAGTATAGTATCATTAGGCATTGGAGAAATTCAAATTAAACCTATAATGAAGTGATTTAAT
>NW_012102121.1:1995205-1998198 GCF_000951045.1 Mandrillus leucophaeus
TAACCCGGGAGGCAGAGGTTGCGGTAAGCTGAGATTGCACCATTGCACTCCAGCCTGGGCAACAAGAGCGAAACTGCATCTCAAAAAAAAAAAAAAAAAAAAAAGAATGTTCATACTTTATTCATAAAGTCCAAAGCTGGAAACAATGCAAATGTCTGTCGACAGGAGAATGGACAAAACAAACTGTGATAATTTCAGAGAAGGGAATATTACTCATCAATGAAAACCACAGATACATGTAACAACATGTACTAATATGAAACACTATTATGCTAAGCAAACATTATGCTAAGCATATAAGCATAATGATTCTATCTCTATGAAATTGTAGAACAGATAAAACTAATCTATACTGACAGAAAGTAAGTCAGTGGTTACTTAAGACCTGGGGGTGAGGGTGGAGGATTAACTAAATAGGGACACAATAGAACTTTCTGGGGTGATGAAAATGTTCCATGTCTTGTTACAGATATTTGTTACTCACATATATAAAACTATCAAAACTTATCGAATCTGAATACTTAAGATCTGTACATCTTATTGTATGCAAATTATCCCTCAATTTTTAAAAAGTTATTTGAAAAAAACAGTCAAAATTATCTGGAATCAGCAACACTAGCAGGCTACTTGGCATTTTCTATCATACATGCCTACAATTTTAATAGATAGGTAGGTAGACAGATAGGTAGGTAGATAGATAGGTAGGTGGATTAGATAGATAGGATGGATGGATGGATAGACAGACAGACAGACAGACAGAGATAGGGTCTTGCTCTGTTGCCCAGGCTGGAGTGCAGTGGCATGATCACTGCTCCTGCAGCCTTGACCTCCTGGGCTCAAGCAATCCTCCCACCTCAGCCTCCCAAGCAGCTGGGACCCCAGGTGCACATCACCATGCTTGGCTTATTTTAAAAATTAGCCAGGCATGGTGGCTCACACCTATAATCCTAGCACTTTGGGAGACTGAAGCAGGAGGATTGCTTGAGCCCAGAAATTCAAGACTAGTCTGGGTAACAAGGCAAAACCCCACCTCTAAAAAAATACAAAAATATTAGCTGGGAGTGGTGGCAGGCACCTGCAGTCCCAGCTACTCACGAGGCTGAGGTGGGAGGATTGCTTGAACCCGAGAGGCAGAGGTTGCAGTGAGCTGAGATTGCACCACTGCACTTTGGCCTGGGTGACAGAATGAGACCCTGTCTCAAAAAAATAAATTAAATTAAAATAAAATAAAATAAATAAAATAATATAAAAATTTTTTGGTGTGTGTGGAGACAGGGTCTCCTCATGTTGCCCAGCCTGGTCTCAAACTCTCGGGCTCAAGCTATCCTCCTGTCTTGACCTCCCAAAGTGCTTGGATTACAGGTGCAAGCCACTATGCCTGGCCCATGTCTATATTTTAAATACTTATGCAACAGAGGCCCTTACTATAATTCCTGTCCCATTCAATGTTTATTAAGTGTGAATAATAATTTAAAAATACATCTATAAGGCCAGGCGCAGTGGCTCACGCCTGTAATCCCAGCACTGTGGGAGGCCGAGGCGGGCGGATCATGAGGTCAGGAGATCGAGACCATCCTGGCTAACGTGTTGAAACCCCGTCACCACTAAAAATACAAAAAATCAGCCCGGCATGGTGGGGGTCGCCTGTAGTCTCAGCTACTCGGGAGGCTAAGGCAGGAGAACGGCATGAACCCGGGAGGGGGAGCTTGTAGTAAGCCGAGATGGCGCCACTGCACTCCAGCCTGGGTGACAGAGCGAGACTCCATCTCAAAAATAATAATAATAATAATAATAATAATAATAATAAATCTATGAAAAGCTGATAAGTGATATTCACTTATTTATCTGATTCCAAAGAAAAATTAACTAAACTATAGCCAGAATACATAATTCCTATCATCAAAGTTCAGACTAACTCCAACCACTTGAACCTTTTTCTTCTGAGGACTTTGATGGGATTACATTGTTAAGAGTTTATAATTTTCTTTTTTTTAACACCCTTTCACTATCTATCACAATATATTTTTCCACTAGACACAGAGAAATAATATCATCAGTGTAAAAGGAAATTTTACTGCAAATTTCTAAATCCTTGGTAAATCCTATAGAGATACTGCATGTTTTCAGAAGAATCTAAATTCATTAGCTCAACAAATTCATGTTTAAGTCAAAAGCACTGAAAAGCATGTGATATTTATAAAGAAATATGACCTAACAGAAAATAGAAAATAAAAAGCAAGAAAAGCAAATAATCATTATCGTACCCATTGAAAATATGCTGAATAAGTGGGTGAGTAGTCTTCATATATACATCCCGATTGGTGCACGCTTCACCAAAGACTTCATCAAAATAAAAAACATGCTGAAAAATAAATTTGATTTTATAGAAAAAGATACATTCTGGATTTTCTTAATCACTATTCTAGTTAACAGATGATAAACGCCAAAATATGTCTTTAAATAATAGTAACTGACCATATCAAACTTAGAGATAAATAAGCAATCACTGTTAAATGACAGGGCCTCCTCTTGAGATCTCTGTAGAAATGTTCTTACAAGGTAAAAACTAAGGCACACGATTTTTGTTTTCTCTTAAGAGAAGTAAATTGATAAATACAAGAGTGAGCCAATCCTCCTTAGGTCTAGGAGAGAAAGTGAATTCTACGGGGATTATCCTCGTATTCCAACTAGGGCTAGTATATTTAGAATTTTGGAGGAATTTGTGGCTGGGCACGGTGGCTCACGCCTGTAATCCCAGCACTTTGGGAGGCCGAGGCTGGCAGATCACGAGGTCAGGAGATTGAGACCATGCTGGCTAACACGGTGAAACCCCGTCTCTACTAAAAATACAAAAAATTAGCCGGGCGTGGTGGTGGGCGCCTGTAGTCCCAGCTACTCAGGAGGCTGAGGCAGGAGAATGGTGTGAACCCGGGAGGCGGAGCTTGCAGTGAGCCGAGATGGCGCCACTGCACTCCAGCCTGGGCGACAAAGCA
>NW_012102121.1:2000838-2001837 GCF_000951045.1 Mandrillus leucophaeus
TAGGAGGCGGAGCTTGCAGTGAGCTGAGATCGCCCCACTGCACTTCAGCCTGGGCAAAAGAGCGAGACTCTGTCTCAAAAAAAAAAAAAAAAAAAAATCATGAAAAGAAGCTCAGTATAGTATCATTAGGCATTGGAGAAATTCAAATTAAACCTATAATGAAGTGATTTAATACCCATTAGATTGGCTAAAATAACAAAGCCTGACAATATCAGATATTGCAGAACTGCAATTCTCATGTTACTGTTGGGAGTATAAAATGATACAACACTTTGAAATGTTGTTTGACATTCTCCCTTTTTTTCCCTTCTTTGAGACAGGGTCTTGCTCTGTTGCCCAGGTTGGAGTGTAGTGATCACAGATTATTGCAGCCTTGATCCTTTGGGCTCAAACAACAACCTCCCAAGTAGCTGGGACTACAGGCATGTGCCACCACACCCAGCTAATTTTTAAATTTTTTTTTAGAGATAGGATCTCACTATGTTGCCCAGGCTGGTCTTGAACTCCTGGCTCAAGTGATTCTCCCGCCTCAGCCTCCCAAATTGTGAAATTACAAGCGTGAACCACTGAGCCCAACTGACACTTTCTTTTTTTTTTTTTTGAGACGAGTCTCGCTCCGCCTCCCAGGTTCACACCATTCTCCTGCCTCAGCCTCCCAAGTAGCTGGGACCACAGGCGCCTGCCACCACGCCCAGCTAATTTTTTGTATTTTAGTAGAGACAGGGTTTCACCATGTTGACCAGGATGGTTTCAATCTCCTGACCTCGTGATCTGCCTGCCTCGGCCTCCCAAAGTGCTGGGATTACAGGCGTGAGCCACTGTGCCCAGCCAGACACTTTCTTATAAATATAAACCTATCCTACGAGCCACCAATTCCATTTCTAGGTTTTTACCCAAAGCAAATGAAAACATGCTCATAAAAAAAATTGTATAAGAATGCTCTGGCCAACATGGAGAAACCCCATCTCTACTAAAAAATAAAAAATTAGCCAGGCGTGG
>NW_012102121.1:2005997-2007531 GCF_000951045.1 Mandrillus leucophaeus
GGGCAGAATGCTCATATTTAAATCAGTAAATAGTGGGGAAACAAAGAAAAACTATAGGCAGGAAGGACGATCTCAGTCTTTACTGGAAGATTTATCTGGCTTCACACTATGGTTTGAGAGCAGAGACACTAGTAATTCAGTGGTGAGGTAAAAAGGGTTCTAAATTAGATGATAACCAAGGAAATAAAGAGATGGATACAGAAGAAATTTGATAACTGACTAGAGGTGGAGACCTGGGGAGATAAAGGGGTCCAAGACAACTTCCAAGTGAAAAATCACAGTAATTTGGAAAAAGAGAGATAAAATACCCCATTATATTGTGTCTGAAAAGCTTTAATTCAGCAGCTGTAATTATTTCCATAATTTAGAGGCTTACCATGTTGGTAGGTACAACTACATATATATATATATGAATATACATATGAATATATATTCTTATACCATGTTGGTAGCTTGTATATATTATGTATATATACACACATATATATAATATATACACATATATTCTTTTATATATATATATAGCCCAACTATACATATATAATAATAATAATATGTATTTTGTTTATTGATTTATTTTTTTGAGATGGAGTCTCGCCCTGTTGCCCAGGCTGGAGTGCAGGCATGATCTCGGCTCACTGCAACCTCCGTCTCTCAGGTTTAAGCCGCTCTCCTGCCTCAGCCTCCCAAGTAGCTGGGACTACAGGCGTATACCACCATGCCCAGCTAATTTTTGTATTTTTAGTAGAGACAGGGTCTCACCATGTTGGCCAGGTTGGTCTCGAACTCCTGACCTCAAGTGCTGCCTCACCCTCCCAAAGTGCTGAGATTACAGGTGTGAGCCACCATGCTGGCTGATATATATTCTAATATATTATTTGCACCACTGCATTCCAGCCTGGGCCACAGATGAGATGCTGTCCCAAAATATAAAAAAAAATTTTTAAAAAGTAACATGTATTTATAGAATATCTCTGGAAAGATACACTTAGAATAGATAACCCCAATTTCCTTCATGGAAGAAACAGGATTGGAGGGATACTTGTATTTTACACTTTTGTACCTTTTGATTTTGAAATAGGTGAATTTATCCTACTCAGAGATTTTTACTTTTTCATATAAAAGTAACACGGAATAACATATATTATTTTACATATATATAGCTGGGCTACCAAGATGGTGTGTGTGTATACATATACATACACATATATATACATATATACACATATATAGTTGGTCTAATATATAAGACTATATATTTAAGAAATCCTTGGGTGCTGACGAGTTGATGGGTGCAGTACAGCAACATGGCACAAGTATACATATGTAACAAACCTGCACGTTATGCACATGTACCCTAGAACTTAAAGCATTAAAAAAAAAAAAAAAAAAAAGATCTCCTGATAATTTCAAGCCTGAGTATAGCATAATGACAGTCCATACACCATGAATGACAGATAAGGCCTTATCTTCTTTTTGGGCCAGCTCTAAATATCTAGTTAAAAAAAAAAACTGGGCCGGGCGCGGTGGCTCA
>NW_012102121.1:2007766-2015878 GCF_000951045.1 Mandrillus leucophaeus
AAAAAAAAAAAAAAAAAAAAACTGTATGGACAGATCCAGAAAACTGGACTTGGGCCAATTTACTGTGGGTCACTCTATCCCAAGGTTGTTTCTGTTGTGTGTACCATTAAATTACATTAGAATGGAAATTTATTAGATTGTCTAAGAAGAAATTGGGAACACAAATCTAAATCTACAAGTTACAAAAAAAGTTACAAAGTAAGAAAATAATGAATCTGAAGAATAATAAAGACGTGTCAACTTTTAGTGTTTTGAAAAATGTGATAAGATTTTAAGAACACTAAAATATTAATAACTACTGAAGTTGGGTGATAGGTACATAGAGAGGTCATTAAACTTTCGATTAAGCTTAAAAAGGTCAATAATAAACATATTTTTTAAATCTGGTGTTTTTGTTTGGTTTTGTTTTTTTGAGACAGAGTCTCACTTTGCTGCCCAGTTTGGAGTGCAGTGGTGCGATTTTGGCTCACTGCAACCTCCCCCTCCCTGATTCAAGTGATTCTCCTGCCTCAGCCTCCTGAGTAGCTGGGATTACAGTGCCCACCACCACGCCCAGCTAATTTTTTTGTATTGTTAGTAGAGACAGGGTTTCACCATGTTGACCAGGCTGGTCTCAGAACTCCTGAAGGTGATCCGCCTGCCTTGGCCTACCAAAGTGCTGGGATTACAGGTGTGAGTCACTGTGCACGGCCTAAAATCTGGTTTTAATGAACATTATTTATATTTATCTCATATATGGTCTCTAGGCAAGGAGACAAATTAATTAGTTGCTCAAATATCACCATAGGTTTTTATAGTTAAGTATGAAATCAAAAGCAAAGAAACCCACTAAATACATAGTTACCTATAGATGTGGATATATTCAGCATTTCTCAAAAAAAAAAAAAGAAAAGAAAAAAGAAAAACACTCACAACTAAAGTGAGAATACATTTTTTTTGGTTTGCTTTTGTTACAGCGAGTATATGGCAATTCTGCCTCTCCTTCTAAAAGTGCTCATGGATAACTTGAGCTTTTGAGTAAAGACCTCGGAAAGCATTTGTTAAGGGAATTAGTATCTTTCCTTCCCATAAGGTTTAGATATTGGTTTTCCTAGTACTTTTGTAAATATCTTTCATGAAAGATATGTAAACATGCAAGATTATTATAGTTAACGTACATGCACAATTCATAAAGTCCTTTGCATCACACACACTTTCATTTGCTCACACTTTATCAGTGAGGCTGGAGCAACACCTATGTTGACCTCACTAACCTTGACAGAATCAGAGTTCCATGTTTGTTTGTTTGTTTGTTTGTTTTGAGGCAGAGTCTCCCTTTGTCGCCCAGGTTGGAGTGCAGTGGTGTGATCTCGGCTCACTGCAACCTCTTCCTCCCAGATTCAAGTGATACTCGTGCCTCAGCCTCCCGAGTAGCTGGGATTATAGGCACACAGCCACCACGCTCAGCTAATTTTTTGTATTTTTAGTAGAGATGGGGTTTCGCTATGTTAGCCAGGCTGGTCTCAAATTCCTGGCCCCCAGGTGATCCCTCTGCCTCAGCCTCCCAAAGTGCAGTTTATTTTTTAAATAAGTTTTTTTTCAGATTATAAAAGTAACACGTGGGCCAGGGGCTTGTAATCCCAGCACCTTGAAAGGCTGAGGGGATGGATCACCTGAATTCAGAAGTTTGAGACCAGCAGAGGCAAAATGGAGAAACCCAGTCTTTACAAAAAATATAAAAATTAGCCCGGCATGGTGGTGTGATAACTGTAATCCCAGCTACTCAAGAGGCTGAGGTGGGAGGATTGCTTGAGCTCAGGAGGTTGAGGCTGCAGTGTGCCATGGCTGCACCACTGTACTTCAGCCTGGGCAACAGAATGAGACTGTCTCAAAAAATAAATAAAATAAACTAAAACAAAAGTAACATGTATTTATAGGATATCTCTGGGAAGATAAACTTAGAACCCCACTTGCCTTCATGGAGGAAAAAGGATTAAAGGGACACTTTTATTTTATACTTTTGTACCTTTTGATTTTGAAATAGGTGAATCTATCTTATTCAAATATTTTTACTTTTTCATATAAAAGTAACACAGCTGATTATGAAAAATTTTTTAAATATGGAATTTATTTATTTGGTCTCAAACTCCTCAGCTCAGGCAATCTGCCTGCCTTGGCCTCCCAAAGCACTGGGATTACAGGTGTGAGTCGCTGCGCTTAGCCAAATACGGAATATTTTTAAAATTACAATACATGCCAGGTGCAGTGGCTCATGTTTGTAATCCCAGCACTTTGGGAGGCCAAGTCAGGAGGAGCGATTGAGCCCAGGAGTTGGAGACCAGTCTGGGCAACACAGCAAGACCTTGTCTCTACAAAAAATATATATATCTATTAGCTGGGCGTGGTGGCATATGCCTGTGGTCCCAACTTTTCAGAAGGCTGAGGTGGGAGGATTGCTTGAGCCCAGGAGGTTGAGGCTGCAGTGAGCCATAATCATGCCATTGCACTCCAGCCTAGGCAACAGAACAAGATTCTGTCTCAGAAAAATTAAAACAAAATAAAACAAAATAAAAATTACAATAGAGAACAAAATATAGAGAATAGAGAAGAAAATAAAATTATCCTTAAATCTTGCTGTTCAGCCACTGTTAACTTTTTTTTTTTTTGAGACGGAATCTCGCTCTGTCGCCCAGGCTGGTATGCAGTGGCGCAATCTTAGCTCACTGCAAGCTCTGCCTCCCGGGTTCACACCATTCTCCTGCCTCAGCCTCCCAAGTAGCTGGGACTACAGGTGACCGCCACTATGCCCGGCTAATTTTTTGTATTTTTAGTAGAGACGGGGTTACACCATGTTAGACAGGATGGTCTCGATCTCCTGACCTCGTGATCCACTTGTCACGGCCTCCCAAAGTAAGCCACTGTTAACTTTTTGATGTATTTCAGATTTCAGTATCATCTTTTTTTTTCTAATATGTATTTTTTTCTTTTTCTTTTTCCTGCTTTTTTTTTGAGACAGAGTCTCACTCTGTTGCCCAGGCTGGAGTGCAGTGGCGTGATCTCGGCTCACTGCAAGCTCTGTCTCCCAGGTTCATGCCATTCTCCTGCCTCAGCCTCCTGAGTAGCCAGGACTACAGGCATCTGCCACCATGCCCGACTAATTTTTTGTATTTTTAGTAGAGATAGGGTTTCACTGCCAGCCAGGATGGTCTCAATCTCCTGACCTCGTGATCTGCCTGCCTTGGCCTCCCAAAGTGCTGGGATTACAGGCGTGAGACATCGCGCCTGGCCTAATTTTGAGACACAGTCTCACTCTGTTGCCAAGGCTGGAATGCAGTGGCACGATCTCAACTCACTGTGAACTCTGCCTCTCAGGTTCAAGTGATTCTCCTGCCTCAGCCTCCCAAGTAGCTGGGATTACAGGTGTGTGCCACCAGGCCCAGCTAATTTTTGTATTTTTAGTAGAGACAGGATTTCACCATGTTAGCCAGGACGGTCTTGATCTCCTGACCTCCTGACCCACCCGCCTTGGCCTCCCAAAGTGCTGGGATTACAGGCGTGAGCCATCATGCCCAGCCTCTTTTTATTATTTTTTTTAAGACAGAGTCTTACTCTGTCACCCAGCTTGGAGTGCAGTGGCACAATCACGGCTCACTATAGCCTCAACCTCCCAGGCTCAGGTGAACCTCCCACCTCAGCGTCCCAAGTAGCTGAGACTATAGGCACATGTCGCCACACTTGGCAATTTTTTTTTTTTTTTTTTTTTTTTGAGACACAGTCTCACTCTGTTGCCAAGGCTGGAATGCAGTGGCACGATCTCAACTCACTGTGAACTCTGCCTCTCAGGTTCAAGTGATTCTCCTGCCTCAGCCTCCCAAGTAGCTGGGATTACAGGTGTGTGCCACCAGGCCCAGCTAATTTTTGTATTTTTAAAAGATGGAGTTTCACCACGTTGGCTAGACTGGTCTTAAACTCCTGACTTCAAGTGATCCACCCCCCTCTTCCTCCCAAAGTGCTGGGATTACAGGTGTGAGCCACTGCGCCCAACCACCAGCTAATTTCTTTCTTTCTTTTTTTTTGAGGCGGAATATTGCTCTCTCTGGAGTGCAGTGGTGCAATCTTGGCTCACTGCAAGCTCCACCTCCTGGGTTTACACCATTCTCTTGCCTCAGCCTTCCGAGCAGCTGGGACTACAGGCGCCCACCAACACGCCTGGCTAATTTTTTGTATTTTTAGTAGAGACAGGATTTCACCATGTTAGCCAGGACGGTCTTGATCTCCTGACCTCCTGACCCACCCGCCTTGGCCTCCCAAAGTGCTGGGATTACAGGCGTGAGACATCGCGCCTGGCCTAATTTTTTTTTGTAAATTTTACAGAGACAGGGTTTCACCATGTTGCCCAGGCTGGTTTTGAACCCCTGGGTTCAAGTGATCCTCCTGCTTTGGCCTCCCAAAATGCTGGGATGCTAGGCATGAGTTACCACACCCAGTCTATATTTTTTCTTTAAGAAATTGGTTGTACAGGCAAGCAGAGGCCAGACCATGTAGGGTCTTGTTAAAACTTAAAAATTTTATTGTAAGTGCAAGAAAGAGTCTTAAAGGATTTTAAGTAAAAGAGTATGTGTATATTTAGCAACTATCCTTCTACTTGTATTTTACCAATAGTATTTTAATAATCAAGTATGGTTGTTGCATGTTTAAACAGATGCTTTTATAGTACCTATCACAGTTAATAGCTTTCCTAATACTGAACTTGCATTATGCTTGCATGCCAGTATAAAGTACTGGAACTAACTTGCTAATGTCTTATGTAGGCTTTTGTATTCATATTTATAAATAAGATTGGTCAGGCCAGGCGCAGTGGCTCACGCCTATAATCCCAACACTTTGGGAGGCTAAGGCAGGTGGATCGCTTGAGCTCAGGAGTTCGAGACCAGCTGGGCAACATCGTGAAACCCCATCTCTACAAAAAATACAAAAATTAGCCAGGCGTGGTGGTATGTACCTGTAGTCCCAGCTACTCAGGAGGCTGAGGTGGGAGGATCACCTGAGCTCAGGAGATGGAGTTAGCAGTGAGCCAGGATCACACCACTGCACTCCAGCCTGGGCGATGAAGACAGACCCTGTCTCAAACAGACAGACAAAAACCATTGGTCCACAGCTTCTTTGTGTGTTTGTGGGCCAATCTTACTCACTTTGTAATATGACATCTGCATTAGCTTCCATATTAAACTTGTATTCACTTATTGCCAATTTCAAAAGACTAGAATGAAATAATATGGTTTCCTTGTTTCACTCATTATATTGATATAAAGTTTAATGGTTTGGTAGGATAGCATACTACATGTATATGATCATATTTACTAAGTAACAAGATTTGAAAAGAAAGGACATTTAATAAAACAAACACAAAAACCTATTATCTCTAAATATGCTTAAAAATAAAACCCAAAGAATCTACGATCAATATTTATTTACCACCCAGTTTGCTATAAACCTACCTTTTCTTCTTTATATTTGAGGAAGAAAAAAGAAAAAGAAGTCCTCCCAACATTTTTATATCATAGCATTGACAGGTAAGGACTCGGACCTATGAGAGCAAAGGTCCAAAGTTCAAACAGCAGAGAAAGTGCCATGGAAACTATGGGTATTCAATAAGTATTGACCAGTGGTAATGACAAAAAGTAAGGTTATTGTGTTTGGGGATAACAGAAAAAGACAAAAGATAAGATGATGCCTCCTTGAGGGAATTACTGTGACAGAGGCATCATTAAGGAAGTCTTAGACAGACAGTGATTGGATAGGGCTATTACGATGGCTATAAGTAGCCATGGAACTAGATAGCATTACAACTAATTGGTCATTTAGTCCATTTTCAAAATAAATATCTCCCACTGAGACCTAATAGACCATGCATTGATCAGCAATCGATAAGGCTGTTAAAGTGATTGGGTTGGTTTTACAGCGGCCTAATAATTTAGTACCAATAGAAACACTCAGTGGATTACTCTGAATATCACTGTGAAACGCAATTTTGGTAACCAAAGAAAAAGAAGAACAATACAAGTTAGAAAGTGGGGGAAAGTGTTAACAAATTTGACTTCAGCATTAAAGGATTTATTCCACTAATGTAAGATCTCAGCTAAGGTGACTTGCTAGCATACCACATTTTTTTTCTCTCTACCAGCTACTCAGTTTTGAGGCAAGAGAACAAGAGAGAGAAAGAATAAATATAATATGAATGTTTAGGGAAGTAGATTCAGAGTAAGAGAAACTGTGTATTCGTAAATCATAACATCTGATGGATTATCTGGTTTTAGATTACTCACAATTGTTTCACAGTTTTAGGAGTACCTAAGTGATGATTCTTTCCATCTGTGGAGTTTGCTGTTTCCCTATGAGACTAAATAATTATTGCAAGGTACCTTCAGCTTGGAGTAAGTTCCTTTCAATACCAAACTCTTTCTCCTTCGACTCTTCATAATCACTCTAGCAGGTAGTGAACATTATTTACATGTCTGAGTTATTAGTGTTTTATTTAAACCCTTATATGGTAGATGTGAAATCATATCCTTGGATTATATTTACCCACTGCAGTCTACCCTGTATAAAGTGGTCTGCTCAGAGCCCAATTTTCACCAATTAATTATAAGCCCAAGACAGCTGAGAATGAAAATAAGCACATGGCTGGCAACTGTGGGTCCTGCTGCCCAAAAAGACATTGTTCATCATTAAACCCAAGTCTCAAACTCAGCAGATGAGAAGTTCACACTATGAGATGCAAGCAAGAATGGAAATCAACTGTGTGACATCTCTTAGTCACTCTGGGGCATATATTCAGTGACTGGTCCTGTTGACAACTACTTAATTATTTATTTGTTTTTAATTTTTATATTATTTTAGAGGCAGATCCTCCCTCTGTTGCCCAGGCTGGAGTGCAGTGGTACAATCATAGTGCACTGTAATGCAGAACTCCTGGGCTCAAGTGATCCTCCCACCTCAGCCTCCTGAGTAGCTAAGACTACAGGTACACACCACCATGCTAGGCTAGTTTTAAATTTTTTTCTGGAGAGACAGGGTCTCGCTATGGTGCCCAGGGTGGTCTCAAACTCTCCAGCTCAAGTGATCCTCCTGCTGCAGCCTCCCAAAGCGCTGGGATTATAGGCATGAGCCACCACACCTGGCTCCACTTCATTATTTAAATTATTTTTATTCCTTCATCCCTCTTTTTTTTTTGCTGAATATGTATAATTAAATTCACACAAAGCATGTTAAGTGAATACATGATGTAGCTCCACTGCACAAGAGAAATTGTTTTGGTATTCCCTATTGCACCATCTTTTTAAAAAAATGAAGGCCCTGGATATCAATGACTTAAAACAGTGTCACGTCAGGAATGAATGTCAACACCCAAACCAGAAACATGATTTTCTGTGTTCTAACAGAAACCTGTATGCCACCACTCAAACAAAAAGCAAAAAAAAAAAAAAGACATACTTGATAATATTAGTTCCAAACATAAAAGGAAAACATCATACCTGCAGAATATATTGAGTGAGGTCAACTGCTTCTTTCTTCTCATGCACAAGTAGAGTTTCTTTGTCTTCTACAGTAATAATATTAATTTCTCCACGACGTACCTCCCTCATGCCCAGGGGGCGTTTTCGAACACAAACTCTGATTTTCTCCATCTCAGTCCAAGGATTCTGTTTCTCTGAAGTGTTCTGTCTAATATATGTTTATAAACAGGCTTTTAATTTTTAATAATAGGACAAGATTACTTAACAGGTCAAAGTATCGGTACATTTTGCTGTATATTAGGCATAATATATTTCTTTTTTTTTTTTTTTTTGAGACGGAGTCTCGCTCTGTCGCCCAGGCTGGAGTGCAGTGGCCGGATCTCAGCTCACTGCAAGCTCCGCCAACCGGGTTCACGCCATTCTCCTGCCTCAGCCTCCCGAGTAGCTGGCACTACAGGCACCCGCCACCACGCCCGGCTAGTTTTTTGTATTTTTTTATTAGAGACGGGGTTTCACCGTGTTAGCCAGGATGGTTTCAATCTCCTGACCTCGTGATCCACCCGTCTCGGCCTCCCAAAGTGCTGGGATTACAGGCTTGAGCCACCGCGCCCGGCCG
>NW_012102121.1:2015928-2023220 GCF_000951045.1 Mandrillus leucophaeus
ATTACAGATATGACCCACCATGCCCGGCCCATAAGTTTCAATCTCCTGACCTCGTGATCCACCCGTCTCGGCCTCCCAAAGTGCTGGGATTACAGGCTTGAGCCACCGCGCCCGGCCGATATATTTCTTAAAGTTACAAAGTAAAGGGTCAACCCTGAGAAAGTTCTTCTATCTCCATCCCCACCCTACTCCACCTCTTCCCCTGCAAAAACATAAAAAACAGAACAACAAAAACCAATCAACAAACAAAAAAACCCCTAAGAGATCTTACATAGGATACTATTTTATACAATTGTTTCACATCAATTCTGATTTTCTTAGCCCTCCAACTGGCTGCTGAAAAAAAATTTCTGTCACGGAGGCTGGAATGCATTGGCATAACCACGGCTCATTGCAGCCTCGACCTCCTGGGTTCAAGCAATTCTACCTTAGCCTCCTGAGTAGCTAGGACTATAGGCATACACCACCATAGCTGGCTAATTTTTGTAATTTTTGTAGGGACAGGGTCCCACTATCTTGCCCAGGCTGGTCTTGAACTTATGGCCTCAAGCAATCCTCCCACTTTGGCCTCTCAAAGTGCTGGGATTACAAGCATGAGCCATCACGCCCAGCCTGGAAAATTATTTTTTTACTGGGATCTGAATTGGTTAAAAAAAAAAAACAGCAAATAATTTTCTAATATAATGCATAAAGCACTACTTTTATGGCATGTTTTAAAGCAAATTTTATTTTCTTAACCAACATTTAGTGACTTTAAAATGCATCATTTTTGCATGAAACTGCAGGTGGAATAAAGAATGAAATGTACCATTTTGAGGTACTGTGGGAAAATCTTGACAATCATTAAAACTAGATGATGGGCCAGGTGCAGTGCCTCACGCCTGTAATCCTGGCACTTTGAGAGGCTGAGGTGAGCAGATCACTTGAGGTCAGGAGTTCGAGACCAGCCTGGCCAACGTGGCGAAACCCCATCTCTACTAAAAATATAAAACTTAGCCGGATGTGCTCACTTAAACCCAGGAGGTGGAGTTCACAGGTGAGATAGTGCCATTGCATTTCAGCCTGGGCAACACAGCAAGACTCTGTCTAAAAAAAAAGAAAAAGAAAAAGAAACTGGATGACGGACATATTGGGATTCAGTGTTCTATTTTTTCTTCTTTTGCATATGTTTGATTTTTCACAAGAAAACAATTTTTTGTTTTGTTTTGAGACAGGGTCTTGCTCTATCACCGAGACTGGAGTGCAGTGGTGTGAGCACAGCTCACTGCAGCCTCAACCTCCTGGGCTGAAGCCATCCTCCCACTTCAGCCAATAGTAGCTGGAACTACAGGTGCACACCACCATGCCTGGCTAATTTTTGTAGAGCCAGGGTCTCACCATGTTGCCCAGGCTGGCCTCGAACTCCTGGACTCAAGCAATCTGCCTGCCTTGGCCTCCCAAAATGCCAGGATTACAGGCATGAGCCACTGTGCTCATCAAAAATGAAAAATTTTAATTTTTAAAATTTTTTTTTATTTTTGAGACAGAGTCTCACTGTGTCACCCAGGCTGGAGTACAGTGGCACAATCTTGGCTCACTGCAACCTCTGCCTCCTGGGTTCAAGCAGTTCTCCTACCTCACCCTTTAGAATAGCTGGGATTATAGGCACCTGCCATGACGCCCAGCTAATTTTTGTATTTTTAGTAGAGATAGGGTTTAGCCATGTTGGCCAGGCTGGTCTTGAACTCCTGACCTCAGGCGATCCACCTGGCTTGGACTCCAAAGTGCTGGGATTACAGGTGTGAGCCACTGCACCTGGCCTAATGCATCATTTTAATAAGGGTTTTGTGTTAAAATCTTTAGTTGTTGGATATCAATAACCTAATCATATAAAGTTGATCAAACAGGACAGAAAATGTTTAGTCCTTTTCAAAATTGCCCAGGGCTCAAGGATGACTCATATGAACAAAAGGCCCATAGTTTTCAAGTTCAAGGGGCAAAAAGACATGCATGTTTTCTAAAAAGCTCAGTTTGGGCAGGGTGGAGTGGCTCCCACCTGTAATCCCAGTGCTTTGGGAAGCTTAGGTGGGAGGATCACTTGAGGTCAGGAGTTCAAGACCAGCCTGGGTAACATAGTGAGATCCTCATCTCTACAAAAAATTAAAAAATTAGCTGGGGACAGTAGTGTGTACCTGTAGTCCTAGCTACCTGGGTGGCTGCAGCAGGAGGATCGCTTGACCTCAGGAGTTTGATGCTGCAGTGGGCAATACTGCACCACTGCACTCCAGCCTTGGTAACAGAGCAAGACCCTGTCTCTATAAAACAAACAAACAAACAAAGAGTCAAATAAATGAAATGGTAATGGTTAAACTAAAATATCCATCCTATCCTTGATGTTTTCAAATAATGCAAAGCGGTACTTTTATTTATAAGTAATTCCAATTTAGATTTTTATGTATTATTCAATAAAAAAGTAATATTCAAGAAAATAGGCTGGGCGCAGTGGCTCACGCCTGTAATCCCAGCACTTTGGGAGGCAGAGGTGGGCGGATCACAAGGTCAGGAGATTGAGACCATCCTGGCTACCATGCTGAAACCCCATCTCTACTAAAAATACAAAAAATTAGCCAGGCATGGTGGCGGGCGCCTATAGTCCCAGCTACTCGGGAGGCTGAGGCAGAATGGCGTGAACCCGGGAGGCGGAGCTTGCAGTGAGCCAAGATTGCGCCACTGCATTCCAGCCTGGGCGACAGTGTGAGACTCCATCTCGAAAAAAAAAAAAAGAAAGTATTTACTCCTTTACCACTGAGGTAACCAACAGAATAGCAACAATCTGCCTTCATAGTCAAGGAACAATCTATTCCTCTCAGAATTAAAAGAAGAAAACAGTATTACATGCTCTGTGATCTCCTAGACCAAACAAAATGTTTCCAGAAATATTATAAAAATTCACTGATATATTTCAAATTATTAAAGATATTTTTACTGTTTAAACTGAGTCTTCTATTTTTATGGAGTAAAGAACTGATTATGAGATCTTCTGAAACCTTAGCCAATGTAAGACCAGATACAAATACTTTATCTTAAGGTATGAATAATAGTATTTTTAAAAAGAAAATATGGCTCAAGAATGAATTTTATTTTCCCATAACTAACATACATAACATTTAAAATAAAACATGGAATTTTTTTTTTTTTTACAAGAACATATTTCCTACTATACCATTGTTAGTAGTAGGGATTACTTGTTATTTCACCTCTTAGGGACCTTATTTCAAACTCTAACTCGAAGCACTAGGTGAAAATAACTTACAGTCACCCTGACTCTCAAACTCTAATCTCCACCTACAATGTCTTACTGTTTGTAACCACCAAAATTGTTTTTTCCAGGGTTGAAACTATAGAAAGCACTCAAAATCAGGATCGCATTTCAATGTGTGCAGGTGAACTAACTGCTCCAAAGACCTACTTAATTAAACTATATGCCCTTGTTTTTAACAAAGCATCTTTAAGTCTCCTGGTTGGGTTAAGTGAATTTGATAACCTTAAAAAAGTTCTGTGGATTGTGTAATTTTTTTCTCTATTGTAGAAGGGTTAACTATTTCACTTTCACGGATGTACTAGATGTATCATGTTACGCTATAATAAATAATAGAAACAAGTCTGCTACAGATCCTGGCAAGTCGCAGCTGTTTTGATGTACATGAACAATATCATCTTTCTCCCATCTAGAAAGTTCCCAATTTCTCATTAATTTTCCCACATCCAGGTATTCCTATTATTGATGCAAAAGCTGTTCACGATAATTTCTGTTATATTCATTTACTGTAAATAAGGAGTAGATGCTGTCTGCTGGACATGAAGGAGAGGCCTGCCCTTGCCTAAGGCTACTTTCCCTCAAAAGAAAGAAAGATAAAATTTATTACCTGATACAAGAATGAGGGATTCCATAGTTATACCCTGAAACATGAGAGATTCTTTGAATAATGGGAATATCACAATCCCCTAGTATTGGAGAAAAGTAATTTGGTGAAAAGAGTGAAGTGCTGATTTCTGTTTGCACATAGGAATCACCAGCTGTGGCATTCATAATTCCTGTTTTTGTATGGTACTGGGAATCATCTGGTAGCGTGTGTTCTAGCACTTTTAGGTAAGTGGACTTCTGTTCATATGCAGAGAAATCTGATAAACTGCACATTTCAAACCCATCATTGCTGGCATTTGTGTCTTTATTGTCAGCAGGAGAATCAAAATTCAGTTGTCTGCGAGGGCCAGATCTTAATTCCTGAGACTTGATGCGCAGGCTGCTTGTCTGAAGATGACGCTCTGGGATACTGACTGCTTTATCTTCTTCTTGCATAATCTTAATAATTTTGATAAGTTGGAAGAGACGTTTGCGGTCGTTCATGTCATGGACTCCTAATTTGGAGTAGTCTTTCATTGTAATCTTGGCTAATTCATCTATTTTCTGAAGGCCAAGGGCAGTGAAATGAGAGTAATACTGTGCAAGTTCAGCTTCACAAAGACATTCATATAACCAGGATGCCATTTTGGTGAATAGGTTTCTATAAACTCTGAAGAGAGAAAGAAAAGCCATTCGCTTGAAATAGAGTATATGCAATACAATTATTTATTTAAAAAAATGAAAACCACAAAACCACAAACATGCAAAAAATGTTTTATCTGTCAAGTTCTCAACAAACATATTTTTCTTGTGAAATTATTGATTAAATAGCATAGTGCATGAACAAAGATGCTTTGTATTGCACATGAAGAATTTGTGGTAACACATAATTTGTTAATTTGCTTAATAAAAAGAGACCTTCCAAAATATATATATATATACACACACACACACATACATACACACACACACACACACAAATGAACACGTACATAACACATAACTTACTTATTTCTAGGGAGTTCCTTCCAACCTTGCAATGTCTACTTAACACATGCCACAACTATTGAAACCTTGTTCCCAACAACTGATTGTAGCAGGACTAATTTTAGATGCTCAACTTAATGTCAAGGCATGCTGCACAACTGTTTCCCATGAATAATGAGCAGGGCCTAAGAACTCTTTCAGAATGAAAAGTAGAATTAAATGGCATACCACAGAGGATTATAAACTAATGTAACTCAAAGGAAGATAGCATTTGTATTTGCTGAGTACTGGCAAAAGTTAGTTAAATAGAAGTAAAGACATCATCAATTTGGCATCAACCAATTCAGGATTTCAGATCATTCCAAAAGGTGGTCATCGATCTCTATCTGTACAGAATATGAATCAAATAATTTACCCAGGAAATTAATACTAAGGTCAAGATTTTAAATAGTTGTACATTTAAATGTTTTTAAAAATTTTTAACATCGAGATACTTAATTGAATACTAACACATAATGTGGTAAAAACACATAATCCTGGTCTATTATTAAAGTCAGGATCCTGAGTTCTCTATATCGCTGTTAATCAAGTTCATGAGAATATCCAAAAGTAAATACACTACATTTTCTTTTTAAAAATGGTTTTATAATTCAGAGTTTTCAAAAATTCAGTTAGGTAACTAGTGGTAAAACTTTCCTGTTTTCACTTTAATTTATATTTGATCTTCTATCTAGCAGAAATAGAGAAAAAGTAGAGGGTAAGGTAATAAAGATAATCAAAGAACCTTGAATAATTAGCTCTGGGGGAAATACTACTTAGGCTAAAAGGCTAAATGGGCTGAGTAACACATCCTAAACTAATCCTGGCCTTTTCTATTTGTGGTAGATTTGGTTTTTGTTTTGTTTTGTTTTGTTTTGTTTTTTTGAGATGGAGTCTCGCTCTGTTGCCCAGGCTGTAGTGCAATGGTGGTATCTTGGGTCACTGCAACTTCTACCTCCAGGTTCAAGCAATTCTCCTGCCTCAGCCTCCTGAGTAGCTGGGATTTACAGGTGCGTGCCACCATGCTCGGCTATTTTTTTTGTATTTTTAGTAGAGAGGAGGTTTCACCATGCTGGCCAGGCTCGTCTTGAACTCCTGACCTCGAGTGATCCACCCAGCTCGGACTCCCAAAGTGCTGGGGGTTACAGGCATAAGCCACCATGCCCAGCCCAGTTTAGACACTTTAAAACATATAGATACCTAAGCCCCATCCCAGATCTATAGAAAACCACAAAACAACCAGAAATAACTCCCAGGTTTTAGGAAGGGCAGACATAAGAACTTCGGAAAAGTTCCCTAGGTAATTATGATTGTATGCCGCTGATTTATATCTATCAAAATTACAAATGCAAATGCACTGATCCAGCAATTCCACCTCTAGGAACTTATCCTTATCCTTCAGATAATACATACAAGTACAAAATGACATAAGTGTAATGCTATTCATTACAGCACTGCTTGTAATAGCAAAGTCATGGAATAGAGACTGGTTAAATAATGATAGTCCATTTAATGAAAAAATGCTATGAGACAATTACAAGGAGTAAGTAAACTGTAAAATATTATTTAAAAAAGAAAGCTATCCAACATACTGTTACTAAAGCAAGGTACAGAACAGTTTATAAAACAGAGAGATAAATGATATATAATAAATCTACATATTTGCTTATCAGACAAAAAATATCACTGAAGGATGCACAATAATACTGGTCTTGAAAGGGTGAGGGGAAGTAGGTAGTAGAGGGTGATTATGGGAAGGAAACTACTGTATGCTTGTAAATGCTGGTAGTTATTACTACCTTTCCTATTGTCATTTCTATTTCACTGGTGTCTCTATCACCCAGGGCAAGACCTAAAACAGTTTATTTTTTAAATTTTGAAACTATGTGACTGTATTTTTTATTTTAAAAATATATTTCTAAATAAAAATATTATACATATTTCTAATTCCACCTCCCTTCCTCCCTCTCGGTCTCCCTAAATTGACCTGATACAATTGTTTCTTAAGATTTTGATGGCTTTCTAGCCTTTTAAAAAATTGTATATAACACTGTACTCATAACTATATTGCAATCTATGTTTTAATTTAACATAAACATTCTCATATGCTATTTGTTACAGGCATAAAAAACAATTCATACTATCATAAACATTTGTTGACTAGCTTAATTACCTCAGGGAAATGTGACTTCTCTCTAAACTCCTGCAGAGTTTTGGTGATAAAACTGATAGGGCATTTATGATATACATACTCATTTTTTAAAAATTTATTGCCAGTCTTGTTCCAGAGATAATATAAGATGGTTCTGCCTTGTACTACTGTATGAATTATTAAAGGCAAAAGCAATATGATCCCACTCAGTCAAGTACTGTGCTAGATAGG
>NW_012102121.1:2023516-2055471 GCF_000951045.1 Mandrillus leucophaeus
GGGGTTTCACTGTGTTCGCCAGGATGGTCTCGATCTCCTGACCTCGTGATCCACCCGTCTCGGCCTCCCAAAGTGCTGGGATTACAGGCTTGAGCCATCACGCCTGGCCACAACAAATATTTTAAGTGAACAGTATCTGCTTAGATTCTGTTCGTTTAAAATATTTAGAAATGGGCCAGGCACAGTGGCTCATGCCTGTAATCCCAGCACTTTGGGAGGCCAAACCTGGCGGATCACTTGAGGTCAGGAGTTTGAGAACAGCCTGGCCAACATGACGAAACCCCGTCTCTACTAAAAACGCAACAATTACTCAGGCATGGTGGCGCACGCCTGTAATCCCAGCTACTCAGGACGCTGAAGCAGGAGAATCACTTGAATCCAGGAAGCAGAGGGTGCAGTGAGCTGAGATTGTGCCATTGCACTCCAACCTGGGTGAGAGAGCGAGACTCTGTCTTAAAAAAAAAAAAAAAATTTAGAAGTGTTCCATTATCGGCTGGGCATGGTGGCTCATGCCTGTAATCCCAGCACTTTGGGAGGCCAAGGCGGGTGGAACACGAGGTCAGGAGATCAAGACCATCCTGGCCAACATGGTGAAACCCTGTCTGTACTAAAAATACAAAAATTAGCTGGGTGTGGCGACATGTGCCTGTAATCCCAGCTACTCAGGAGGCTGAGGCACTTGAACCTAGGAGGTGAAGGGTGCAGTAAGCCGAGATTGTGCCACTGCACTCCAGTCTGGCAATACAGCAAGACTCTATTTAAAAAAAAAAGAAAAGTCCATTATCTCTACTGTTTTGCCCAAGGCAACCAAGTGATTAAAAGATTCCATGACACCTGCTTATGTGGCCATAGAGCCATTTTCTCTGAGTTTCCTAATTCTTTACAAGTACCATCACCCAAATTAATGGCAACATCCTCAGGGTCCTTACAACTTTAAGAAACCGAATATCCACAATATTGTTACCAACTTCACTCTGAACACTTCATATGGTTTAATAAAGCATTTTATGTAAAAGGCTAATTCCATTATGCCAGCAGATAGTCCACATTCATACTACTTTGATGATCTGATTAAACTAAAATGTACTGAGTTATATTTTATGCTAAGCACTATCTTAGATGCTTTATGTAAAAAATGTTATTCATTGTTAAGTCAGAATTCCATTTTTAAAAACTCGAAGCAAACTCCTAAAGTAAAAATAGTGCTTTCTGGCTGGGCGCAGTGGCTCACACCTGTAATCCCAGCACTTTGGGAGGCAGAGGCGAGAGGATCACGAAGTCAGGAGTTCGAGACCAGCCTGGCCAGCATGGTGAAACCCCTGTCTCTATTAAAAATTTGTTTCAGGCCGGGCGCGGTGGCTCAAGCCTGTAATCCCAGCACTTTGGGAGGCCGAGACGGGTGGATCACGAGGTCAGGAGATCGAGACCATCCTAGCTAACATGGTGAAACCCCATCTCTACTAAAAAATACAAAAAACTAGCCGGGTGAGGTGGCGGGCGCCTGTAGTCCCAGCTACTCGGGAGGCTGAGGCAGGAGAATGGCGTGAACCCGGGAGGTGGAGCTTGCAGTGAGCCGAGATCCGGCCACTGCACTCCATCCTGGGCGACAGAGCGAGACTCCGTCTCAAAAAAAATAAATAAATAAAAATAAAAATAAAAATACAAAAATTGGCCAGGCGGCTGAGCACGTAATCCCAGCACTCTGGGAGGTTGAGAAAGGTGGACTGCCTGAGGTCAGGAGTTCAAGACCAGCCTGGCAAACAGAGTGAAACGCTGTCTCTACTAAAAATACAAAACAATTAGCTGGGCGTGGTTGACGGGCACCCGTAATCCCAGCTACTTGGGAGGCTGAGGCAGGAGAATCACTTGAACCCAGGAGGCGGAGGTTGTGGTGAGCCGAGATTGCGCCATTGCACTCCAGCCTGGGCAACAAAAGCAAAACTGTCTCAAAAGAAAAAAAAAAAAAAATTGGCCAGGCATGGCAGCACGCGCCTGTAATCCCAGCTACTCTGGAGGCTGAGGTAGGAGAATCACTTGACGCCAGGAGGCAGAGGTTGCAGTGAGCCGAGACCGCACCACTGCACTCCAGCCTGGGCAACACAGGGAGACTCTGTCTTAAAAAAAAAAAAAAAGTGCTATTTACTGGTTGTTTTTAGATTGACAATTTCAATGTAAGTTATAGTAGTACCTGTCCTCCGGTTCAGCAACCAGTCCAAAAATATTAAGTGAAAAATTCCAGAAAGGAACATTTGTAAGATTTAAATTGTGCACCATTCTGAGTAGCACAATTAAAATCTCTCACAATACCGGCTCCCGCTTCCTGGAATGTGAATCATCCCACTGTCCAGCCTATCCACACTGCATAAACTGCCCACTCATCAGTCACTTAGTAGCCATTCTGGT
Organism: Mandrillus leucophaeus; assembly: GCF_000951045.1. Taxonomy (NCBI): domain Eukaryota; kingdom Metazoa; phylum Chordata; class Mammalia; order Primates; family Cercopithecidae; genus Mandrillus; species Mandrillus leucophaeus. The sequence goes on from NW_012102121.1 coordinate 2,025,920, forward strand.
TACCAGATCAACTGTAGGGTATTGCAATGCTTGTGTTTACATAACCCTTATTTTACTTAAATAATGGCCCCAACACAAAAGAGTAGTAATGTTGGCAATTCAGACATGCCAAAGAGAAGCCACAGTGCTTCCTTTAAGTGAAAGAATGAAAGTTCTAGACTTAGGAAAAAGCATAACCTATAATAGGGGTTGGTACTATCCATGGTTTCAGGCATCCACCAGGGGTCTTGGAACATCCTCCTCGAATAAGGGGGGATACTACCATACCCTTAAAATCTTAATTTTTTAATTCAAATTGTATTATTGGATTTATTTTTCAGTACTTAGGGGAGCATGGGAGCAAAGGATTGCTTTAAGAATCCTTTCCTCAACATGTAGAAGCCTGATTAGAAAATTAGGGAGAAGAACAAACAAGTCTAAAGCCAGTGGTTTAACAAGATAAATACATGAATAATGCAGCCTGGGCAACATAGTGAGACCCTGCCCCTAAAAAAAGACATGAATAATGAACATATAGGTAACCCTCAGCTATAAGTTGTAAAACTTACATAGAAATAGGCTATAGAAGAGTAGAATCGTGTCATGGCTCCAGAGCAAGACTCTCGTCTCAGCGCCAGTCCAGCCCAACCCAGCCCGACCCAGCCCTCACAGGTCCACCGTGGTGCATGCAAACCACCTCCCAGCCATGCGCTCCCTCCCGCTCCTCAGCTCCTTCTGCCTCCTGGCGGTGGCCTTGGCGACCGAGGTGAAGAAACCTGCAGCCACAGCAGCTCCTGGCACCGTGGAGAAGCTGAACCCTAAGGCAGCCACGCTGGCCAAACGCAGCGCCGGCGCGGCCTTCAGCCTGTACCAGGCCATGGCCAAGGACCAGGCGGTGGAGAACATCTTAGTGTCGCCTGTTGAGGTGGCCCTGTCGCTGGGGCTTGTGTCGCTGGGCGGCCAGGCGACCACGGTGTTGCAGGCCAAGGCAGTGCTGAGCACCGAGCAGCTGCGCGACGAGGAGGTGCACGCCTGCGAGGGCGAGCCGCTGCGCTCACTCAGCAACTCCACCGCGCGAAACGTGACTTGGAAGTTGGGCAGCCGCCTGTAGGGACCCAGCTCAGTGAGCTTCGCTGATGACTTCGTGCGCAGCAGCAAGCAGCTCTACAACTGCGAGCACTACAAGATCAACTTCCGCGACAAGCGCAGCGCGCTGCAGTCCATCAACGAGTGGGCCACGCAGACCACCGACGGCAAGCTGCCTGAGGTCACCAAGGACGTGGACTGCACGGACGGCGCCCTACTTGTCAACGCCATGTTCTTCAAGTCACACGGGGATGAGAAATTCTACCACAAGATGGTGGACAACCGTGGCTTCATGATGACTCGGTCCTATACCGTGGTTGTCATGATGATGCACCAGAAAGGCCTCTACAACTACTATGACAACGAGAAGGAAAAGCTGCAAATCATGGAGATGCCCCAGACCACAAGCTCTCTAGCCTCATCACCCTCATGCCCTACCACGTGGAGCCCCTCGAGGCCTTGAAAAGCGGCTAACCAAAGAGCAGCTGAAGATCTGGATAGGGAAGATGCAGAAGGCTGTCGCCATCTCCCTGCCCAAGGGTGTGGTGGAGGTTCCCATGACCTGCAGAAACACCTGTCTGGGCTTGGCCTAACTGAGGCCATTGACAAGAACAAGGCAAACTTGTCACACATGCCATGCAAGAAGGATCTGTACCTGGCCACGTGTTCCAAACCACCGCCTTTGAGTTGGACACAAATGGCAACCCCTTTGACCAGGACATCTATGGGCACGAGGAGCTGCGCAGCCCCAAGCTGTTCTACTCTGACCACCCCTTCGTCTTCCTGGTGTGGGACACCCAGAGCGGCTCCCTGCTGTTCACTGGTCGCCCAGTCCAGCCTAAGGTTGACAAGATGCGAGATGAGTTGTAGGGCCTCAGGGTGCACACAGGATAGCAGGAGGCAGCTGAAGGCTTCTGAGACACATGGGTGCTACTGGGGTTGCGGGGGAGGTGAGGTACCAGCCTTGGATACTCTATAGGGTGGGGGTGGAAAAACAAACCAGGGTTCCCGTGTGCTTGAATGGACCTTCCCAGCTAGAATTTATTCCACTTGGACATGGGCCCCAAATACCATGATGCTGAGCCCAGAAACTCCACATCCTGTGGGACCTGGGCCATAGTCATCCTGCCTGCCCTCAAAGTCCCAGATCAAGCCTGCCTCAATCAGCGTTCATATTTATAGCCAAGTACCTTCTCAACTGTGAGACCAAATTGAGCTAGGGGTGTCAGCCAGCCCTCTTCTTGTGACACTAAAACACCTCAGCCGCCTCCCCAGCTCTATCGCAGTCTCTCCCAACTACAAAACTAGGTGCTGCAGCCCCTGGGACCAGGCATCCCCAGAATCACCTGGCCCCAGTGAGGCAGATCGAGAAAGAGATCACAGAACGGGCTTCTGGGAAGACTCTGGTCAAGAATGGTACCATGGGGATGAACTTTTTGTTTTTGTTTCGTTCTTTTTTAGTTTTTCAAAGATGGGGAGGGAAGGGGGAACATGAGCCTTTGTTGCTATCAAACCAAGAACTTATTTGTACAATTTTTCAATAAAATGTTTTCTTCAACAACAACAACAAGAAAATAAACAGGCTATAACCAGCTGGGCACAGTGGCTCGTGTCTGTAATCCCAGCACTTTGGGAGGCAGAGGCAATCGGATCACCTGAGGTCAGGAGTTCGAGACCAGCCTGGCCAACATGGCGAAACCCCATCTCTACTAAAATACAAAAATGAGCTGGGCATGGTGGTGGGCACCTGTAATCCCAGTTACTCAGGAGGCTAAGGCAGGATAATCTCTTGAATCCAGGAGGTGGAGGTTGTAGTAAGCCAAGATTGCGCCATTGCACTCCAGCCTGGGTGACAAAAATCAAACTCCTTCTCAAAAAAAAAAAAAAAAAAAGGAAAAAAAGGAAAAGGGGCCGGGCGCGGTGGCTCAAGCCTGTAATCCCAGCACTTTGGGAAGCCGAGACGGGTGGATCACAAGGTCAGGAGATCGAGACCATCCTGGCTAACCCGGTGAAACCCCGTCTCTACTTAAAAAAATACAAAAAACTAGCCGGGCGAGGTGGCGGGCGCCTGCAATTCCAGCTACTCGGAGGCTGAGGCGGAGCTTGCAGTGAGCTGAGATCCGGCCACTGCACTCCAGCCTGGGCGACAGAGCGAGACTCTGTCTCAAAAAAAAAAAAAAAAGGAAAAGGCTATAACCTAGAAATGGCTACAGATCTCCCTTGGGAAGGAGGGGAAAGGGGAGGACCTAAAGTAATTTTTCTCTTTCTACAAATTTAAGTATGTTTGAGCTCAAGTTGCCAAAATGTTGCTGAAATGAGCTTTATTTTACCTGTACCCCAGGATTTTTGCTCGAGATCTCTTTAGACAGGCTTACCAGGATAATGACCCTTCTCCATGTACTTAACTATATCTGCATTGTTCAAATGTGTGCTTTTATTTTTATGCACTGTTTTCTTTGTAGCTACATATTGTAATGTAAGACCTCCCTCCATCCTTCTTAGAAATAGATTAGCTATAATTATTGACATGTCACTAGATTTAAAGGTAACTAACACTAAAGCATTGGTGTAACATATCATAGACATCCAATAAACAGAGGCCCTTAAACTACCACTGCCACCAAACACATTCTTATTCTGTAGGGACGGAGATGGAATTGAACAGCGAGCAAAATACCTACATGGTTTATTTTTTCTATTTTAAGATGTTAAATAAGATTTTTATTTCAAATATCTGTTAGACTACCAAAGCGTTTGTGCAGTAGTAACCATTATAGCAGATTACTAGATTAGGAGGCAAAAAAACCGAGGACTCAGTCAGGCTCTGCTAAGAACCAGGTGTGATACATGGTCAGATTATTTAACATCTATGGGTCTCTGCTTCTTCAAGTTTAAAATTGAAATAATTTATACAGGCATTGACAGTAAAATTAGATATGTTAAGTACTCTCTACAAGTGTACTGATTATACATTTACAGGAGACAGTTTCTGTAATGCACCCACTAAGCATCTGAAACAAAACAGGCACAGTGATCTACCTATAGCATTAAAAAAAAAAAAAAAAGCTATACATGCATACATACTTTTTTTTTTTTGAGAAAGGGTCTTACTCTGTCACCCAGGCTGGAGTGTAGTGGTGCAATCACGGCTCACTGTAGTCATGAACTCCTGGGCTCAACCAGTCCTCCTGCTTCAGTCTCCCAAGTAGCTGGGACTACAGGTGCACAGCACCAAACCTGACTAATTTTTTAAATTTTTTGTAGAGATGAGGTCTCCCTATGTTGCCCAGGCTGGTCTGGAACTCCTGGGCTCAAGCAATCCTCTTGCCTCAGCCCCCAAAGTGTTGGGATTACAGGCATGAGCCACTGTGCCTGTCCTACATTTTATTTTTGTAAGATTTTTTAAAAGGAGTCCTACAGCTAGCCAGGTCAATAGAGATAATCTAATCTGTAGCTGATCTAGCCTATAATATTTGGTCCATGAAGGATTATCTTCATATTTTGCAGTCTGGCTTACAAAGTGTTTCAAAAAATTTTTTTTAAATTTGTTGTACTGTTTAAAAAATTAGGAGCAATTAAAAATATACAGTTCCTGCTTTTCCTGAAAATTAAAAGATGTAGTTACATCGGGCCTGCAATTAGATAAGGAAGTAGTAGACCAAAACAGAGTAGTGGCTGTCCCTTTTAGAAGGGCATACACCCTTCTAATACACTCCATGGTTCTACCTGCTCCTAGTCCCTTTATACGAACCAACTTTATTCATTTACATTAAGAAACCCAGTACCTACTGGCAGTCACTCCCCATTTCCCCCCAACCCATCTAGCCCTAGACAAACACTAATAATGATCACTTTTTTTTTTTTTTTTTTTAAGAGATGAGGTCTCACCATGTTGCCCAGGCTGGTCTCAAACTCCTGAGCTCAAGTGATCCTCCTGCCTTGACCTCCTAAAGTGCTAGGACAGGCATGAGACATGGCACCCAGCCTAATAATAACCAATTTTAAAGAAGTTACTAACAAAGTCACTGGGACCGCTGGACTATTCAAAACTGATACAAGGCCAGGCACTGTGGCTCATGCCTATAATCCCAGCACTTTGGGAGGCCAAGGCGGTTGGATCCCTTAAGCCCAGGAGTTTGAGACCAGCCTGGGCAACAAGGTGAAACTCTGTCTCTACAAAAAATACAAAAATTAGCTAGGTGTAGTGATGTATGCCTTAGTCGCAGTTACTTGGGAGGCTGACATTGGGGAGCACTGCTTGAGCCTGGGAGGCGGAGGTTGCACTGAGCCGAGATTGCACCACTGCACTCCAGACTGGGCAACAGAGTGAGACTCCGTCTCCAAAAAACAAATTAAAGAAACTGATACTAAAGAAAGTCAGCATTTTCAATCAATTTTATTATTAAAACATTTCTATACCCCATATTAGGCATAAAGTCACTAAGAACACAAGAAATTCAGTATTATCAGTGAGAGATTAAAGGGTGAAAAATACAGTACACACTTTTCCCCCTATAAGAGAACTGATTATTTCAAACTCTAGGGATTCTTCTATCTATAGACTACTGATCTCAACAGAAGACAGATGATACTAGACAACTGCTTAAAACAGCTGCTGCAAAGGAATTAGAATATATGATACTTAATAGAATTCTTACGGCAAGATGTGGATTTGGGGATATAAATCATGTAAATTATACCCATTTTTAAAAAGTAGTTTTCAAGAAATTGTTTCTGTTTTGAACTGAAAGAAAAAGTAGTTTCAAGTTTGTTTATGGTTAAGTAGCTAATGCTTTGCAATTACTACAATTCCCCTCAAGAGCCCTACAATGAGTTTACTACGTTTTTACATTTGGTGAAAAGCATGAGCAATCACCTAAAAATAAACATAACAAAATTTTAGAACCTAGTTATCTTAAACCAGTGCAAGTATTACTTTCTCTAAATATAGAGGTTTAATTTTGAAAGACTTCTCAGTAACAGGTGGTAACCAATGTTGGGTTTAAATTCAGTGCTTTATTTTTAAAATCTCGGTCTGACCAAACTGCAGGAAGTTGTCGTTTTCAGATTTTTGTCACATTGCAGTCATAAAACACTTTCAACAAAATATATTTCACGTGTTCAATCAGAAAAATAACTGTTACAATCAGTTTTCGCAAATTACCAAGATGACAGAGATTCTTTCAGTCCCTTTGGGAACTGTCGCCACCATGGGACCAGGAATTATTTCCAAAGGAGTGACATCCAGAAAGCAAAGAATGACTAAAACAGTAATTTCATTCACTGTAATCAAAATTATTAACATGTAATTAATTGTGCTACCTGAATAATCTTCCAAGACTTTTTGTGATAGATGGCAATTAGTATCATCTCCCTTTTTACAAATAAAGAAACTGAGGCACAGATCATTTAATTTACTCAAAACCATGATATAAATTTGTTTTAGAAAGTGATCGGATAGCCATATATTGGCTACATAATTCTATACCACTAGTTTTATCTAATCAAATCTCACATAAGCAAGTGGCTAACTTAAAAGACTATAATAGACGCAGCACCACCCCTCATTGCTGGTGAAATCTCAATTAGTCTCTTTGGTCTGGATGTTATGCAATATTATTAAGTGGGTTACTTCCAGAATACCAATGTAACTTTAGTTCGCCTCGTAGTAAAACAATCTCATGGCTATGTCTTGCAGCAAAAACAGCAAGAATCACTATAAAAATGTCTCCACAGTTGAGCATCTGAACTTGTCAATAACAGAATTCATTATACCTCCTGACAAAATCTGCCCCTCCACTTCTCTTCTTTGGAAGTGGGGTGAAAATACCATTCATGCAGTCACTCAGGACTAAATGAGAAAGCATCCTAGAGGCCTTCTTCTCCCTTAATCCCAAACGTAATCAACAGATCCAGACAATTTAATCTCCCAAATAATTGCCAAATTTCTCCTCTCCTATCCTCATTCCTACCACCACTGCTCTGGCTATTCAGCCCCATATCTTCCACCTATTCATTACATATCTCATACCTGTTCTCCTGGCCTCCAGTTATGCCCCCCATCAAACCATCTTCCAGACTGTAGAGACAGATCACTCTTTTGAAAGCAGTTATAGCAATGCTGCTCCCTTATTTAAAACCCTTCAGTGGCATCTAATCACCTACACAGAGTACAAAGTCCAAACTCCTAAGGATGTCCCACAAATCCTTCTATAATCTAGCCCCTTCCTCGCTCTCCAGTTTAGTCAACTTCTTAGACCATTTTATTTCTCTGTGCATTCATTCACGTTGTGCTCTTAAGCAGCCTCCTCCACTATCATCAAACTTCCCTTTACCTGCCTACCTCTTACTGATTATAACAGCAAATGAGGTCTTTTCTGGTCTCCCCCAATATGATCAGATGTCCCTTTCGTGTCTGCATCATACCTTTAGCATATCTCTATTATTACAGTTAATTATGTTAATAATTATTACATGATAATTATTTAACTATGTCTATTTCCCCTAATAAAGTATAGTCTCTTTGCGGTCAAGGAATGTGCTTGCCCAGGCAGAGCAGCTCACACCTGTAATCCCAGCACTTTGGGAGACTGAGGCAGAAAGATCACTTGAGCCCAGGAGTTTAAGACCAGCCTGGGCAACATACGGATACCCCATCTCTATAAATAAGTAAATATATAAAAATTAATGGGGCATGGGGCATGGTGGCACACACCTGTGGTCCCAGTTACTTGGGAGGCTGAGGTGGGAGGATCACTTGAGCCCAGGAGGTTGAGGGTACAGTAAACCATGATGACACCACTGCACTCCAGCCTGGGCGATAGGGTGAGACTTCATCTCAAAAAAAAAAAAAAAAAGAAAAAAGCAATGTGTCTTATTAGTGTTTTTATATGTGGGTTCTAAAACACTGCCTGGGGCCAGGCACGGTGGCTCATGCCTGTAATCCCAGAACTTTGGGAGGCCGAGGTGGGCGGATCATTTGAGGCCAAAAGTTCAAGACCAGCCTGGTCAACGTGGCGAAACCCCATCTCCACAAAAAATAAAAAAATTAGCTGAGAATGTTGGCACACACTCTATAATCCCAGCTACTCAGGAGGCTGAGACATGGGAATTGCTGGAACCTGGGAGGCAGAGGTTGCAGTGAGCCAAGATTGCACCACTGCACTCCAGCCTGGACAACAGAGCGAGACTCTATCTCAGAAAAAAAATAAAAATAAATAAAACAGTGATTGGAAATAATATTCAATAATTGTTTAATAAATAAATATTCCTACACTATATTAAAACTCTATAAAAGCATTTGATATCATTTGTGGTAACAGGTGGTAGAAACTATTTATCAGGGTAATTTGATTACTTAGGAAAATTGTGACAGGAGATGGTGGTGCCCTGAGGTCACTGCTCCTGGGCACCAAAATGATGCAAGTTTGTATTACTCAAAGGAATTGATATGGACACAGATATGGTCACAGTTCCAAGAGGAACCTTTATCCAATCCTCAAGAAATATTTTTTGAGAGACTTGTATGAGCTGGGCCCTGTTTTATGCACCAGGAATATAAGTGAACAAAACAGACAAGTTCAGCCAGGCGCAGTGGCTCATGCCTGCCATCCCAACACTTTAGAGGCCGAGGCAGGACTGCTTGAGCCCAGGAGTTTGAGACGAGCCTGGGCAACATAGTGAGACCTCATCTCTACAAATAAACAAAATTAGCTGGGCATGGTGGTACGTGCCTATAGTCCCAGCCACTTGGGGGGCTGAGGTAGGAGGATTTCTTGGGCCTGGGAGTCTGAGACTGCAGTGAGCCATGATCACGCCACTGCAGTTCAGTGTGGACAACAGGGTGACAGAGGAAGACCCTGTCTCCAAAAAAAATCCCAAAAAACAGATAAAGTCACTGCCCTCATGGCACTATTATTTTAATGGGAGGAGATAATTAATAATCAATAAGCGGTAGTTTTAGATGATGATAATCACTACAGAAGAATAAAGCCAGGTGCAAGGCTTACTTTACATTGGATGTTCAGAGAAGGCTTCATTCAGAAGGGAACATTTGAGGTGAAACCTAAAATAACTTGGAGTCACTTACCTAAAAATCAGGAAGAATAGGGTTCCACGTGAGCACATTAGCCCAAAGGTGGAAATGAGCATGGCATAATCAAGCCATCAAACATGGACAGGTTGGCTGGCATAGTAGGCGAGAAGGAGAATAGTATAAGAGGAAAGAAAGGTAGGGGCCAGATTATGTAAGGTGTACTGGGCCACATAAAAGTGTCCAAATTTTACTTTTAAGTGAAGTAGAAAGTCATTAGAGGATTTTAAGTGGGGAAAGTATATGCTATGATACATGTCTTTAAAGTTCACTCTCCCAGTTCTGTGAGGAATGGATCACAGCAGGTGGGTAAAAGTGGAAAGAGGGAGATCATTTAGGAAGCTACTGCATTGAACTGACCAAAAAAATGCTGACTTGGAAAAAATGTTTCCTTTCATGAGGGTTAATCAGAATAATGTAAATTAACTGCTAAATTCAGTGTCTGGTATATAAACACTCAACAATATATTATACTATTATTATTAGTTTATACCTACAGAAAACTCTTCTTATTCAACACGATATGAACATCAAAACCCTTGAGACAGTAACTTGGGAGGTATACAATGACCACATACCCAAAGTTTAAGAAGTAGAACTCTATTATTTATTTAACAAAATGTGTTGAGGATCTACACTGTGCAAATTATAAACCGGTTTGCTGAGCCATTATGGGGAAACTAGATTAACAGATCAGTCATCATAGAATACTAGATCTGGAAGGGATCTAGACGAGTTCAGCCCCTCACTTTACAAAGGACAAAAGAGCAGCCCAGAGAAAGAAACTGTGGTTCCCCCTAAACTAAAAAGTGATAGGATCATACCTTAGGTTGCCCCGAGGACACACTTTGAATATCTAAAGATTTTCATTAACAATATAAAACCACAAGTTTTAAATAAAATGCTATCTTAGCAGTACATTAATGTGCTATACTAAGAAAAATGTAATATGTATATAAAGCCCTGGATACAGTGCTTTGTACGGGGTAAACACTCAATAAATGGTTACTACCACTTTCAGCAGCTAAGAAAAAAGTCTGTTTGGTCTTTGGAAGGCTGAGAGCGAGTGGTCTACCTGACATCAACTACCTGACTTGATGATAGTAGAGTCACAGGAATTTTAATCTAATTCAATTCTTTGATTTTCCAGATGGAAAAAGTGAGGTCTAAAGGGGCTAAATTCAGGAGTTCAAGGCTGCGGTGAGCTATTATCATGCTAGTGCACTACAGCCTGGGTGACAGAGCAAGATCTTTTCTCTAAAAAATAAAGAAAAAGCCAAAATCATAATAATAAAGGAACTAAATGACTTGCAAAGCCACCCACAGTGAATTAGAGACAGAGACAGAGCCAAAGCCAACCTACATATAGTGGGTTTCCACTATATATCACAGATCTGCAGTTTAGCAATAAGGTAGTGTTTCAAACTTTTATAAAAGGGTAACAAGAACATAGCTGCTGTACTGAACTTTTTCACTCCTTTTATTAAGGCCACCAGTGAGCTATGAATTTGACATAAGGAAGAATCACACCAACAATCAGACTGTCAATATATAATCCATGAGTTAACAACGAAACAGTCTTAGGAACGCAATTCTATCATGGACACCTGATGAATAGATGAGAGTTCACCTGAGCAGCTGTTATATGCACTTCAGTAGAGAGACTACAAAGCCTCTCTACTTGTAGAATACAAATACAAAGAAGATACTTTAAAACATTTTCCAAAGCACACTTAAAATGTGACAATAGCTGCCGGTCACTAAGAAGCTAAACGGAGATAAACTCTCTCGGCATACAGCAACAGAATGGTTTATTTTAAGCAAAGACTAAAAGGAGTCTAATAAAATTATTGGGAGACCAAGGCTAAAAGCCACAAATGCAGGAAGAGTTGTAGCAACCAATCCAAAAAAGTTTAGCCTTTCACAAAGAGTAGAAAGGCCCGCTGCTGTGGACTTTCAGGTCCTTTTGCATTTAAGATTAGGGTGGCCTTCCCCTAGCCTCGAAATAAAAAATTGTCTCTGAAGCGGAGAGACAACGAGGCAGGGCATGAAGAGGAATCCAATCTATTTCTTGTAAATTAAATTCAACTCAACAAATATTTCCTGAAAATCTACTATATGCAAGACATTGTGAACGATGCTTGCCTTACCTTAAAGGCTTCAAAATTTTATGGGATAAGGGAAGAGAATGGGCTTCCCGGAAGTACACAACCCAAGGCCGAACAGAAGCGCCGTAAGAGAGGTGCCGCACGGTCAGGGTTATCGGTTCAAAAGCAAGAGGACATTGGGACTCAAGAGTTTAGTCTCCCAAAGTGAGAGAAGTGGCATTCAAGATAATTGCTGAAGAAAAGGCAGAGATATGGGGATGAAAGGTAGGAGAGTGGGCGAACTTTAGGAAGAACCAAGAGAGGCCAACTCCCGGTTCCTTCACAACTGCCAGTTTCCTCCCGCGCTCAGCGGACGTCACGCGCACCCCTGTCGGAGGGCAGGCGCCACGGTTCCGGACCAGACCTACCCCTCCTCTATTCTCCCCGCCCTTTCTCACCTCGGTCCAAACTCCTCGGTCTGCCCTGTCTGAGAAGAGGAGAAGACAGTGCCGTCGGGAGTGAGCTCCAAGGCCCGCAACTTAAGAGCCCTGTCAACCCGGGAGTCACCGGCGGCGGCCAGGCCGCATCTCCATGGCAACGCCACCAAGCGCCAGTTCGAACGCCCGCGCTGTGGCCCGCGCGTCGCCAGTCCCGCACCACCCACCAATGGGCATCCAAGGAATCGGTTGACGTTCGTTGACTTTTCCTCTAGAAGACCAATCAGAGGTCTGAAGAAACAGCGGGCGTAGTTCTCAATTTCCGACTTTCAGCCAATCGTTCGGCTTGAGGGAAGATCTCGCGACGTTCTCCGTGTGAGACAGGCACCCTTGAGGCGGGTCGAAGAGCCTTCTGCCAAATTCTATTGGTAGTCCCAAGCGTAACCAGGCTCTTCTGATTGGCCGGTGTACTTCCAATTTCCGTCCAAGATCCGCCTCCTGCCTCCCTCTGCTTCTGGTGAGTATGCTTAGGGTCCACTTGAATTTAGTTCTTAGTGGAGGAAATGAGCCTTGGAGCGATGGGAATCTGCCTCCGGTCTCTGCAGGGCCCGAGATGGATGTGCCCTCCTTCAAGTTGGCAGTGAGGTGTGGGCAGGCCAGGTCCCATCCGCTCTCAGGACCTCAGTTTTCCTGTCTGCACCGGGAGAAGGGAGGTTCCCTGACCCTGTGAGCCTTGGTTGCCCCCGTCCGAGTGGGGATGGGATGGGTCGTCCAAATCCCAGAGGCGGGAGAGGTCCAGGTTTAGGGCCCAGAGGCCCTGGCGCCGAACCTGACCCTCCCTGGGCCTCAATTTCACTTTGTTGTTACCTGTTAAACCCCGCCTGCTTTCCAAAAGAGATTTTATGTTTTCTAATTACTTCAATTATTGAATGGGTAATATCGTGGCAGTTATCGCAGACGTAAAGAAAGTCGAACGAGAACCCCACCGCCTTAAAAAAAAACAAAAAAAAACCTGAATGCCGCCGGGCGCAGTGGCTCACGCTTGTAATCCCAGCACTTTGGGAGGCCAAGGCGGGCGGATCACGAGCTCGGGAGATCGAGACCATCCTGGCTAACACGGTGAAACCCGGTCTCTACTGAAAAAAAAAATACAAAAATTAGCCGGGCGTCGTGGCGGGCTCCTATAATCCCAGCTACTCAGGAGGCTGAGGCAGGAGAATGGCATGAACCCGGGAGGCGGAGCTTGCAGTGAGCCGAGATTGCGCCACTGCATTCCAGCCTGGGCGACAGAGCGATACTCCGTCTCAAAAAAACAAAAAACAAACAAAAAAAAAAACCAATGCAATCAAATTGTCAAATGTAAAACGCTATTATAAAGTCGAGGTTAAGATGAATGATGTTAGGAGTCAGGCAGACCTACATTTGAATCACTACCCAGACATCTCTGAGCCATAATTCCCTTTCTACTCCTCTGAAAAATGGCAGTAATGCCTCAGCAGGTTGTTGTGAAGATTAAGTGAAATAATGAAGGTAAAGCACTTGACACAACGCCTGGCAAGTAGTAACTTCTTAAAAAATGGTAGCTATTATCTTTATAATAAGAACAGGCAAATACACTGGTCAGTGGGTTGGTGTACTTACTGTAATTGAGTACCCAATTTTGACCAAAATTAGTCAGTTAAGGGAAAAAAGGTAATTCTTACTAATAAGGAAACAAATCCATTCTTCAAAAGATAAATTATTTTTCTAGTTTCTATATTAAAAGGAATTTATTCTGTGGGACCTTATAAGAAATGTATATACTGTAGTGAACAGTGTTCAGCGGTTTTACAGACAAAATGAAAAGTCATTTCTTTACAACAGAGAAGCTTTCTGATGATCTTTTATGACACATGGATAAGAATAACTCATGTATTTAGTACTTCTGATAATGTCAGACCCTTTCTCTATATATATATCATTTATAAACTCCACAACAACCATGAAAAGTAGGTGTTAACTTCGTTTTACCAATGAGGAAGTTAAGTATCTTGCTCTAAGTGACAACTATTAACTTCAATAGCTAGGCCTTTCTGACTGCATAGACAGCCATGCTTTTCTGTGTTTCTGATTAAAGGAGGATGAAAATGCTTGGAATACCAGATAGATGCAGGGGCAGGTTGGACAGCTTGACCTACCTAAATTGGAGGGAATGTGGGCTGCCGAGGTACCTATGGTAGGAGCTATATCTTGCTCTAATAGAAAATTTTCACCGTGGTCTTGGTAGAGAGGGGAGGAGAGAAAAAATTATTTTAATAAAAATGATTTTAAAAAAGAAAATTCCCACCTTGGGAAATGAAGAGATGGGATGAGAGGATCACTGAACTTTAGACACATCTGTTCATTTATCTTATGGGTAGACTATAGCACTTCTAATTCAACTTTTCCCGAACAAATGATTCACTTGCACCCCATCTTCCACCCAGGTACTCAAACCAAAGCCTTTCTCTTTCCCTTGGCTTATGAAACATCTCTCTGTCCCTTAGACAATGAAATATCAATATTGTCCATTTTACTTTGAAATATCTCTCAGATTCATCCCTTTCCTTTCTCACAGCCTCTGCCTTGATCTAACTAGAATCATTTGTTAACTGGTCTGTTGCAGTAGACTTGTAACTGGTTAATCTCTCTGCTTCCAGTCTGTCCTAATTCATTCCCCACCTTGCTTGCAGCTAGAATGTCTTTGTAAAATGTCAGTGTGACCAAATTATATCCTTGCCTAAGACCAGTCAGAGGCTTCATTGCCTACAGAATATAAACTAAGCTATTTACCAGTGAGATGTCATTTTGCGCTTGAGGTGTTGCCCACACTCCTCCCTTTGCTGACAATGCCTTGCATCTGCCTCCCTTCTGCCTGGTAAACTAACGACCCATCAGAATCCTTATGGGGTACCTTGTTAACCTAAAGATGCTTCTTTGCTGCTTTTCCATCTTATGTTGCACAAAACACACTGTAACTTGTCTGTTGGAATGTCTTCCACTTTCACTAGTCTGTTAATCTCTAGGAAGTTGGTGCTTTGTAGTATTCAGCTTCATATCTGTCAATCCTTCACACTGTCTGTCGCATGGGATACACACAACAGACATGAGATGAGTCAACAAAACCCCTTTAGGGTTTTTGTTTACTCCTAAAGGCTTTTGAACCCCTAAAGGCTTCAGGCTTTAATGTTACAATTCCCCAAGTTAGCTTTCTAGAATTGTACAGCAGATGGCAGTAACAGGCTGCTTAACAAATCCCCTTCACTAAGAATGATTTTTGTCCCAACCTTGTCTGACTTTGGCCTTATCCTAGAAGCCAATATTTATGCCATTATAGGTAAAATCTCCTGTTTCCTCCCTCAGCCAACAGCAAAAATAGAAAAATGACTCAGCAGCTTCATCTCTGCAAGAAGAATGGAGTGGCAGTTGTCCAGGGAAAAGTGCATTTGAGGGAATATTTTCTTTGTCTCAATTTATTCATGGTAGTTGGGGCTTTTCTTTTGCATTTCTTTCTTTTTTCCTTCTCTTCCTTTTGTTATTGTTCTCACAAGAAGGAGCTTTACTCATGGGTGGGTGCCTCATTTCTGTCCACTCCAAAAGGGAAGAAAGAAACTGGCAAATTGGAGAAAAGATAATTATGATGTGGGAGGTGAAGGAGTAGTCACATAGAATTGCAGTCACATAGAACTGCTTGTGGGCAGGCAAACAGTTGGCCTTCCTCCTCATTTGGAGGAGGGCCTGGGCAAATTTTCTGGACACCAGTGCCTTAAGTTAAGTGGAACATGTGGTTTTAGGTTCCTGCTTCCCAGAAAAGAGGAGAGGAGGCATAGAAACCCTTATGAGACAGGTGCTATTAGGAGCCTGAGGCTACATTTTACCCCTCCTTCAGAGTCTCCTTCGGATACAGGACTTAACGTCTACGGCCCTCTCCCCCCAGCTAAAACCTTTTTGGTGGAAATGATCCCAGCTTGACATCTTAACCTCCAAATGAATATAGATTAAAGACTGGGAATTTGGGGCCAGGCACGGTAACTTGCACCTGTAATCCCAGCACTTTGGGAGGCCAAAGTGGGAAGATCGTTTAAGGCCAGGACTTCAAGACTAGTTTGGTCAACATAGCAAGACCCCATCTCTACAAAAAAAGTGTTTTTAAAATTTAGCCAGTTGTGATGGCTCCTGCTTGTAGTCCTAGCTACCCAGGTGGCTAAGACAGGAAAATTCCTTGAGTCCAGAAGGGATGCAGTGAGCCCTGAGGCTGCAGTGAGCTGCGATCATACCACTGCCCTCCAGCCTGGATGACACAGAGAGACCCTATCAAAAAAAAAAAGACTGGGAATTTTGAAACTGGAAATGATTTTATAAATCATTTGTGTCTGTCCTCTCTCAGGGCCATTTGTGTCCTAAGCCCTACTCTTTTATGGTGAACAGAGCTATGATAGGGACAAAAATTATAGACTTTGGAGTTAGACTTACTTAGATTGAGGTCCCACCATTTACAGACCAGCTATGCCCTTGTGCAAGTATTTTAACCTTTTAAAATAATATCAGTGTCCTTGTAAACTAGATACAATAATGCTTCTCTTGAAAGGTCGTTTTGAGCTTTAGAAACAATAGTTGTCAAAAGTCTTGCACAGTATAGCTGGCACAGTATATATAGATGCTTAATTGATAACGCGACATGAAATGCTGTTTTTGCTAAAGGGATATTAGACTATGGAGAACAGGTCAGAGGGAAAATTTGGAGAGCTCTACCTGAACCTAAAATTACATTTCCGAGAGCTTTTTAAAGTTACTCTGATTAATTTGATGAAAATATTGAAACAAACAGCATAGCCATGTATTTGTAAATTCTTTTTTTGGTACCTGGGTCCCAAACCTCCTAGACTCTGAGGGAATTGTATATATGGAGAAAGCCAAGAATATTTTTCCTTAGCTTCTGGAACCTTCTGATGACATTGAGGGTTTTTTGGTTCAGGTTTTTTCTAACCACCTCAGGCACTCTGCCACTTTTTTGAAGTGTGAATTGCCTGCTGTCAGCCTGGAGTTCTCACCTCCGCAATCCTGGCTGCAGGCATATTTGCATATTGGATGCTGTGTTCTTTAACCCCCTGAGGTTTGAATCCACTTGGAGTCTGTGCGTGAAAGCTGGCTACTTTCAAACCCGTGGACAGTTTCAGCTTTGTGGTCTCCAGAAAAACAGAAAACCCCCAACAATAGCTCCATTCACTTTTATGTAAATGGCACTCTTCAGGAAAACACTGGGCTATTTCCCAGGGCCCCAGAACATACTCAAACATTTGTTTGAGTGGGAGGTGGGGAGAGAGTTCTTTTGAGTCAATGAACATCTGTTCAGAACTGCTGTGCTGGGTCCCAAGAAAACAGAGCTTATAATCTGGCTCTTCCCCGCCAGAGGCAGCAGCAGAGATTTACTATACTAGGTATATGCGCTTGTGGTGGCATTGTACTGTGTCAGTTTAGCTACGCTGGATTCCCAGTGTCCTTCCCATCTGCTTCCAGGTGAGGGTTGTCCACAAGAAAATTTCGTGAGAGATTTGGAAAGCTGAATTGAAGTAGCGGCCGGTACACTGTGAAGGACAGAGCTGGGTCTGTACACTGTGAAGGACAGAGCAGGGTACCAGGCATGGTGGCAGTGCCTGTACTTTCTCTCTGATCTGCTGGCTCACCTTGTTGGTGAAGGTCATCACACAGCCCCCAGCACCCCCAGCTCCTACTGAATTTCCTCCTTCAGCTCCTCTGAGTCCTGGGCCATGTGTGCAGTCAGCTTTGTAGCAGAGGGCTCCAGCTTCTCCAGATCACCTGAGTCGCTGAGCTTGCGGCCAGTGAAAGGAAGCTGTGGGTTTCAGTTTGTCCTCATGAGTTCCAGTTGTCCTTGTAGATTCCAGTTTGTTCTCAGAGGTTCCAGTTTGTCTTTGTTCTCTTCCACCTCACATCCAGTTTTCTTCCTAACTGCTGGCCTCACAGACTTCAGGCCCAACACCAGGTGCAGAGGCGACAGAGTTGCATGGATTTCTCTGCCAACTTCTAAAGATACACAATGTCTACTCCTTATAATAAATCTTTAGTTTTCTGTCACTCATAGCATTTGCTTCCCTGATTGAACTTTTAAGTTTGTTCAAGCCATGTTAAGGACGCAGAACATGGAGTGATTAAAGCCAGAAAGTTTCACAAAGGAGGTGACATCTGAGCTGCTTCTGACGAGTAGGAGGTTGTGTGTATAGAGTGGGTAGGAGGAATTCTAGAGAATAGTTGGCTCAAGTCAAGCAATTGAAAGAGCAGTGAGGAGTTCTGTATTTCTAGAAGAACTGTTCTTTCCATGGGTCCAGAATATAGGTGGAGAATGAGCATCTGATCCTAGCTCTTCTGGCCCCATTGAGATGAACTGTTAGCTGATGTGGTTCTTAGATGTAGTCATCCCTAATATACTGGCGTCCACTGAAATACATTCTTGCTAGGGTATACCCTTGTCACTACCCTAAGATTTCTCCCCCACCCCACCGCTGCGCTCCTCTCCCCAGTGGTTCCATGTGGCCAACGCAGGCTTGTCTTTCTTGGCTCCCCATGCAGGCATCTTTGCTTGTCCATGCTGTGCTGATGGTGGCAGTGGTATGGAGTTCCTGTCTTAGGCAGGGCACTGTGCCCTCTAGTCTTGGATCCCTAAGCTTATTTAGGGATTCTAACATTCATTCCATGGGACCTGAGGCAGGAGCAAGGTACCCTACATCTATAACTTTCTAATGCTTTTTGAACATCTTTGTAGGGAGGGCATGGGATTAGCTACCTGTTTCTGCCTCAGCCATGGACCAATAATATGAAATCTTTGTTCACCAGTTCTACAGTGATGGGGTGCTTCCTTTTGGCTTCTGGAATGGGATAAGATCTTGGCATAAACAGGGAGTCCAGGAAAATAGAACATGGTGTTTAATGAAAGCCTACCACTTTATATATGATTTTGTAAACTCAAACAGGGATTTCATTATACATACTATTCAGAACTATCTTCTTTTCATGTGTCTAAAAATTTTTCTTACAAGCAGCACATTAGGCTTGACCTAATTTTTTTTTTTTCTTTTTCTTTTATTTTTGAGACAAGGTCTCACTATATTGCCCAGGCTGGAGTACAGTCATGCAAACATGGCTCACTGCAGCCTCAACTTTCCAGGCTCAAGCAATCTTCCCACCTTGGCCTCCCAAGTAGCTGGAACTACAGGTGCATGCCACCACACCTGGCTAATTTTTTTCTATTTTTTTGTAGAGATGAGGTCTCACTATGTTGTCCAGGCTGGTCTCAAACTCCAGGACTCAGGTGATCCTCCTGCCTCAGCCTCCCAGAATGCTGAGATTAAAGGCATGAGCCAGTGAACCCAGCCTTGACCTCATTTTTTTAATGGCTTCATACTATTTCATCATATAGATATACTGTACTTTTTGCCCATTCCCATATTGATGGATATTTGTTTCTAGCTCTTTTCCTTTTTGATGTTGCAAACAAAGTTGTAGTGAACATCATTGTGTGTACATCTTAAACCAATTTTTTTTTTTTTTTTTTGAGACAGAGTCTCGCTCTGTCGCCCAGACTGGAGTGCAGTGGCCGGATCTCAGCTCTCTACAAGCTCCGCCTCCCAGGTTTTACGCCATTCTCCTGCCTCAGCCTCCCAAGTAGCTGGGACTACAGGCGCCCGCCACCTCGCCCGGCTAGTTTTTTGTATTTTTTTAGTAGAGATGGGGTTTCACCGTGTTAGCCAGGATGGTCTCGATCTCCTGACCTTGTGATCCACCCGTCTCGGCTTCCCAAAGTGCTGGAATTACAGGCTTGAGCCACCGCGCCCGGCCTTAAACCTATATTTCTTATGTGAGAGTGGCTAGAAATGGAATTGCTGACTCTTAGGGAATGTGCATTTTATGTTTTGATAATTATTGTCAAATTGCCCTCCTAAGGGGATATGCGAATTTACTTTTCTACCAACAGTATATGAGAGCACAGATCATTTCAGAAATCCCCTTTCAGATTATTTCCAATCCTTAAAAACTTTTGTTACAGGTTTGGAAAAGCTTGGAAAGATCTTGGTGTTGGGTTTGGTTTTTGGTGAGAAACTGCTATTCTCTAGAGTAACATTACCATCTGTTGGCAGTCCTGAGAATTGCCCTGGAGTAGGTTTCTGTTTGGGCCTGATTTTTATGCCTTTGACAGCTGCAAACTCATCCTGATTGAGCACCAGCAAAGGGGCCATGGAGGATAGCAACTCCTGCTCCAGCCACCCTCTCTGCATCAGCTCTGCTACCCCCGGGCACCAGGAATGTCAGGCAATGGTGGCATGTGCCTGTATTGCTAGCTGCTTGGGAGGCTGAGGGGGAGGACCACTTTCTTTTTTTGTCTTTTTTTTTTTTTTTTTTTGAGACAGAGTCTTCCTGTGTCGCCAAGCTGGAGTGCAGTGGTCCGATCTCGGCTCACCACAACCGCAACCTCCACTTCCCGGGTTCAGGCGATTCTCCTGCCTCAGCCTTCTGAGTAGCTGGGGTTACAGGCACGTGCCACCATGCCCGGCTAATTTTTGTAGTTTTAGTAGAGACAGGGTTTCACTATGTTGGCCAGGATGGTCTCGATCTCTTGACCTCATGATCCACCCGGGGGAGGACCACTTCTGTCCGGGAGTTTGAGGCCATTCTAGGCAACATAGTGAGTCCTGTCTCTTAAAACAAAAAATGGATAAAATAAAAGACTAAAAAAATATCAGGCTGGGCATGGTGGCTCATGCCTATAATCCCAACACATTGGGAGGCTGAGGTAGGTGGATCACTTCCTGGGCAATGTAGGGAGACCCTGTCTCAAAAGAAAAACAAAAACTCAACGAAATATTTTTTTCTCTATGAAGTTACCCTCCTCCGTAGATGACCTCTCTGCTTGTCAGAAACCACATTGCTGGGGGGCTGTGCGCTTCAGGGGCTCCGGATATGGGCTGGGGCAAATGGGGTTATGGGTTTGATGATAAAACTTGTACTGCTTCTCTCCCATTCCCAGCATCTCTCTTGTTTCAGTACGTTTGCTTCTGAGGATCTCCAGTGGCATAACAAATGCATGCCAGCCCTGTTTTACAGGGAGCCCTGGAGGTGTTGGGATAGAGGCCACATTGAACTGAGGGTAGTTGCCAAGGTCCTGCAGTTACACACAAAGGTCAGTCTCTGATTCCTGGATGCCCTCCATTGTTCCTGGGCATGCTGCCTTTTTCTGTGGGCTATGAGATCACAGTTAGCTAGTCTGTGCTACTGTCCAGCACCAGATTGCTACCCCCCAGTATGGAGCTTCCTATTTTGTGTAACTTCCCAATATTCTGTATCTTCTTTGTTAAATCCTTAGGATAAGACCATGGCCCTGAGAGCATGTGGCTTGATCATCTTCCGAAGATGCCTCATTCCCAAAGTGGACAACAATACAATTGAGTTTTTACTGCTGCAGGCATCAGATGGCATTCATCACTGGACTCCTCCCAAAGGTAGACGCCAGAGGGGCCAGCTCTTGGGAAACTGCCAAGCGCTGCTCAGAAATCTACCCAGCCAGGCCCTCCCCAAGGCTTGATTCCCAGTGACTATGTAGCAAAAGGGGGTAGGGAAGGTAGGAGCCTTGAACCTTTCTACATACAAGGTCTCTAGACCAGGCCAGAGTAGAGCTGGAAATAGAATTCTGTGACTGAATTCCAGGGTGTTTTTATGAGTATCATTCGCCAGCTCTCCAACCTCTGTGGTGAATGGCTGGGTAAGAGAAAAGCCAGTGGGCAGGGAATTGGGGACCTTGAGGTTGACTGAGTTGTGTGCCCACCTCTCTGAGCTTTGGGTTTTTCATCTGTCAAACAAGGGCTTGATTAGAAAATCCTAAGGTTTTGGGCAGGCACATGCCTATAATCCCAGCACTTTTGGAGGTCGAGGTGGACAGATTGCTTGAGCCCAGGAGCTTGAGACCAGCCTGGGCAAAATGGCGAAACCCTGTCTCTACAAAAAATACAAAAATTAGCCAGGCATGGTGGTGCACACCTGTAGTCCCAGCTACTCAGGAGGCTGAGGTTAGAGAATAACTTCAGCTCGAGAGATCAAGGCTGCAGTGAGCCGAGATCATGCCATAGCACTCCAGCCTGGACAACACAGCCTGTCTCAAAAAAAAAGAAAATCCTAAGTTTTCTTCTAGCCTGTCTCTGATTTCATTTGATCAATTTCCTTTGACTCCTAGTTCAGTGTCCCTATCATTAGGTTTTTCTTTTTATTTATTTATTTATTTTTTGAGATGAAGTCTCTGTCTCCCAGGCTGGAGTGCAGTAGCGCAATCTCAGCTCACTGCAACCTCCCCCTCCCAGGTTCAAGCAATTCTCCTGCTTCAGCCTCCCGAGTAGCTGGGATTACAGGCACCCGCCACCACACCCGGCTAATTTTTGTATTTTTAGTAGAGACGGGGTTTCACCATGTTGGCCAGGCTGGTCTCAAACTCCTGACTTCAGGTGATCTGCCCATCTGGGCCTCCCAAAGTGCTAGGATTGCAGGCGTGGGCCACTGCACCCGGCCCGGTTTTTCTTTTGAACTAAACACAGAGAGTATGACTTCTACAGTGTTTCTGAACATAGTTGTATTTTGAGTTGGAGCATAGAGAAGTTGGGCTCCCTGATCATAGATTCATCTGCGGATTGTGGCAGGAGTGGAGGAGTGAGGGGATGGGCAGGGCCTTCTTAGACCAGGAGGCTGTAAAGATTATGGAGACCTTGGAATTGCAGCTTGACCAGCTAGCTACCTGTGCCTTGAGTCTATCACTCAGCACTGAGGGTGGAGTTGGCCAAGTCTCCAGAGGAAAGAACAGTGAAGACTACTTGGCCTTAGGCCAAGCCAACATCTGTTTGTAAGCTGGCCAGTTTTCATCCACTAGTACTCCTGACCCCACCTCTAAGAGTCAGAAAGCTGCAGTCATTTAGTCCTGAAAGAGAAGCCAGGCTGTGTAGGCAGAAATGGGAAAAAGGAGCCCTTCTTAGCTGAGGCCATTGGGATGGTTTGAGTTGGGAGGGACAGACTGTGGCTCAGGTGCCTGCTGGAATGAGGAATAGCTCTCAGACAGAAGGAAGCAGGGACTTTATTTTTAAAATTATTTTGTTATTATTATTATTATTTCATAGAGACAGGGTCTTACTATATTGCCCAGGCTGGTCTTGAACTCCTGGGCTCAAGTGATCTGCCCAGCTGGTCTCCCAAAGTGCTGGAATTATAGACGTGAGCCACCACACCTAGCCGAAAGCAGGGACTTTAAAAGGGAGTGGGGTTAGAAGGGTTGGACAAAGATCCAGGATTGAAGGAAAATAAGGAAATGGGAACAGGAAATAAATTGTGCATGTTTGAGTTGTACTGGGGAGAAACAAAGTGAAAAAAAGAGACAGAAGCTTCACAAATACTGTGAATAGGAATAGTCACACTTGTCTCCAGATCACCTGAGTCACACTGCCTTGTTCCTCTCTCTACCTGATGTCAGTGGACCGCTCCTAATCCTTTCCTGCTTCAGCAGAAGCTACCCTGTTAATTAACACTGATGGGCAGAATACTGAATAGATGCCCCTGGGAGGGGTGTGCTCAGGGACTTCCATACACCTCTGAGGGTAGGTGGGACGTCCAGAATCAGTATCACCCGTCACTAGCAGCATCCCTCCCACCTTGCTCCCCCGATGCATTACCTATCTGTCTTTGTGTACACCACTATAGGAGGTGCTTGTGCAGAGAAAATTCCCTAGAAGCCGTAAGCTAGAATGGTTTTTAAGTACTAAGTTTCTGGGTTTTTTTGTTTGTTTGTTTGTTTGAGACGAGTCTCCCTGTGTTGCCCAAGCTGGAGTACAATGGCACAATCTCGGCTCACTGCAACCTCCGCCTCCCGGGCTCGAGTGATTCTCCTGCCTCAGCCTCCCAAGTATCTGGGATTACAGGCGCCCGCTGCCACACCCAACTCATTATTGTATTTTTAGTAGAGACAGGGTTTCACCATGTTGGCCAGGCTGGTCTCAAACTCCTGACCTCAGATGATCCACCTGCCTCGGCCTCCCAAAGTGCTGGGATTACAGGCATGAACCACCGCACCTGGCCCCTGGGGAGTTTTTTGTGCAGCAACTGGCTCTGGGCATTGTAGACCCCTGGGAAGGAGGAGAGCCCCCAATCTCCAAACCAAGGAGGGAACAACTGAGAGATTCTGCTCCCCATGAGCCTGTGAGCCAGGAGGCCTCCCTAGAAACTTACTGGAGCCAAGTGTAGACAGTCTGCCAGACCCTTCCCAGTCCTTGCCCCCTCTGGGGAAGCTAAGGATTTGTGGGAGGGGCCTAGAGGTAAAACTGAGAGCTGCTCCAGCCTGCAGAGCTTCAAGTTCTCCCACAGCAGTTTCTTGGCAGCTGTCTTCTTGGGTTTGGGTGTTGCTAACATATTTTCTTAGAAGTGGTTCTCAGCTGGCCCTTAGTCTAAGTTCCCATCAAGGGTTTCCCTATGAAACTGAAATCTGGCCTTGCCCAGTAAGAAAGAGGAAAACAATTTGGAAAAAGCCTGGTAGCTTAATGGAAACAGCTGCTCATTCAGCTGTGCAGGGTTTTGAGCCTGTCTTTTGGCCCTGGAATGTCAGGGTCCACCTGCAGACAATGTTAAGTCCTCACTGGATTGTAGGCAAAGTACTTCCTCGTCAGCTAACTTCCACTTGTTAAGAAAGGACTTCCCCCTCCTTGGAAAAGGTCACTTTAAGGTCTCCAGTAGAAAAGTGATTCCTTAGAGCATGGGATGAAGAAAGTTCCAAAGAATAAGAAAGCAGACATCTGAAGAAGGTCATCTCATACCATCAAAGAGCAGTATTCTAAACCTGACTTGCTATACACATGGTCTGTTTCACTCTCTGCAGAGAAGATGGAGTGGGAAGGTGGGATTGCTCAAACCCCAAGAACTAGACACTACCTGCCCTATACCCCCTTCCCAGGCATGTTAGGATATTGCCAATCTCCAGGCTTCCTTTAGCCTAGGAACACCTAGAAAAGTCACTGAATGGCTGGGTGTGGTGGCTCATACCTGTAATCTCAGCACTTTGGGAGGCTGAGGCAGGAGAATGACTTGAGGCCAGGAGTTTGAGACCAGCCTGGGAAATATAGTGAGACCCCATATTTACCAAATAAATAAATAAACAAACAAAAAATTAGCTGGGCATGGTGGCACATTCCTGTTGTTCTAACTACTCAGGAGGCTGAGGTGGGAGGATCACTTGAGCCCAGGAATTCAAGGCTGCGGTGAGCTGATTGCCCTACTGCACTCTGGCCTGGGCAACAGAGTGAGTCCCTGTCTCAAAACAAAACAGAAAAAAATATATATATAGTCTGGAAAATCCAGCTTTGGGAACTTTGGAAGATTTCCTCCTCCTTTTCTTCCTATTTTCTCCTAACTAGGCCATGTGGAACCAGGAGAGGATGACTTGGAAACAGCCCTGAGGGAGACTCGAGAGGAAGCGGGCATAGAAGCAGGCCAGCTGACCATCATTGAGGGGTTCAAAAGAGAACTCAATTATGTGGCCAGGAACAAGCCTAAAACAGTCATTTACTGGCTGGCAGAGGTGAAGGACTATGATGTGGAGATCCGCCTCTCCCATGAGCACCAAGCCTACTGCTGGCTGGGGCTGGAGGAGGCCTGCCAGTTGGCTCAGTTCAAGGAGATGAAGGCAGCACTCCAAGAAGGACACCAGTTTCTTTGCTCCACAGAGGCCTGAGCTGACTGGAGCAGAGTCATTTGCTTCAGTAGGATCCTTGTGGGCCTTCTAAGATGAAGCCACCCTCAGGTCCAGGGAAGGTTGTGCTAGTATTTGGCTCATCACAGCCAAGAGCAGATAGATTCGTGAAATCGGCTCAACTCCCAGATGAGAGCATGCAAAAATCTTGGCTGGGTGGAAAGGAAGGCAAAGAGTAAAAATAAAAAAGGCCAGGCCCAGTAAGTGTACCTTGTATTTTATAAATAAACTGCAAGCAGCTCAAGGTTGTCCTTCTAACCTGTTGTGTTTATTTCTTGGACTTTTGGCATTGGTGGGAAGAAGAAAGCTGAAGTGAATCAGAGTTCTGACCTTAACCAGAGGGAACTCGGTGTCCATACAGTATCCCCAGAGAACTTAAGAGCTAGGGATTCCAAATGGAAGAGACCCAGCACTGCCAGGATGGCTCTCTTGCCTCTGGAATGCCAAGCACACCCACCCCATCCCCACCAGTGGCCCTGAGACTTTGTGACCCATAGTCAGGATTTCCAAGTGAGTGGGACTGGAGTGCAGGAACTGGGTCTGTTCTACTCACTAATATATCTTTCACCAGCACCAGGCACGTATGTTGTAAGTACTCAGTAAATATTACCTTAAATAGGGCTGGGCACGATGGCTCACACCTGTAATCCCAGCACTTTGTGAGGCCAAGGTGGGCAGATCACTTGAGGTCAGGAGTTTGAGACTAGCATGGGCAACATGGTGAAACCCTGTCTCTACTAAAAATACAAAAATTCGCTGGGGGTGGTGGCACACACCTGTAATCCCAGCTACTCGAGAGGCTGAGGCAAAGAATCACTTGAACCTGGAAAATGAAAGTTACAGTGAGCTGAGATCGTGCCACCCCACTCCAGCTTGGGCGACAAAGCAAGACTGTCTCAAAAAATAAAAATATTACCTTAAATAATTAGAGACTAGATAGGCATGGTGGCTCACGCCTATAATCCCAGCACTTTGAGAGGCCGAGGTGGGTGGATAACTTGAGGTCAGGAGTTTAAGACCATCTTGACCAACTTGGTGAAACTCTATCTCTACTAAAAACACAAACAGCTGGGCGTGGTGGTGCACACCTGTAATCCCAGCTTCTTGGGAGGCTGAGGCAGGAGAATTGCTTGAACCTGGGAGGTGGAGGTTGCAGTGAGCTGAGATGGTGCCATTGCACTCCAGCCTAGGCAACAGAGTGAGACTGTCTCAAAAGTAAATAAATAGGCTGGGCACGGTGGCTGACACCTGTAATCCCAGCACTTTGGGAGGCCAAGGCAGGTGGATCACCTGAAGTCAGGAGCTCAAGACCAGCCTGGCCAACATGGTGAAAACCCGTCTTTACTAAAAATGCAAAAATTAGCCTGGCATGGTGGCTTATGCCTGTAGTCCCAGCTACTTGGGAGGCTGAGGCAGGAGAATCACTTGAACCCAGGAGGCGGAGGTTGCAGTGAGCTGAGAGCCCACTGCACTCCAGCCTGGGCAACAGAGCGAGACTCCACTTCAAATAAATAAATAATTAGAGACAGGAGGAATTTTGGACTCCCCGAGTCACAATAGAGGAGGGACAGGCAACCCTGGACCCCCAGGTCAGTGACACATGCACTCTGTGGTCTCAGCCCAGGCCTGCCTCACAGAGTGATAAGCCTTGTCAACATGACTAAGGTCACTGGGAATGAGACAAGCCCAGACCCAAAGGAATCTGCTGGGCCACCCAGCAGTCATATCACTACACCTGTGCATTCCTCACCTGAAGCTGCCTTCCCCACCCTCAGCAAAACCTCATCATTAATGTTTTTCTCTTTCTATCTACTTTTTTTTTGTTTTGTTTTGAGACAGAGTTTCGCTCTTCTTGCCCTGGCTGTAGTGCAATGGCACGATCTCAGCTCACTGCAACCTCTGTCTCCTGGGTTCAAGTGATTCTCCTGCCTCAGCCTCCTGAGTAGCTGGGATTACAGGCGCCCGCCACCACGCCCGGCTAATATTTTGTATTTCTTAGTAGAGACGGGGTTTCACTATGTTGGTCAGGCTGGTCTCGAACTCTGGACCTCAGGTGATCCGCCCACCTTGGCCTCCCAAAGTGCTGGGATTACAGGCGTGAGCCACCACACCCAGCCCTCCTATCTACTCTCTTTGTCCACAACTCAGAGATGCTACAGTTGGGTCTCAGCCCTGTTTTCCCTTGCTACTAGGGCTCAAGGAATGCAGGAGCAGGTGTTAGATCCCACAGCCCTTCCAGGAGCTGTTAGCAGCTGGATTCATGTGGATTTTATTAGAAAGCTGTTGCCCAATGAAGTGCAGAAGATTGAAAGCGAAGGGGCATTGGCAGAGGTCAGCCTGGATTACCAGGGTCAAGAACAGCCACCCCCAAAGGAAGAAAAGACAACTTGCCCAGGTCTTAAGCAGACTTCCAGATGTTTTTAGTCCCCAGTTCTCCGTGCAGACAGGGCAAAAGTACTAGTGAACAGGATCTTGGAGCACAGCCAGGGGTCTGAATGGTTTTGTTCCTCAACCCTCTGAGCAGCATTCTCTGAAGGAGGCCTGCTGCAGGAAGTTTTTGGAGCTTAATGTTCTTTTTCCAGGCCAGCAGGGACCACGTCGCACTGATTTAATAAATGCCTGCTGGGCAGTGGTGCCAAACCACAGACAAGCTGCCTCCTAACAAGGGCTGGCCGGCTCCGCACTCTCAGAATGGGAGGCTGTGGAATCTCAAGTCTAAGATCTCATACATCAAAGTTGGAAGGGACTTGGAAAATGACCTGATTTGGCTGCTCATTTTTATTGCTGGGGAAATTGAGACTTAACAAGGTGGATGGCCCTGGCAGTATCTGTACGTGGGGTGCTTTGAGGAGTGGGTGCCAGAGGGAAGACTGCTTTAGAATATATATATATATATATATATAGCTATATATATATAGCTTCGAAGTCATTCATCTGGGCCTTACAGAGTGTTCCATTAAAATGTAGGTACTTCGGTTAAGAGGTCACCCGTAAGTTGTATTCTTTTCTTTTTTTTTTTTGAGAAGGAGTCTCGCTGTGTTGCCCAGGCTGGAGTACAGTGGTGTGATCCCAGCTCACTCCCGTCTCCGCCTCCCTGCCGTCTCCGCCTCCTGGGTTCACGCCATTCTCCTGCCTCAGCCTCCCAAGTAGCTGGGACTACAGGCGCCCACCACCACTCCCACCTAATTTTTGTTGTTGTTGTTGTTGTATTTTTAGTAGAGATGGGATTTCACCTTGTTAGCCAGGATGGTCTCAATCTCCTGACCTTGTGATCCACCCGCCTCGGCCTCCCAAAGTGCTGGGATTGCAGGTGTGAGCCACCACCGCGCCCGGCTGTAAGTTGTGTTCTTTGCAGGAATGATTGACAGTAGGGTGGGACTAAAGCATGTTATGGGAGGTGGATGAGGGTGGGAGAGAGAGAGGAGCTGAGATTGGGATGTAGCAAGTGAGTAGGCTTTGACAACATCACCACTTTGCTTTTGGCCAGTGGGGCTTGTTCAATCTGAACTCAGAGGTGCCAGAGCATTACAAAGTCCAGCTCCCATGCCCTACCACCCCCCTCTCAACTGGCATAGCAGCACTCTGCCGATGCTGCACTTTGGGTTAGGCCAGGCCTCAGGGAGACCTCAGCAGAGTTGCCCCAGTTCAGGAGATGCTTCCATGTTGAAGTTTTCCTCCAGAGAATGGTGATGGTCAGAACTAATCTAAAATTTGAGGAGAGCCCTGCCCCAGCCCCTCTGAGGGAGAACTCTCCCCTGGGACCTCAGCCAGTTTACCAGCTCTTTGGCTGTCAGAGTCTCAGAGTTCTAGAGTCCAGTCCTTCCCAGGTTCTTATGTTCTTTTTTGTTTGTTTGTTTGTTTTGTTTTGTTTTGTTTTGTTTTGTTTGAGATGGAGTCTTGCTCTGTCTCCCAGGCTGGAGTGCAGTGGCGCGATCTCAGCTCACTGCAACCTCCACCTCCTGGGTTCAAGTAATTCTCCTGCCTCAGCCCCCTGAGTAGCTGGGATTACAGGCACCCACCACCGTGCCCAGCTAACTTTTGTATTTTTAGTAGAGATGGGGTTTCGTCATGTT
>NW_012102121.1:2060217-2062221 GCF_000951045.1 Mandrillus leucophaeus
AGCGAGAGTCTGTCTCAAAAAATAAAAATAAGTAAGTAAGTAAATAAATAAATAAATAAAGCACTAGCTACTTGGGAGGTTGAGGTGGGAGGATCTCTTGAGCCCGGGAGGTCAAGGTGACAGTGAGCCATGATCACACCACTGCACTCCAGCCTCGGCAACAGAACAAGACCCTGTCTTTAAAAAATAATAATAAACAAATAAATAAAGCATTTTGCCAATATTGCACAAGGTCTAATGGACAGTATTAAGCAAGATTCTAAAAAAATACTAACAACCCTCCCATCTACCCAAGTATACCTAACATGGTAGTAAAAAACAACATCCCTTACTAACCCACCTGCATTGATTTCAGGAGAAAAGGAAAAAGGAATGAAATCTTACCATCCTAAAAACAAGATAACTCCAGGAAAAATATTTATCTGAAGAAAGACAACTACAGAGACTGCTGGAAACATAAAGAATGATTACAGAGCTGGTTATTTAAAGCAAGTAAACACTTTGCTACACACATTAACATTCAGTCAGTGTGCTCTAAGACAGTCTTAAGGAAAATAGTACCCGAGCTTTTAAGTTAATACAATCATTGAAAGAAGGTCTAAGACCATATGGATACACAAAACTTTCAGAACCATTATTGGTTAAGTGATGATGGCAAACATCCCACCAGGCTGGCTTGTTAACCTGTAAGATGAATTTTAAAAACGGACATTCTCGAGATGTCTCTTCACCATGGTATTTATAAGCCAAACTCACATGACAATGGTTTTAGGACCCTCCTCTCTTCCAACCAAACCAAAAACTAACTAGGGAAGAAAAGAGGCAGGAGGGCCAATACGATATATTTTGGTGATGTGCTTCTCAACTTTATCAAGTATTTAATAAAAGTAAAGGGGAAAAACAACCCATCAACATGTTACCTTTGGTAGAAAAAAATTAAAACACAAAACAAAAGAGCAACACACACTTCATCAGTCATTGCTCAGTAAAAACAGTGATTGTCCAATATTGCTGTTATTTTTTATTTTATTTTATTTTTTTTTTTAGATGGAGCCTTGCTCTGTTGCCCAGGCTGGAGTGCAATGGAGTGATCTCAGCTCACTGCAACCTCCAGCTCACTGCAACCTCCAGCTCACTGCAACCTGCGCCTCCTGGGTTCAAGCAATTCTCCTGCCTCAGCCTCCTGAGTAGCTGGGATTACAGGCGCCCGCCACCATGCCCAGCTGATTTTTGTATTTTTAGTAGTGACGGAGTTTCACCATTTTGGTCAGGCTGGTCTCGAACTCCTGACCTTGTGATCTGCCCACCTTGGCCTCCCAAAGTGCTGGGATTACAGGCGTGAGCCACCGCGCCACTGCACCCAGCCCCTTTTCTTTTTTATAATAGCAATGGGGTCTCACCGTATTGCCCAGGCTGATCTTGAACTCCTGGGCTCAAGCAATCCTCCCACTTCAGCCTCCCAAGGTTTTAGGATTACAGGTGTGAGGACTGCAACTGGCTGTTGTTATTGAAATGTCTGTTCTGCCTTCAATTCTGACAGTTTTTGCCGTATGTATCTTTGGACTTTTTGTTTCACCCAACTTTTATGCTAAAACTAGAGTTAGACTAAATCATAACTCATCATTGAAGTCCATTAAAAATGGGCAAATTGTATGTGTTACACTATCTAAAATCTTGCTTATCATTGCATATCACTTTTTAAATAGAATGTAATTTATTTTGTGGCCAGGCTCAGTGGCTCATGCCCGTAATCCTAGCACTTTGGGAGGCTGAGGCAGGTGGATTGCCTAAGCTCAGGAGCTTGAGACCACCCTGGGCAACATGGTCAAACCATGTCTCTACTAAAATACAAAAAATTAGCTGAGTGTGGTGGTGTGCACCTATAGTCCCAGCTGCTCAAGAGGCTGAAGCATGAGAATCATTTGAGCCTGGGAGGCAGAGGTTGCAGTGAGCTGAGATCACACCACTGCACTCCAGCCTAGGTGACAGAACAAGACTCTGTCT
>NW_012102121.1:2064448-2066678 GCF_000951045.1 Mandrillus leucophaeus
CCAGCTACTCAGGAGGCTGAGGCAGGAGAATCACTTGAACCCAGGAGACAGAGGTTGCAGTGAGCTGAGATCGTGCCATTGCACTACAGCCAGGGCAAGAAGAGCGAAACTCTGTCTCAAAACAAAACAAAAAAAAAGTAGATAGAAAGAGAAAAACATTAATGATGAGGTTTTGCTGAGGGTGGGGAAGGCAGCTTCAGGTGAGGAATGCACAGGTGTAGTGATATGACTGCTGGGTGGCCCAGCAGATTCCTTTGGGTCTGGGCTTGTCTCATTCCCAGTGACCTTAGTCATGTTGACAAGGCTTATCACTCTGTGAGGCAGGCCTGGGCTGAGACCACAGAGTGCATGTGTCACTGACCTGGGGGTCCAGGGTTGCCTGTCCCTCCTCTATTGTGACTCGGGGAGTCCAAAATTCCTCCTATCTCTAATTATTTATTTATTTGAAGTGGAGTCTCGCTCTGTTGCCCAGGCTGGAGTGCAATGGTGTGCTCTCAGCTCACTGCAACCTCTGCTTCCCGGGTCCAAGTGATTCTCCTGCCTCAGCCTCCCGGGTAGCTGGGATTACAGGTGCCCGCCACCATACATGGCTAATTTTTGTATTTTTAGTAGAGATGGGGTTTCACCATCTTGGTCAGTCTGGTCTTGAGCTCCTGACCTCAGGTGATCCAACCACCTTGGCCTCCCAAAGTGCTGGGATTACAGGTGTGAGCCACCGAACCCAGCCTATCTCAAAGAATTTTTAAATTTATCTTGTGATTTATTCTTTGATCACTGGTTATTCAGGAGTGTGTTGTTTAAATTCCACACATTTGTTAATTTCTCCAACTTCCTTCTGTTATTAATTTCTAATTTTATTCCACTGTGACTACAGAATATACTTTGTATGATTTCAATCCTTTTAAATGCATTAAGACTTATTTTATAAAATAACAGATTATCTACCTTGGAGAATGTTCCATGTACTCTTGAGAAGAATATATATTCTGTTGTTGCTCATGGAGTATACTATAGATGTATTAGGTCTGGTTGGTTCAAATATTCTATTTCCGTGTTGATCTTCTGCCTAGTTGTTCTATGTATTATTGAAAGTGGGGCATGGAAATCTCCAACTATTATTGTTTTTTTTTTTTGGCCATGGAAAAACCCTCTTATTTATTTGATTAAACAAAAATAAAATAAGCTGCATAGGAACAATTTTAAAGTCCACAGAGACACCAACTTGTTTTAGGGCTGTAGTAGTTGATATAGCATCTCCGCTGCCTTCTCCAGCCTACTCTGTAGACCACAGCAATACATTCAAAAGCTTGTTAGCTAATGCAGGTGTTTTTGAACACTTTTCCATTGGTTCTTCACCTGCTCATTGCCTGTCACATGTGCAGCCTGCAATCGTAGCGTTTAAGATTTAAAAGTGAAAGCCAAAAGAAAAACAAGCAAACAAAAACTCACTTTTGCCTAAAGCTTTGGGCGAAATGTTCATTTCCCCACCCATCCAGTGAATTGACAGAATTCACACCACCATGGCAATAACCAGTTCAAAGTGGCAAAAGGCAGTCAGCATCCCAGAGGAACTTACAGCATGGTTTCTGCAGCCAGGGGAGTTGTTTTGGTAGTATGTAGTCCTTGTATCATGTCTGCCTTGGACAAATAAAAATTAAGAGGTTTAACTTAGTCATTCTAACATAGGCAACATGCCCATGTTAATCCCCCCAATTCTGCATTAACTTTTTTCTTAAAAAAGTAAAATAAACTCAACTGAATCATATGTTCTGCAGTTAAAAATTAAAGCACTAGGCCGGGCGCGGTGGCTCATGCCTGTAATCCCAGCAGTTTGGGAAGCCAAGGCAGGCAGATCACGAGGTTGGGAGATTGAGACCATCCTGGCCAACATGGTGAAACCCCATCTCTACTAAAAGTATAAAAAAATCAGCTGGGCGTGGTGGCATGTGCCTGTACTCTCAGCTACTCGGGAGACTGAGGCAGGAGAATCGCTTGAACCCAGGAAGCAGAGGTTACAGTGAGCTGAGATCATATCACTGCACTCCAGTCTGGCTACAAAGCGAGAGTCTGTCTCAAAAAATAAAAATAAGTAAGTAAGTAAATAAATAAATAAATAAAGCACTAGCTACTTGGGAGGTTGAGGTGGGAGGATCTCTTGAGCCCGGGAGGTCAAGGTGACAGTGAGCCATGATCACACCACTGCACTCCAGCCTCGGCAACAGAACAAGAC
>NW_012102121.1:2068463-2164824 GCF_000951045.1 Mandrillus leucophaeus
AAAAAAAAAAAAAAAAAAAAAAGAATGTAATTTATTTTGTGCTTTTGATTTTTTCTAGAAATTTACTTAGACAAAAAGCACTGTTTATTTGTTTTAAAGAGATGGAGTCTTACTATATTATCTAGGCTGGTCTCAAACTCCTGGCCTCAAGCAATCCTCCCTCCTCAGCCTCCTAAAGTGCTGGGATTACAGGCATTAGCCACTGTGCCCAGCACCTGAAAAAGCAGTATTTGGTAGAATCATGTTTTAACATAGACTCAACAGTTCCCTGACCCTGAAGAGGAGCCACAAAGTCCTAGTCTAGCTCCTATGTCATGTTTAAAGGATGTGGGGTCCAGACAGAATCATCAATGGTCAGGGTCAGGGCTCAACCTGGGGTCCGGAGTGGTTATGTCTGGGAGGCTCAGTGGTATCGCTAGGCATGGAATTCAAGCATAACACTATTGAGAGGCCAATTCGGGCACTAGGGAGGGAAGAGGGAGCAAGTGTTCTAAGTGCAACAGACTATGTATGTCCCTGTGCCTGAAAGAACTGGTTCCAGCCAGGTTCTGGCCCCCAAGGTTTGTAAGGTTTAGAAAGTGGCCAATATCTCTTGTGATGTCTCAGGCACAGAGATGAATGTGCAAGGAACTATGTACGTCTTCTGGCCCCTGTGGGGTAGACTAAGGCTGGGTGATAGGGAAGGCAACTAGGTAAATATTGTGGGAGTGAGTGACGGTGGGTAGTTTACCTCCTTGTATTGGATGTGGTTTCACCTATGACGGGATATGTGGGGCTGAGACCTCAATTTCCCCTTCAATCGGGAGCCCTTCAAGCTCCAGAGCATCTCCTCCTGGAAACTTTCCCTAATAACCACTCATCCTATTTTTCCACCCACAGGAAAGATGTTCTGCCTGGAGCACCACCTGTTTCCCCACTACCCTCTTCACTGCCCAGGGTGAAGCAGCATCAAATGACCCTGCCCCAGCAGGATGGTCTTAAGT
Organism: Mandrillus leucophaeus; assembly: GCF_000951045.1. Taxonomy (NCBI): domain Eukaryota; kingdom Metazoa; phylum Chordata; class Mammalia; order Primates; family Cercopithecidae; genus Mandrillus; species Mandrillus leucophaeus. The sequence goes on from NW_012102121.1 coordinate 2,069,447, forward strand.
TTTCACCTCCTAGGGGCATTTCATAGAGGCAGTAGAAAACCAAAATACCCTTTTGGCCTTAAAAAACAATGCCTTACACATCTACTGAAAGTGCTTGTTTGCTGAATTGAAGACTTTAAGGCATGAAGTTATAATGGTAGAATATCAACTGAAATTCTTGTGCAGATATGTGATCCCAGGTGAGGCCCCTAGTTTGGGGAGTAGAGGCTCTGACCTCTAGCCATCCAGCCTTTGGCCCAACTCGTTCTTTCTTTTCTAGAAGTGCCATTCTGCCTTCCCCCTGCTGCTGCCCTCTTGAAGCTGTGCTATGGGGGCCCAGTCTCGGTGAGTCTGGTTGTCTGCCTTTCCCCAATCCCCACCAAATCCACTTTCCACCCCCTCCAACCCCCCATCCTGCTTGGGATTATGTAATAGGAAGTTCTCAACTAGACTCCCTTGGGAGGGAAAAGGGGCCTGAGAGGGAAAAACAGCACAAGAATACAGAGCACATGAGGCACAACCTCTTCCTGTCCTCTAGACTGAGAGCTCCCCAGAACGGGGCCTCCTCTTCTGTTTTCTCCCATACCTCCCCCCAACCCTGGAGCCATGTAACCCAGGGCTTGCCACATAAGGCCGAGTATTCTACCCTCCCCTCAAGCTGCTGGAAAGATCCTTGGGCAGGACTAGCCTTAAGATAAAAAGCAGGCTGTTTCCTTGGGAGCAGGGGTGTGTCTGGAGAGGGCAGGGTATCAGCAGAAGCCCCACTGAGTCGAACAATGGCAGGAAAGGAAACCACATAGTTGCCACTGCATTTTTCTTCAAGGCTGAGTCTGCGCAGACCTTTCCTGGAAGGGATGGTTGTATAGCTGTTTCCAGAATAGAAGGTAGTATTTCTTCAAATGCTTTTCAAAATGGGGTGTGTGTGTGTGTGTGTGTGTGTATGTGTGTCTCCCTCACAGAAGCAGAGACAGAGGAGCGGAAAGGAGCCAGATCATAGAGGCCTTCACCACCAAAGCTTTGATTTTTTTCTAAATGACATGATTGAACTTCACAAAGATTTCCTTGGCTGCTGTATGGATTGGTTTGCCGGGTCCAAGAGCAGAAAGAGTTAGGAGGCCACTACAGTGGTCCAGGCTCCAATTTATTAGTTCCAGTGTGGGATAGTGGTCAGGGGACAAAGAGGTCAACACTGGCCCTTACTCAGGGAGGGGAGAAGGGACCAGAGTACTTGGTGAAGGGAACCAGGAGAATAAGACTTGCTCTGGAGCCAGATCGAGGGTCAGATATCTGGGGAAACAATGACAAGAACTCTTCCAGAAAACCCATAGCTTGGGCTCATAGAACAGGCTTGGCTGGGGCTCAACCCCTTCATATGGTGTTGGAAGGGAAACTGAGACACACTCTCAGGAACAGAGGGTCACAGAATGGGAGCCTCGGCTCCAGTCCCAGGCTTCCTGCAATGGCCACTCAGTTCATCCCCATTACTCCTGAAGAAGGGAGTTCCCATTTATGCATATCACACCCACCGCCCACCAGCCCAGGGGTAGAGGGGAGACCAATGAGGAATTCTGGCTATGACAAGGCTGCTGGAAGCTCCACAGAGGAGGGTCAGCACCCGCCCCCACCCAGATCCAGATGTACAGAGAGAGATAAATTTGGAATGTGCAGGGATAGGGGACTGGACAAGGCTGGCAGGAACCAGAGTTCCTGGCACCCTGGGGAATTCGGGGTAGGGATAGCTGGCAGCCCAGTTCTTTTCTCTTTCCCTAGCTCCAAGAAAGATCCTCGTGAATCCTGACATTTCAGCATGCCATCCCAATTACTTGAATCTTTTTTTAGTGTCAATGGAGAAAGGGGAAACGCTTCTTGGCCTAGAATCAGGCCCACTGGGTGGTAGCTTCAGAGATGCACATTTCAGCCAGCTCCCATCCTTGGAGGTATACAGACTGGGATGGGCCATGCTGTTGAAAGGGGGTGAGTCCGGGGTCTGAGATTCTAGATCCCTGGAAACAGGATACCAAAGTTCTAGTGCAGCTGTGGTTACTAATTTTCCATATGACCTCAGGCCAATACCCTCCTCTCTCAGAGTTTCAGTTTGTTCTTCTGTGCTTTTGTGATTAATGGGGTCAATGGCAGAAGCCAGACGAGAAACCAGATCCCAAGCCAAGGGCCAGTTTGTTGGAATTTGGCCAGACAGGGTGTGCAGTCTGGTTTCCATCCAGGCCGTCAGACACTCCTGCCTGCCTTCAATGCCCTTCTAAAAGGTACTCCTCCTCCAGGGAAGCCTCACAGATTATCTTCTTCCTCCCCATGTTATACACTGCTTGGTCCAGGGCTGTCCAATAATACTTGTTGCAACTATGGAAAAGTTCTATAATTTGCACTGTCCAATATATTAGCCACCAGTCACATATGGCTGTTGAACATTTGAAGTGTGGCTAATATGCTAAAGAACTGAATTTTAATTAATTTTAGAAGTAAATTTAAGAAGCCATATGTGGCTACTGACTACCATATTGGATAATACAGGTTTTAGCCAAGGCTTTTCTCTCTCTGTTCCTTGGTTATAATAGTTCATAGGAGTTACCATTTATTGAGCACTTACTCTTTGCCAATTTTTACATAAGTGTTTTATTTTTTTCCTCTTTTTTTTCTTTATTTTATTTATTTATTATACTTTAAGTTCTAGGGTACATGTGCACAACATGCAGGTTTGTTACATATGTATACATGTGCCATGTTGGTGTGCTGCACCCGTTAACTCATCATTTACATTAGGTACATCTCCTAATGCTATCCCTCCACCCTCCCCCTGCATAAGTGTTTTATACACATCTTAGTGAATCCTGGAAATTCCATTTTAAAGATGAAGAAACCAAGGTTAGGTAAAACTGGTTTCAGGTTGCATAGAAAGCTGAAGAACCATTCAAGTGTGGGTCATGTTCTCCAGTCATTTAAGGAACCTTCCAGGGCCCAGCCTGGGGTTCTCCTTCTATACTTACTCTAGAGCACATGGCTGGACACCAGGGCCTGGGGAGGCTTATCAGCAAGTATCAATTGGTAGATGGTAGACACCTGATGAAAACAAAAGAAACTATATTCACTTTCCATCTCCCAGGGACCCAGAAATCCTGGCTCCTGACATCCCACCTTAGGTATCTCTCTTTTTGCCTTTCTCCTGGACTACAGTGTCCTTTGGGTCACAAACTCAGAGCTCAACTGGGTGCTATGTGCAGAGGGCTGGGGAGGGGGTGTCACAGGCAGGCCCAGAGAAAGCCATCCAGGCTGAGAGCTGGGTTCTAGAAGGATCCTTGTTTTTAATCAAGAAAACAAGAAACAGTATTATAATAGCTACCTTTTATTGAGCACCCACTTTGTGCCAGGCACTTTACATACATTTGTGCTTATAATTCTTACAACAACCTGGGGAGGTAGGTATTATTATCATTTTACATATGAGAAAACAGAGGCTCAGCAAGGTTAAGCAGCTTGTTCAAAGTCACAGAGCTGGTAGATGAGTGATAGAATCAGCACTTGAGTTGTGCATCTGTGAGGGCCCCAAAGCTTTCATCAGGCATTTTCCACACTGAGAAAATAAAGAAGGTAGAGAAGTGGTGTATTAGTCTGTTTTCACACTGCTGATAAAGACATACCTGAGACAGGGTAATTTATAAAGAAAATGAGGTTTAATGAACTCACAGTTCCATGTGGCTGGGGAAGCCTCACAATCATGGTGGAAGGCGAAAGGCACGTCTTACGTGGCAGCAGGCAAGAGAGAATGAGAGCCAAGCTAAAGGGGAAACCCCTTATAAAACCATCAGATCTTGTGAGACTTATTCACTACCACCAGAACAGTATGGGAGAAACTGCCCCCATGATTCAATTATCTCCCACCAGGTCCCTCCCACAATTATGGGAGCTACAGTTTAAGGTGAGATATGGGTGGGACACAGCCAAACCATATCATTCTGTCCCTGGCCCCTCCCAAATCTCATGTCCTCTCATTTAAAAATCAATCATGCCTTCCCAACAGTCCCCCAAAGTCTTAACTCATTTCAGCATTAACTCAAAAGTCCACAGTCCAAAGTCTCATCTGAAACAAGGCAAGTCCCTTCCGCCTATGAGCCTGCAAAATCGAAGGCAAGTTAGTTACTTCCTAGATACAATGGAGGTACAGGCATTGGATAAATACACCCATTTCAAGTGGGAGAAGTTGGCCAAAATGAAGGGGCTAATGGCCCCGTGCAGGTCCAAAATCCAGCAGGGCAGTTAAATCTTAAAGCTCCAAAATGATCTCCTTCAACTCCATGTCTCACATCCAGGTCACACTGATGTAGAAGGTGGGTTCTTATGGTCTTGGGAAGCTCCACCCCTGTGGCATTGCAGGGTACAGACTACTTCTTGGCTGCTTTTACAGGCTGGCATTGAGTGTCTACAGCTTTTCCAGGTGCATGGTGCAAGCTGTCAGTAGATACACCATTCTGATGTCTGGAGGACAGTGGCCCTCTTCTCACAGCTCTACTAGGCAGTGTCCCAATGGGGTCTCTGTGTGGGGGCTTCCCCTCCCACATTGCCTTAACAGAGGTTCTCCATGAGGGCCCCACTCCTGTAGCAAACTTCTGCCTGGACATCCATTCATTTCCATACATTCTCTGAAATCTAGGCAGAGGTTCCCAAACCTCAGTTCTTGACTTCTGTGCACCCACAGGCTCAACACTACATGGAAGATGCCAAGGCTTGGGCCTTGCACCCTCTGAAGCCAAGGCCTGAGCTGTACCTTGGCCCCTTTTAGCCATAGCTAGAGCAGCTGGGATGCAGGGTAACAAGTCCCTGGGCTGCACACAGCAGGGGGACCCTGGGCCTGGCCCACAAAACCATTTTTTCCTCCTAGGCCCCCAGGCTTGTGATGGGAGGCACTGCTGCAAAGGTCTCTGACATGCCCTGCAGACATTTTCCCCATGTCTGGGGGAACATGGTGATTAATATTTGGCTCCTTATTACTTATGCAAATTTCTGCAGCAGGCTTGAATTTATCCTCAGAAAATGGGTTTTTCTTTTCTATCTCATCATCAGGCTGCAAATTTTCCAAACTTTTATGCTCTGTTTCCCTTTTAAAACTGAATGCTTTTAACAGCACCCAAGTCACTTCATGAATACTTTGCTGCTTAGAAACTTCTTCTGCCAGATACCCTAAATCATCTCCCTCAAGTTCAAAGTTCCACAAATCTCTAGGGCAGGGGCAAAATGCAGCCAGTCTTTTTGCTAAAACATAGCAAGAGTCACCTTTACTCCAGTACCAAACAAGTTCCTCATCTCTATCTGAGACCACCTCAGCCTGGATTTCATGTCCATATCATTATCAGAATTTTGGTCAAAGCCATTTAACAAGTCTCTAGGAAGTTCCAAACTTTCCCACATTTTCCTCTGATCCCTCCAAACTGTTCCAACCTCTGCCTGTTACCCAGTTCCAAAGTTGCTTCCACATTTTCGGGTATTTACAGCAGCACCCCACTCTACTGGTATCAATTTATAGTATTAGTTCATTTTCACAGTGCTGATAAAGACATAACCAAGACTGGGTAATTATAAAGAAAAAGAGGTTTACTGAACTCAAAGTTCCACATGGCTGGGGAGGCCTCACAATCATGACAGAAAGGCACGTCTTACATGGCGGCAGACAAGAGAGAATGAGAGCCAAGCGAAAGGGGAAACCCCTTAAAAATAATCAGATCTCATGAGACCTATTCGCTACTACCAGAACAGTATGGTGGAAACTGCTCCCATATTTCAATTACCTCCCACTGGGTCCTTCCCACAACACATGGCAATTATGGGAGCTACAATTCAAGATGAGTTTTAGGTGGGGACACAGCCAAAGCATATCAGGTGGGGAAAGGGCTGCATTCTCTAGGGGGTAGGGGACTGGTTTTGCTACTAGACCTGTTGATAGAAGCTAAAGTTCACCCTGTTTGCCACTTACCCTCTCTGGCATGCCACTTTTCTCCAGACTCAGCTGCAAAGTCAGAAAAAACTCACTCTGACTGAGGTTGCTCTTCTTAGAAAGAGAAATGGCTAGCATGGTGGCTTATGCCTGTAATCCCAACAATTCAGGAGGCCAAGGTAGGTGGATCACGAGGTCAGGAGTTTGAGACTAGCCTGGCCAACATGGTGAAACCCCGTTTCTATTAAAAAATACAAAAAGCCAGGCATAGTGATGCACGTCTGTAATCTCAGCTACTCAGGAGGCTGAGGCAGGAGAATCGCTTGAACCTAGGATGGGGAGGTTGCAGTCAGCTGAGATTGCGCCACTGCACTCCAACCTGGGTGATAGAGCAAGACTCCATCTTGGGGAAAAAAGAGAGAGAAAATGGCTGAGATGAAAGACCTTCCCGTCTGTTTATTGGTAGTTGTCAGCGTGTGCATGTAGCCTGTGTTCAGAAGCACAGACCATCAGAATAAGAACATCACTCCCTTCTAGACCACACCCCAAGCACATGTGCAAGGAGTAAGGCAGCTGAGGAATCTTAAAAGGGCTATTTATTTCCTACTAGAGTCCCAGGGAAACCACCTGGGAGGAGGCTGGCTCAGCAATTAGAGCCTCAAATTTGCTCCATGCCCCCCCTCCAGTTTATCCAGCCTCAGAAAGGTTGTGTTCATTTCATAGATCAGGGACCCATGATTTGTGTGTCTCTCTCTCTCTCTCCCCTCCTCCCCTACAAACACACACACACACGCACACACACACTTGAGTTAAGGCACAAAGTCTGACCTGCATGGCCCTGCAAGTCCGTTTCCATCAGGCACATCTGGCCCAGGGCTGAGGCCATGTATGTACACAAATGGGTGAGTGCAGTGTTAGAAGTCTCTTCACAAATAAGGAACATGATGATGGCTCTGTGCTAAGCCCAGTCCTCCTGTTCCCTGGGAGGGGATCTCTTGCCTCCTAGTCAGTTAGCCAAACACCTTCTCCCCAGATGGACTGGGACCAAATCAGCCACAGTTCAGGTGAGTGCTGGGGACTCAGGGCCTGACTTCTAACACTAAGAAAGCACACTTTCTAAGTGTGGTGGGGGCTATTTGGGGACCTTAAATAAGATCAAGTCCCCACCTCAGATGGAAAAAGATGGCCACCAAAGCCAGGATGGAGAGGTTTCTCTTTGTGCTTTGAAACCTCAACCATGTATAACAGGAACAGAGCTGACCTTTTTCCTCTAAGCTCTCTGGCTTCCACCCCAGGGAAGAGGTTTCTGCAGACTGGTGTGAGTGTGGGGGTGGAAAGGGCACAGTCAGGATTGTGTGTTGGAGCAGGAGATTGCTTCAGTGCCCCCTCCCCAGACCCCACCCTCAGAAGCTGCTTCCAGCACATTTAGGTCAGCAACCACTTAATGGGTGGCATAGAGGTGGAGGTTCCTGGGAGCACATGGTGCGGGTGTGACGGAGGGTTCGAGGTCTGCATGAAGGCTGGGAGCTGTGCGGTTACTGGGCCATGGGCTGGGTCAGGACGCCCAGGTAAAGTAGGCGATCTCATCCAGGTCGACCGGGTAATCCGTGAGCAGCACCGGCGTCTTGTCGAAAAGCTCACCCTTGTAGCTGCGCCACTTGCCGGCGGGCAAATAGACGTCACGCTCCTGCTTGCCCGGCTCCAGCACCGGGGCCACAAGCAGCGTGTCCCCAATAAGGAACTGAGAGTCTATGCGGTGAGCTGTCTCGTCGCCGGGCGCAATCCACCAAAGGGGGCGCACAATGGGGTCACCCGTGTCGGTGACCTCGCCCGCCAGCTCAAGCAACAGCGGCGCCACAAGCGAGGCCCGCAGGGCGGTGAACTTCTGCGCGATGGCCACCACTTCCGCGTCGTAGCGCCAGGGCGGGATAGAGAACTGCATGGCTGGCATAAAAGCGGCCACTTCCAGCCAGCGAATGTAGAGCTCGCGCTCGGGCACATCGCCGCCGGCTGTACGCTGGGGCACGGCGTTGCCGCCCACCATATCGGGTAGGATGAATGGGTAGCCCAGCATGCTGACGGTGAGCACCGCAGGAATGAGTGAGCGCAGCCCCAGGTCGTAGCCCCACACAGAGTCACGATCAACCAGGCGAAAGAAGCAGGAGATGTTCTGTGACTGGTAGCCCACGCGCACCTCTGCCAGCGAGAAGAAGGGTAGCGCCATCTCAGTGTAGCGCCGGCTCCAGACGCTGGGGTCCGGCAGCGGCCGGTAGGTGCTGAAGTCCCGCGGCAGGTAGCTGACCTCACCCGCGTCGAACTTGAAGGAAGCCACGGAGTAGCGAGAGCGCAGCCTCCGCAGGTGTCCCTGGAACCAGTCGCGGGCTTTTGGGTGCGTGAAGTCGAGCACCGCGCCGATGCCGTTCCACCAGCGCACCAGTGCGGGTAACCGGCCAGTGGGTTCGCGCACGAACAGCTCGCGCTCCACGCCCTCGCCGAAGCGCGACGAGTTGTAGTTGACAAACGGGTGCACCCAGAGCGTGACACGGAAGCCGGCGTCGCGCAGGCGGCGGAACATGTCACTGGCGTTGGGGAATTTGACCTCGTCAAAGTCAAAGTCGCCATAAGCAGGTGTGTACATGTCATCGATTTCCAGGTGGCTGCTGTTGAAGTGGTGCTGGCGGATCTGTTGGGCAAAACGCAGCACCTTGTCCTGGTCCACGGCGCGCCCGTACAGCGCCCACGTGGACCAAATGGGGTCTCGGAAGGCCTCGGGTGCTGGCACCCTCGACGGCTTGTTGAAGTAGCGGCGCACCATGTACTTGTGGATGGAGGTGACGTCCGAGCCCACGCACACTCGGTAGCTCAGCTCTGGCGCTGCGGCGCTGCCGGCGGGTGGCTTGTAGGGCGTGTTGTGGTAGCGCGCCTGAAGCCGCAGCGAGCGCTCCGTGCTGTTCCAGCCCAGGTGGAAGGGCACCGAGTCGTTGACTTTGATGGCGGCTGCGCGCGAAGATAGCCAGTAGCGCTCGAGGATGCCCCCAAACGCGGCATCGGAGGAGTAGACATCGCTTGTGACGAACGGCTGGGGCTCCTGCTGGCCTTCCAGGCGGATGGGCCAGTGTTGCGTCCTCATCTCAGCGCCACCATACCAGTGGGCCGCCGCGTCGCCCAAGAACATGGCGTGCTCCACTGCCCGGCCCGGCGCCGCCTCCTCCCAGCGCACGCGGTAGCACATCACTGTGTCCTTGGGCCGCACGGTCTGGATGAAGAAGTGCAGCGGCCGCCCATCGGCCGTGAGCGAGCAGCCCAGCAGGGCGCCATCGCGACTGCAGGAGTCGAGGTCCAGCGCGCCGGAGCGGAAGGCCAGGCGGAAGACCTGCTCTCCCTTCTGGTTGCGGATGGAGAAGCCGCCAGCGTTGAGGTCCAGCAGCTCCGCACGAAGTCGCTCCGCCTTGCGTAGGGAGACGCTGTAGTAGCACCAGGCCACCACCGCGGCCAGCACAAGCAGTAGCCCCAGAACCGCAGAGCCCAGCAGCGGTTTCAGTTCTTTGGAAGGCTTGGGCTTGGCAGGCGAGAAGTTGTCGGGCAGGAAGGTGTACATAGCTGCGGCTGCGATGGCCTCGGGGTTCTGACGGTCTGTGTAGCAGCCAGACCGGCGGCGGCGGGGATAGGCCTGGCTCTTCTCCTGAGGATTCTGGAGCATTAGTGGGCTGCTAAGAAAGGAGTGGGCCGTGGGGCTATCTGACCGAGCTCATCTCAACCTGCTCTGGAAGGAGGAGAGAGAGATAGAACTGAGCTTTCTCATCCCATGATATTTCCATTTGCTGCTGCAAGCTACGAGGAGGTGTATCCTTTGGGAAGGTGAATGCTGGAACCTGAGGGCTTGACGAGTTTCAAAGGTGAGACCCTTACTAGGACAATCTGTGTCTAACCCACCCTTTCTCATGGGTCCTAATGCTTGCCCAAATTAGGAGTCTGTGACTGGGGGGTGGTGCATGCGACTGGGAGATGGCACACATCCTTATTTTCCCAGTGGAGAAAAGAACCCTGAGAGGGTCAGGAAGCTTTCCAGGATCACGGGATAAGCCAGGCCTCCCCGGATCACACATGGGGCCGTTCGGGCTGAAGAGATGGGGAAGGAGCTAGAGAAGTCCTGCTCTCCTAGAGGTGTGGATGGCTGGGGTGGGAGAGGGTGGATTGTCCAGCCAGCTCCTTGAGACTTTTTTTTTTTTTTTTTTTTTTTTTTTTTTTTTTTTGAGATGGAGCCTCCCTCTATCACCCAGACTGGAGTGCAGTGGTGTGATCTCAGCTCACTGTAACCTCTGCCTCTTGGGTTCAAGTGATTCTCCTGCCTCAGCCTCCCGAGTAGCTGGGATTAAAGGCGCACACCACCATACCCAGCTAATTTTTGTATTTTTGTTAGAGATGGGGTTTCCCCATGGTGGTCAGGCTGGCCTCGAACTCATGACCTCAGGTGATCCACTTGCCTCCATAATTGCTGGGATTACAGGTGTTAGCCACCTCGCCTGGTTCCCCTGGAGACTTAACAGGATGGTAGGCTAGCTTCCCTGTCCCCAGAGCGGGGAGAGGAGGAAGGAAGGGAGAACAGCTCAGGAATGTGTTTTTATCCTGAGTCAAAAGCCTGATGAAATCTGGAGATTAAAGAAGACACCCAAAGCCAGACTTAGTCCCAGGGCCTGGTTTGGAGGGAGGTAGAGTTGGGTTCAGACATTAGGGCCTGGGGCAGGAGCCTGGCATGGGGGCCAGTTGTTTCTCACATCTGCTTCTCTTTGCCCTCAAACTCACCCTGCTGTCAGCCATCCATCACCAAATCCATTTCCCTGCCTGCCTTCCTGCTCTGCTCCTGGCACCACATCTGTGGGCCAGCTACTTCCTAGCTCTGTTTCACCCACTGTCCTGTTTCTGTCATAGTTTGGGCGCTGTCACTTTTCCCCTGTATTACTGAACGCTTCCCCCAACAGGCCTCTCTGCCTCTTTCTCACCAGTGCCTTCTGATCACAGCAACCATAGTGATCTTTCTACAGCACTTGTCAAACTATGTCTATCCCTAGCTTCGAGAGCTGCTCATTACTTCCATGATGAAATTTAAAAGTGCTTTGCATTGGAGGCATGATATGTTCTCAGCTACTGTTCTGATTCCATTTCCAGCCAGTCCTATCTTGTGATTACCAAGCTCATTCCTTCCCCAGCCTAAATCCTTTAGGCCACCTGCTTCAGGAGATTTCACCCACCTAGCTTCGGCCAATGCACCTCCTCCACCTACCTGCTCTCCAGGGATCGGACACCCACCACTACCACTAACACACATAAACTCTGACATACTATATGCTAAACATCCAGATATGAGGCCATGCACGGTCCTCGTGCCTTTAATCCTAGCACCTTGGGAGGCCAAGGAGGGTGGATCGCTTGAGCTCAGGAGTTTGAGACCAGCCTGAGCAACATGGTGAAACCCTGTCTCTACCAAAAATAAAAAAAATAAATAAATAAAAAATAAAAATAAAAATAAAAATAGCCGGGCATGGTGTTGCGCACCTGTAGTTCCAGCTACTTGGGGGGCTGAGGTGGGAGGATCACTTGAGCCCAGGAGGTCGAGGCTGCAGTAAGCCGAGATTGTGCCACTGCACTCCAGCCTGGGTGACAAAACAAAACAAAACAAAAAACAAACAACAACAAAAAAACAGATATGACTGCAGGGAAACACAGGCTCAGGGGAAGAATTGTGTCCTACTCTGCCACTCAAGGCCACTGACCGTTCCTGTCCCAGGCTTCAGAGCAGAGTCCAACAAAGAAATAGCACCACCCAGGTGCACACACTTGCATACACACAGCCAGACAGTTGGTTGCCCAACTGCTCCAGCTCAGAGGAAGAGAAAGAGACTGGCAAATAATAATTAGCCTCCTCCCAGATGCCAGTGTCTGTCTCTAAGTCCCCAGGGACTTCCAAGGGGATGCCGGAACTACTCAGGTTTTTCACTTCCCCCATGCAAGAATGTAAGGTGTAGAGCAGAATTTGATCCTACATGTCAATACACAGCTCCTCCCATAGGCACTCCCCACATGGTGCTAGCTCAGGGCCTCATTCTCAGTGCCCTCTGCCCCCAGCTGCCTAAGCTTGTCTGGAACAGACTCTTATTCCCTTTCTCTCAGTCTACAACGACTTAGCTTTCCTCCCCATTCCTGTATAGATACAGCTTAGAAAACCCCTCCTGGAAAATGCAGCCAGTGGCCTTTAGCTGATGCCCTCAAGCTGAGCAGAACCCAAAGAAGGCCTTAGGTGGTTCAGATCATACCTGTGAGTTTATATTCATTCATTCAAGATAACCAAAGCCCCATTCTGGGCACCAAGGAAATAAGGAGAGAGAGGGGGTCAGTATCTGAAGAGGAGAGAGACTTCCTCATCCTCAAAACTTTCATATGAAGTCAGCCTATCTCATGAGGCCTGGAGGCAGGAAGAGGCCACCAAGGTGGATTCAAAAGCCTTTCCAATAGTTAGGTTTTGAGAATCTTAATTTTCTGGAATCTGACGTTCTTTGATGAAAGACAGAAGCCCACAGGCCTGGGCACCCACCCACCCCAGGCACCATGATAGTGTCCCAAATGCCACCACAGCATCCAGTTCTATCAACAATGTGGAACAGCAGACATAGTACAGTGTCCATTTTACAGATGAGGAAACGTGGCCCAAACAGAAAAAGGAACTTGTCTGAAGTTAGCCAGGTAGCAAGGCTGCCTGGATCTAAAATCCCAGCTCAGCTCCCCACAGTGTTAAGTTTTAGGAGATGGGAGATAATGATCTGACCTGGCTGCCTGAATGCAGTAGCAGAAAGGAGCCCTGGGGCTGAGCTGGTGGGACCGGCTCCCATCAGATGGGCATGGTGAGGCCTGTCTTTCCAAGGGCTGGTGCTGCTGCTTGCTCCATGCCGACCACGAGAGCCTCTTAGGGGCAGCAGAGAGGGCAATTTTAATGGCATCTGGTACCGGGACTTTGGGGGAGAAAGTCTGTGGTTCTGGTGTTAACAGTGGTGCCAGAGACCTCTAATCTGCTGCCTCCGCCATCTAGTCAACCCAAGGCTAGTGCTAGCAGGTGGAGTCTGCAGGGTGGGGCTCCCTGGGCTCTGCCCGCTGAGCCTTTCCCCGCTGGACCCTCAACCTCAGTCTTGGCTGCCACGGCTAGTCTGGTCTAAGGGGGAGGGCCACGCCCGGCTCAGCTGAGGGGAATCCATTCCAAGTAGAATCGTTAGTTGAACACAGTTCCCAGAGCGGGGATGGAAATATCAAAGGCAACTTGATCCGGCCCATCTCCCTCTCCTGCCCGGCGACGGGATCCGCGGGGATCGAGTGACTGCTTACACAGCCTGGAATACTGCACAGCCACCCGAGCAGCCCGCCCGAAGGCTATACTGTCCGAGGGGCCGACCGAGGTCAAGGGACCTGTCGCCTGGCGGGAATGCGGCCGTGAAATAGGCCCAGGTGTTCAGGCTCGCTCCACCCATTCATCGGTGGGAGCGAAAGTTCAGGAATCGTGCTCCTTCAGCAGCCCCCCGCCTCCCACAGCCCTCCCGCTGGGCTCACCCATTGCAGTTACAGCCCGGCAGAACCGGGGGTGAAGGAGCTTCCCGCCGATCCCCTGCGCTTGAACCAGAGTGAAGCTGCCACCGCGCCGCGCGGGGCTCTGCCTGGCAGGGTACAGCTGAGCCCCTCCTCGGGCCCCGCCCTGGGGCTCCTCGGCCACGCCCCAGTCATCCAGTCTCTCCTCGGGCCTCAGAGTCCAGCCCTGCCCTTGACGTTCGACCCCTCCTCCCAGGTTATCAGGCGGACCTGAGGCCCCGCCCCTCAGCCCCACCTTCCTGCCACTGCTCTGTGCTCTGCCCCTGGCATTTCGGGCTTGCTCAGTCCTGCGTCCCAAGTCTCCGACTCCCGCCGGCGGGCCCGCCCCTGCTGGGCCACTGCTTAACCGCAAGCGGGCTGGACTCGACCCCAGGCCTGCTGGGACATGTAGTTCTGCAGAAAGGAGCAGCTGCGGAAGGTTGGGGTTCTTGCACCTCTAGGCTAGGTTTGAAATGAGAATGAGAGGGAGAGAGCTGCAGGGTAAAGGAGCAGGGCTCGCCATTGGAATTCCTTTTTTCCTGATTTGGGCAGGTGGAGGCCATATCGGTATAACGCTCTCACAAGCCCTCAGTTTTTACATGTGGAAAAGTGGTGGCGGAATTCCGCGATTATCTTAGTGCCCAATGCAGGGTGCTTCCAATCAAGAGCCCCACGGAGGGAGCTGTAGTTCCAACCTGCCGGGAGCCCAAGCTGTCGGTTCCCACCGGACCAAACCAGCGGTGTCCGAGGTCAGGGACTGAGAAGACCGGTTTCTGCTCGGCATTTTGCAATGTCACTCGCCTCCCCTACCGCCACCCCCAGACTAGTTATTTATAGGGTCCAGCCCCTCCTCCTAAGTTACAGCCTTTAGTTAGAAACGCCCAAGCTGCGGAAAAGTGGGCGTGCCCCGCCATGCCCTTCTCCCCGGGGGGCTGGGCAAGACTCTGAGGTTTTCTTTTTTATTTTATTTTTATATTTATTTATTGTTGAGTGTCGTTCTTGTTGCCCAGGCTGGAGTGCAATGGCACGATCTCGGCTCGCTGTAACCTCTGCCTTCCGGGTTCAAGCAATTCTCCTGCCTCAGCCTCCCAAGTAGCTGGGATTACAGGCACGTGCCACCACACCCAGCTAATTTTGCATTTTTAGTAAAGATGGGGTTTCACCATGTTGGTCAGGCTGGTCTCAAACTCCTGACCTCAGGTGATCTACCTGCCTCAGCCTCCCAAAGTGCTGGGATTACAAGCGTGGGCCACCACGTCGGGTCATATTTTATTTTTTTGAGAGAGGGTCTCGCTCTGTCGCCCAGGCTGGAGTGCAGTGGCGCGAACATAGCTCGCTGCAGCCTCAGTGTCCTTGGTTCAAGCTATCCCCTCCTACCTCAGCCTCCTGAGTAACTGGGACCACATGTACGTGCCACCATACCCTGCTAATTTTTAAACTTTTTGTAGAGAAGGGGTCTCCTTATGTTGCCCCAGGCTGTTATCGAATTCCTGGGCTCAAGTGATCTTCCTGCCTCAGCCTCCCACAGTGCTGGGATTACAGGTGTGAGCCACTGGACCTAGCTGGTTTCATATCAATTGATGCAGAAAGGAAAATACTGAAGATCCCAGAGATTTTAGAATGGCCCCTCTCGCTCCCTGAGGGGCAGAGAGAAACAGGGCTTTGTTTTGCAACTTGAAATTTCGTGGTCATGAGACCCTTCAAAATTATGTTTTCACCAGTTGGACTTGGAATGGGGGACACACCTTTGCAGCAAGGGTGTCTGAGCACAGAGAGGCTTTTGGGAGGCTGTGATACGGACTCCTGGAAGCAGAGATCAAGAGCTTTGGGTGTAGGGATATGGCTTTGACTGTGGAAGGAAGGATCCTGGGTCCTTTGATGAGTGGGAGGGCATCTAAGTTTGGGGGCATACTGAAGAAATGTTAGCTGGAGGGTCTTCGTGGGGTGGGAAGTAGATGGCTCCTGCCTGCATTGCAGGGTGGACACATTCGTTTGGGCTCTGGGATGCAGGGGAGTAGGACAGCAGCTGGATATAGGGCTACTGTTCTGTGTCAGGAGGGCACTCAGGGACATACTGAGATGATGGGGTTGGAAGGGCTCAGGGAAGGGTGACTTTGAGAAAAATTGCATCTCAGTTGAAGGGGTTTGGTAGAGGCCCGAGTGACAGGCCCTTCACTTCCAGATTCTGCTGGGTAAGGAACAGGAGGCAGGCTTTGGGGGTGAAGAGTTTATTTATTGCTCTGTCCCCGTGGCCCAGCAAGCCCAGGCTCTACCAGCAACGATAGTCAGGATAGGTCTCAGACACAAACTCAGGATGGATAACATAGTTGTTTCTCTGGGGACCACCAGACTTCTTGAAGTGACTTGTGTCCCATCTACAGGAAGAGATGGGTCAGCCCTTTTGGATCCTCATATGTCAAAGTGAATATCTGACTCCAGTTTGCAATGCTAACCTTATCCCTACACTTTGCCTATAGCACTGAACTTGGGTTCCAATACTGACCTCCTGACCTTAGGTTCTACTGTTAAGTTGCTGATACCCAATATTTCTTCCTTAACATCGACTTCTTACTCGTTACTTCAAGCTCTGAACCCAACGCCTTTGGCTGTAAGCCCACTGCCAACCTGTAACCCTTCAATACAGGCCTCCCAGCCCTGTCCTAAGGTCCTCTGTCCTTACCACCTTTGACTGCTCCATGGCACTAGCTCCCCCTGGTGGTATCTGCCTGTCAGTGCACCGCAGCGGGGCGTTCTCATCCCATCTACCAGCCATCCTCCCCTAGCCCCGCCTCACCAAAACTTCAGGGTGCGTGTGCAAATGAGTGTGTGCCCGTTAGACTTACCTAAGGTTCGGATATGGGTAGTATGACGGCGGGGGAGTTGTAACAGCACACTGCATTCCGGGCCGGTGCTCGTAGGGAGGTACACAACTGGAGAAGAAGGAAGCCGCGAGCAGGGAGGGGTTGGGCCTTTTGACTCTCATCCCCCGACTTAGATCAAGCCCCTGGGCGGCACTTAAGGTGTCCGTCTCAAGGCTCGGAAATCCTCCTCTCCTTTCTCACCCTTCAAAACCCCCACTGCAGCACCGACTCGGGAACCCCCCTTGGAAGTCTCCCTCCCGGCAAGGCCTCATTTCTGCTGTTCAGGGAAGAGCGCTGGTCCCTGGGGAGGGTTGGGCTCCGGTCATTGAGGACCTGGAACCACCAGATCCCCGCCACTGGACAGCAATTTCTCCAGCACTAGGATGAGGCATCGTTTCTGAGCTTCCTAGAGGCTCAGACACTTTCCCACTCCCCTATGCCTTTGAGAGGGACAAGACTCAGTTTTGCACAATGAATCAGGCTCTCTCGGCCTGGAGAGGGGCGGGGGATCACTACGGACCCCCACTGCACAGCTCTCAGGGCTACCGCGGACAAAGTTCCCCCAGGCTTGGCTGCCGCCGGCTGCAGGACGAATGCCGCGCTGCAGTCTGGGCTCCAGCTGTGCGCTCGGACCCGTTTTCTTAGCAATAACACGGGAGAGTGGCTACCTCCGCAGATGGTGCGGGATCCGAGGAGGCCAGAGCCATTCTGGTAAAGTGGTTACCATTTCCTGGCTCACGTAGCCCCCGCGAATGACCGCACCCACTACCGACGGTGACCGGGGCCCAGCAAGAGAGGACATTTTTCTGAGAACGCAGGGCACTCCACAGGCTAGAACCTGCGTCTCTAGGGCCAGGTGTCTAGGGAAGGGGGCAGGGCCAAGGAGATGTGGGAAGAGGATTCCACTGATATGCGAGGTTTCTTCCTCAAAAACCTCCGGCGGGACCTCCAGAGCACATAGAGAGGCCAGGCTGACCTTGAGCCCAGTTTGAGAGGGACAGGGGTCGGGGACTTGGAGTAACCTTAGTGCTGGTTCTCCCGCCTCAGTTGTTAGTTCAGGCCTTGGAGCCCGAGGGCGGGACACGGCGCGGCGTCGAGAGCCTGCCGCGCGGTGCTAGAGCAGGCTGGGGGCCGGCACTGAGGCGGGCCGAGCTGGAAGCGGGCGGGGTTCTGGGGCGGGGCTTGTGTGGGGTGGAGCCCGGCTGAGGCGGGCGGAGCCCTGCGAACCTTACAGTCGGTAGCTCCCGGCACCAAGGCCGCAGGCGGCGGTCGGTGCAGGGCGCCCCGCTGGCGTAGTAGTCCATCCCACGCAGACAGTAGTGGCGGCCTGAGCAAGCACTTTCGTAACCGTGGAAGGGCAAGCGGCCGGGCAGCGGGTCCACGCACCCGCATCGGGGCGTGATCCGCGGCAGCTGCTGGTTCCGCGACAGTGAGTTCAGCATGTTCACCATCACTTCGCGCTCTGCGCCCGCGGGTCCCCAGCGCAGGAGACCCCAAGACAGATGCACAGGGATGGGAAGAGGCCGGGTCACAGAGTGAGGCGGAGACAAAAGCAGGGACGGACAGATTCAGGGTTCCATCCTCTCCAGGACCCTCGGCCTCCTACCCATACTTCAGGTCCCCATCCCGCCCTCCTCCCGGCTTTCCCCTACCCTCCCCACCCGTTCTTTCCAACGCCCCACTACCACTCTTTACCGTAGGCATTGAGCCGCTCCGGCTTAGGAGGGCATTCCAAGGGCATTCCTCGAACTGCTGTCTCCATCCCGGCCTCCTGGAAGTGGCACACATGCTACCTCAAGCTCTGACCTGGCAGAGCTGCTCCCTTTTAGGGGTCCTCCCAGAACACCCAGACCTATCGCCACGCCGCGCCTTCTCCCGCCCTTCAGCAGCTCCCCACCTCTCCAAGGCTCTGAGTGTTTGCGGCTGTCGCCTGGCAACGCGTTTACGCTGCCTACAGGGGCGGGGTGGGATGGGGAGAGCTGAAGGTGCATGGGGTTTGGCTCCTGGGCCTGTGACAATCCTGTCTCAGCGTTTGCCTTTGATCTTACCCCTCTTTGTCTAGCTGACTCTGTTTAGCTGTGTCTGGGTGTCTCTCTAATAGGGGGTTTTCAATATTGCTTGCCCATTCCGTGAAGAACTCGTGAAAGATTCTGATTCTTGAGGAAGTTCTAATTCAAAAGGGTTCATCAACCCAGGGTCAGCCATCAGCCTGCAGTTAAGAGCCCCGGCTCCGGTTTTGGGTCCTCTCGGGTGCCCTTGAGCCTGTGGCCGTGGCTGGACCTTCTCCTATGTCCTTGGAAGACTCTCCTGTATCTGCACTGCTACTAAGTAGCCTTGGTCTTCCTCCTTCCGTCTGTGCTCACATCACAAAGGAGGAGAAGGTGGAGCAGGGAGATGCAGTGTATCACTGACTCTTTGGCTAGCCCCAGTATCACAGGGGCCAGACTATATGGGGAGGGGCCAGCTGGCAAGCTTCGGAAAAGTAGCATATCATGGAGTGCACACCAGCCATGTCCCTACAGAGCCCAGCCAGGGATTGGGGCCCAGGGCACCCAATCCCCAGAGACTGAGAGCCAGAGGGCCAGCACAGCCCCACTTCTGGGTTCCTTTTGCAACTAAAAAAATTCAAACTCGGCCAGGCGCAGTGGCTCATGCAGGTAATCCCAGCACTTTAGGAGGCCGATGCAGGCAGATCACTTGAGGCCAGGAGTCCAAGACCAGCCTGGCCAACATGGCAACATCCCCGACTCTACTAAAAATACAAAAATTAGCCAGGTGTGATGGCACACGCCTATAATCCCAGCTGCTCAGGAGTCTGAGGCAGCAGAATTGCTTGAACCCAGGAGGCAGAGGTTGCAGTGAGCCGAGATTGTGCCACTGCACTCCAGCCTGGGTGATAGAGTGAGACTCTATCTAAAAAAAAAAAAAATACAAACTCTAATTTCACACATGGGGAAGAGCCCTGGTGCATTTGTTGGGAAAGCAATGATGACCTAATGGTGAAATATCAGTCACTGTGGTTTGGGAGGTGGTGGGGTATGCATGTCCCAGTCCCCAGGCATCTGTGCAGGGTGCAGTAGATACCTTACGCAGCCGAGGAAGGTAGGTGGTATACTTGTTACAGCAGCTGCTGTTGTAAGGTTCCATCCTCCATGTGTTGTACCGGTCACTGCCCAGGTAGTTTGGGCTGCATTTGTCTGCTGGATAATAGGAGTGGAGATGTCAAATAGTGTTACTTCTTACTCTACTCCAGGATCTGGGATCCCCTACATGTTTCTCTTCCGATTCCCGGCACAAAGCTGACCCTCACAGACTGTCCTCAAGCCAGACCCCAAACCCAGCCAGGCCTACACTTGTCTTAAACACTGAGATGTAGCCCATGTCCCACCTAAGGCAACCTTCTGAGTTTAGTCTGAATCCACTGTGCCAGCCACTTTTCATCCTGCTACTACCCTTTTTGAATCAGCCAGCCTGGACAAGGGGCCTCTTCCCAATTCCTCCCTCTCTCTCATCTTCTACTCTAGGCTCCAAGGTTTGCCTATTCTGCCTCCTTCAAAATCACTTGAATCTGGCCAGGCAAGGTGGCTCATGCCTGTAATCCTAGCACTTTGGGATGCTAGGGCAGGAAGATCACTTGAGATCAGGAGTTTGAGATCAGCCTGGCCAATATGGCAAAATCCTGTCTCTACTAAAATACAAAACTTAGTTGGGCATGGTTGGCATGCACCTGTAAACCCAGCTACTCAGGGGGCTGAGGCACGAGAATCCCTCAAACCAGGGAGGCAGAGGTTTCAGTGAGCCGAGGTTGTGCCACTGCACTCCAGCCTGGGTGATGGATCAAGACTCAGTCTCAATCAATCAATTGATCAATCAATAACTTGAATCTACTCTGTCTTCCAGTACCCCATGATCTCACTTTCATATCTTCTCAGCACCTTAACCAGGAGACAATATAATGTCTTGGTTAATAGATACCTATCTCTGCAGATAGACTACTTGTGTTTAAATTTCAGTTTTGCCAATTGTTATCTGTGTGACCTTGACCAAGTTAATTAATTTTGCTGTGTCTCAGTTTCTCCAACTTTAAAATGGGGATGATAGTACTATTTACTTCACAGGGTTGCTGTGAGGTTTAAATAAGTTAGTATATGTAAGACATTTAGAATGATGCTTGGCACATAAAAAACTATCATGATTATTCTACTATTCTCCTTGCCTCACCTTTGAAATCCTATAATCCAGCCTTGACATAGCAGCTGTGGTACTTTTTCACAAATGAAAATTTGACCAAGACATTCTCCTACTTAAAACCCTATAGGGTTTGTCTCCCTTAGCCCCCAGTCATCTAAGCCTGTCCTACAAGGCCCTCCATGATCCAACAGTCTGAAAGAATACATATGTGAGACGGTGTGGAGGAAGCCCTAGCAAAGAGCAGCTATGTGAGGGGAGAGGTGGAGTGCTGGGATTTGGAGTTCGGGGATGGCGATTTGCACATACTGAAACTGAGGTGTTTGGGGACATCCACGTCAAGATGACTATAAGCATATGAAGAAGAGTGGAATTCAGGTGAGAGGACAAATCTGGAAATTAGGATTTGAAGCTGTCAGTAATTAAAGCCTTGTGTTAAATCAAATGGCCTTGGAGGAGGAGCAAGGGGAGAAGAGGGTGCAGGATAACATCCCGAGGAACCCTATGTTTCCACAGTGGATGCACGGGAAAGGGAGGCATCAGATAAACTGAGGAGGAAGTTGTTTCAAGAAATAGAGTGGGGTCATAGCATGTGTCCTGGAGGATTAACATACAAAACAACAACAACAACAAAACAAGTAGAGAGTGGTCAGAAGAGTGAAATTCATTGGTGTAGGAGGGTAAAGGTCTCAGAGGGTAAAGACTGCAGAGTCCTGTGGATTTGGTAATCAGAGCCACGCAAGAGCAATTTATTGTTTCATTGTAGGAGATGCACATTCCTAACTTCCATTGGAAATTCTCAGTCCATTCCACAAAGACTTATGAAACCTGGCGCTGTGCTCAATGGAGGGGCACAGCTGTGAATAAGACCAGATATAGACAGATTATAGACATCCAAGCAAATGAGAAAGACAGTTTCTCATAAGGTATAAGAAAGGGTGAGGAAATAGAGACAGTGAGTATGGACCACGTTTCTGAGAACCTAGGCTGTTGAGGAGAGGAGCAAGAGATAATTTTTAGTTGGGAAGAAACCAGAGAAGGTTCCAGGTTGAGGGAAAGAGGTGTGGTGGGGCAGAGGGATGCAGGAGAGATGGAGGGAGCTGATGGGAGGAGGGTGGCTGGGAAGATGGGAGGAGATGGCATCCAGAATGCACTTGGAGGGATCTGTTTGTGGGAGGTTAATCCTTTCTCCAACTCTCTAAGAATGGGACCCAGGGCCCTTCCAGCTTCTTTTTCCCCACAGAGAAGAACCCCAAAAGGTAGGGCCTAGGTCATCTCCTCCAGGGCCAGGGTCAGGTCAGGTGATTGGGAGTGGGGGGTGGTTAGGGAAGATATCTAGGTCATAGGTGGAGATAAAGTTGACATAGAATCAGGATGGAGGCCGGGCATATGGCTCAGGCCTATAATCCCAGCACTTTGGGAGGCCGAGGCAGATGGATCACCTGAGGTCAGAAGTTCGAGACCAGCCTGGCCAACATGGTGAAACCCTGTCTCTACTGAAAATACAAAAATTAGCGGGGCCTGGTGGCACATGCCTGTAGCCCCAGCTACTCAGGAGGCTGAGGTAGGAAAATCACTTGGATCCGGGAGGTGGAAGTGGGTTGCAGTGAGCCGAGATGATCACACCATTGCACCCAGACTGGGCAACAATAGCGAAACTCCGTCTCAAAAAAAAAAAAAAAAAAAGAGAATCAGGATGGAGGTCAGGATCCAGGTGGTTGAGTTCATGTTGGGCGTCATTTTAGGGGTCAGCAAAGGGGAGGCCTTACCTTCCTCTTGAGAAAGCCAGTACTTCTCAGGCAAGTAGGGGTGGCCTGATATGGACCCCCTATAAGTGTAGTCCTGTACAGCACATTTGGCCATCTTCTGCAAGGCTTCGGGATCCACATGTTGCTCCATGGTATGAGTCAGACCCTGGGCAAGGGGAGAGGGGAGAAGTGGTTAGGGTCATAGAGACCCCAGCCCTGGGCTCTTGCTGGAACTAGATCCAGCCTCTCTTGAGAAAGTCAGCCCAGGTGGGTCTCCCAACCCCCCTCCCCATGTCAGAGGGATTCCCATGCCAGCCTTGGATCCTCTGCACAGTTCTCTTGTCTGAATTACTCTTTCTTCCTTTCTTTTCATCCAAGCTTGGGGCTTGGAGCCAAGCAGTGGCCTTAAGTCAGAGTAGTTTTCTGACTTTCTCATTTCTGCCATTTCGCGGGGAGCTCATGAAGGTCAGAGCTACAGATACCTTCCCTTTTTCTCCTAGACTGTATGCTGCCTGGGAGCAGGGCTGGGTCTCTGCCAACAGTGCATCAGGCCCTGGCACAATCTGTAGTCTCAGAAAAGGGGGCTACCCTGGGAGCTGGCTGCCTTATGTAGGTGTCTTGGACAGGAAAGGCTCTCTGGGAATCTGGCATCTTAAGGAAAATGAAGGACAGTGCTGGAGGGGCACCTACTTTAAAATGTAATTCCCGGCTGGGCGTGGTGGCTCACACCTGTAATCCTAGCGGATCATGAGGTCAAGACATAGAGACTATCCTAGCCAACACGGTGAAACCCTGTCTCTACTAAAAATACAAAAATTAGCTGGGTGTGGTGGCGAGCTCCTGGACTCAAGGGATCTTCCCATCTTGGCTTCCCAAAATGCTGGGATTACAGGCATGAGCCACCACACATCGCCCTTCTCTTGGCCAAGGCTGAGACCTGGTTGCTCCCAGTGCTCCAACCATCCTGAAAACCTCTCTGCTCAGGGGCTTCTGGGATCAACTGTGCCCAGCTGACATTATTCTGTGAGCAGATCCTGCACATTCACACTTCTATGTGGGTGGAGGGCAGAATATGGCAGATGTGGGTGCATGGGTCCTGTGACTCAGCATTTCTCTGAGCTTTACACACACACACATACACACACACACAGCCCTGTGTACCCAGATACACCCATAGATGCACATATAGATGAATATTCATACATACACACTCAGATGTACCCACTTACACACTAAACACACATACACACACAAAAACAAAACAGTCATTTAGAAGAATTCATAGACATCATCAATTTTTCTGTTAGATGCTTTCCTCAGATGTTTCCTCTTTGTCTGCTCCTGTTGATAAGTAGCAGATTATAAAAGCTTATTGAAGGCTTTGAGCTGTGTGTGGGCTTTGTCCACCATCAGCATCACTGTAGGATGATCTCGTTGGACAATGTTTTGCAAACTCTAATGTCAATATCTGTAGGTCTTTCCTCTTGGCTGATGAGATTCTTCAGAAAAGACTCCTTCAACCTGTGGCCTGAGGTTAATGACTTAGCTGCCAATGTTCTGAGAATCTAGTGCTGAAGATTGCGCTGGGGATTTTAGCATTTAATATATGGAGGTTCACTTGTTTTCAAAATAGTACCCTGTCCTCAATTGGTATTCCCAGTCCTGAGGTCCTTGCCAAAAATTAGTCTCCTGACTTTAGCAGAGACAGAGGTGGGCAGTTACCCTGTGGCATGAAATAGAAGGGGTGATTAGTGGGTTTAACTGCTTTTTTTTTTTAGATGGAGTTTCGCTCTTCTCACCCAGGCTGGAGTGCAATGGCGCCATCTTGGCTCACTGCAACCTCTGCCTCCCTGGTTCAAGTGATTCTCCTGCCTTAGCCTTCCAAGTAGCTGGGATTACAGGTGCCTGCCACCATGCCTGGCTTTTTTTTTTTTTTTGTATTTTTAGTAGAGTAGGTTTCACCATGTTGGCCAGGCTGGTCTCAAACTCCTGACCCCAGGTGGTCCGTCCACCTCAGCCTCCCAGAGTGCTGGGATTACAGGCGTGAGCCACCTCGCCTGGCCTAACTACTTCTTAACAGCTTTCAAATAATCCTTATTTTTGCATTGGTCCTGTCCCATCCTCAGTTCCAGAGAAGCCTAGGATTACCAATTCCTGAGCCTTTCAGAAATTCTGCAGTTTTAAGTTGAATTATGGCTTGGTTTTTCCATTGCTGGCTTTAGATTTAGCTTTCTCAGATCTGCTAAGTCAGTTACTACTTATTTATCATCTTTTCCAGCTTCCAAAATTGTGTTGCCATGCCTCTTCCTTCTCACTATCCTTGTGAGTTTATCTCTTAAATATTCATTTACTGTAGTTTTAGAGGGGTTTTAGGAGGGTGTCAAAACGTGTTCAATTTTAACCAAGAGAATTATAATTCTTTATATATTCTGTATATTAGTCCTTTACTATTGGCACTTATACATGTTGCAAATATCTTTTCTGTTTGTGACTTCTGTCTTTTTTTTTTTTTTGGAGACAGGGTTTCACTGTTGCCCAGCCTGCAGTGCAGTGGCACAATCACAGTTCACTGTAACCTCTACCTCCTGGGCTAAAGCTATCCTCTTGCCTTAGCCTACCAAGTAGCTGGGACTACAGGTGCGCACCACCACACCCAGCTGAATTTTTTTTTTTTTTAATTTGTTTGTAGAGAAGATGTCTCCCTGTGTTGCCCAGGGTGGTCTTGAACTACTGAGCTCAAGTGATCCTCCTACCTTAGACTCCCAAAGTACTTGGATTACAGCTGTGAGCCATTGCACCTGGCTTTTACTTTTCTTTATAGTTTCTTGATGAACCTCTTCTTTTGTGGTCAGTGCTTTTTGTGAATTGTTTAAGAAATTCATCCATACTCTCAGATAACAGAGACAATGTTCTGTATTTCCTTGTAAACACAAAACAGTGTTACTTTCCATATTTAATCTGTCAGGAGTTTGGAAAACTCATCTTCTTTAAGTGTGTTATAGCTATTTCTTGAACTTTTGCCCATCTCTATAAATTTTAAAAAGTTTGTTGAAGTCTTCAAAAAATCCTGTTGGGATTTTAATTAGTAGCTGGGACTACAGGTACATGCCACCATGCCCTGCCAATTTTTGTATTTTTTGTAGAGATGAGGTTTCACCATATTGCCCAGGCTGGTCTTGAACTCCTGAGTTCAAGCAATCTGCCTGCCTCAGTCTCCTAAAGTGCTGAGAACTGCGCCTGGTGATACTGAATCTTTATGATAGTAACTCTTCCCATTCGTGAGCATGTTATATCTCTCCATTTATTTAAGTAGTTTTTAAAAAGTATTCAATAAAGTTTTATAATATTATCCATATAGTTTTACACACATCGTTAGATTTCTAATTATTTTTTGATGCTAGAATGAATGATGTATATTTTTAAAATTATGCTTCCTAAATATTTGTTTGTGTGAAGAAATGTGATTGACTTTTAATATTTATCCAATTATTCTAACTATGTGTGTAGATTCTTTTTTTTTTTCTAAGACTAGTCCAGCACACTAGTGAGAAGGAGAGAAAGAGTGGAACAAGGAGTTTGATCTGTAACTGACTGTGAACAATCAATTGAGATAACTCACTACCTTGGGCCAGCCAATTTGTAGATTCTATATATGCAGTTGTATTGTCTGCAAATAATGACAATTTTGTTTTTTCCTTTCCTATTCTTATATCTTTTTACTTTTTTTGTGGTGTCCTTGCCAGGACCTCCAGTACAATGCTGAATAGAAGTAGTGAACATCCTTGCCTTGATTCCAACTTTTAAAAGAATGCTTCTAACATTTAATCAGAATAATGTTGGCTGTATATTTTTGGTATTTTTTTTATCAGGTTATATTTGCAAAGTTTTTCTTTTTTAGTTATAAATGGGTAATACATTTTAGCAACTGCTATTTCTGCATCTTTTTTAAATGGCTTCATTGAGGTATAATTTACATACCATAAACTTCACTCAAAGTGTACAGTTCAAGAATTTTTAGTACGATCTCATATCCATTTCTGCATATTTTGAAATGATCTTTTTTTCTTGAATCTGTTAATGTGATGAATGATATTTACTTTCCTAATGTTAAACCATCCTTGCACTTATGAAATAAATATAATGTAACCATCACAAATTATTTTTTATACACTGCTGGATACAGTTTTCTAATATTTTATTTAGAATTTTTGCTTTTGTATTTATGAGTGAATTGGCCTGTATACTTTTATTTTCTTATACACTTTTGATTAATTTTTTTTGTGGGCTCATGCAGTCCTCCTGCTTCAGCCTCCATAGCAGCTGGGACCATAGGTGCGTGCCACCACACCTGGCTAATTTTTAAATTTATTTTTTAGAGAGGGGGGTCTCACTATGTTGCCCAGGCTGGTCTTGAACTCCTGGGCTCAAGCAATCCTCCTGCCTCAGCCTCTCAAAGTCCTAGGATTACAGGTGTGAGCCACTGCACCTGGCCTTCTTGATTAATGTATCAAAGTTATGCTGGGTTCATAGAATGAGTTAGGAAGCATTCTCTTTTTTTCTGTTCTCTGACAGTTTGTATAAGATTAAGACAACTGCTCTTTGAGCATTTGAGGAATGTAACTGTTTATCTATGCTGGGTGTTTTCTTTGTGGAAAGTTTTCAAATTACTGGTTTAATTTTGTTAAATTGTTATAGGAGCATTCAGATTTTTTCCAATTCTTGAACTGGTTTGGCAAGTTTTATTTTTCTAGTGTTTGTCCATTTGTTTTCAATTTTATTAGCATAAAGTTGTTCAGAACATTCTCTTACTTTTTTTTTCTACATCCATTGTTAGACCCTTCTTTTGTCTGTGCCTTGTTTTTCTTTCTTTTTTTTTTTTTTTTTCCTTTTAAGATGGAGTCTCGCTCTGTCACCCAGGCTGGAGTGCAGTGGCCAGATCTCAGCTCACTGCAAGCTCTACCTCCCAGGTTCACGCCATTCTCCTGGCTCAGCCTCCCAAGTAGCTGGGACTACTGTAGCAGGTGCCTGCCACCTCGCCCGGCTAGTTTTTTGTATTTTTTAGTAGAGACGGGGTTTCACCGTGTTAGTCAGGATGGTCTTGATCTCCTGACCTCGTGATCCACCTGTCTCAGCCTCCCAAAGTGCTGGGATTACAGGCTTGAGCCACCGTGCCTGGCTGGTTTTCTTAATTCTCTAGAGATTTGTCTATTTTATGAGCCTCATCAAAGAACCAACTTTTGCCTGTTCATCTTGTTGAATCTTTGCTTTCTAGTTTAACTTTTGCTCTTATTTTCATTATCTCCATTCTTCTATTTTTTTTACATTTATTCCTTTCCCTGTAAGTTGTTAAGTTTGATGCTGAGGTAATTTATATTTCACATTTTTTTAAGACAAGGATTTAGGGATATAGGTTTTCCTCTACAACTTTTATTGTACCCCACAAGTTTTGATATGCAGTCTTTTCAGTTCTGAGTATATTTCCATTTGTTTTGATTTCTTATTTGACCTATTATTTAGAATGGTGTTTTTCAAAATTTTAAACTTACAAAGGATTTTGGTTATCTTTTTCTTGTTGATCTGTAATTTTATTACATTGAGGTTAGAGACAGTTATTTTGCATGATGTCAATCTTTGAATTCTATTTATGTTTGTTTTATAACCTAGTACTTGGTCAACTTTTATCATGTTCCTTGTATGTTTAAATCTGTAGTTGTTGGGTTCAGGGTTTTATTTATGTTAAATAAATCAAGTATATTAATTATATTTCAAGAGTTTTAGATCTTTGCTTTTTTTGGGGGTTGGGGATGTCTGCTTGACCTATCAGTAATTGTAGTGTGTTACAATCTAATATGGTATATTTTGCCAGTTTCTCCGTCTGGTAATTCTTTATTTTTATTTAAAAAAAAAATTGTAGAGATGATATCTTGCTTTGTTGCTCAGGCTGGCATGTTTTTGTTTTGTTTTGTTTTGTTTTTGTTTTTGTGTTTTTGAGACAGGGTCTCACTTTGTCACCCAGGCTGGAACACAGTGGTATGACTGTGGCTCATTGCAGCCTCAAACTCCTGGGCTCGAGCCATCTTCCTGTCTCAGCTTCCTGACTGTAGGCACACACCATCACACCCAGCTAATTTTTAAATTTTTTTGTGGAGACGGGGTCTTGCTATGTTGTCCAGGCTGGTCCTAAACTCCTGGGCTCAAATGATCCTCCTACCTGGGCCTCCCAAAGTGCTAGAATTACAGGTCCTTCTAGTAATTCTATCAGGTCAATACAAGTTTGTAATTATAATATCTTTCTGGTGAATTGAAACTTTGTCATTTTTGTAGTGATCCATCTAAAAACTGTGTGTGTGTATGTGTGTGTGTGTGTGTTTAATATGAAAATCTCTTTGGTCTGTTACTTTTTAGCTTACTCAGTTTTTTTTTATTGTATCCATATCAGTCAAATTTGGATCAGAGAAACCACTTTTAGTGATATAGCATAAGGGATTTACTTGAGAGATGAGACTTTACACAATTGTGGATACTGGTTAAGAACTCTGCAAAGCTGTTTCTTTGCATCTATTTTTAAGCCTGAAGTCAGTTGCTGGCATCAGGAAGGAGAACTGGATATGAAGTGGGTAAGAGCAAGGACAAACTGGAACTCATGAGGAGGACAAAGTTGAATTTGCATCTGTCTCATTACCTACAACACTGATGATATGGATGGCCTTCAGGACAAGCTGGTGCCCTTTGCCGTGGAATTGCACATACACCTGGCCCAGGACCCAGAGAGGCTGAAGGAGATCCAGTGGGAGCTAGAGGAGTTGTAGCCAAATGCTGCCCTATGGCAATAAGGTGAAGTACTAAATCAGCGACATTGTGCATAAGCTGCCACAGTGCTTGGTACCCCACATCAATCTTCAGAGGGTAAAAATGGCTGTTCTTTCATTTATGCTTTCCAAATATGCAGATTTCTCTCATGGCCAATTGGGAAACATTTAGCAAAGGGAATTCCTGCAATTATAGTTCCAGCTAGTTGACAGTACAAAACTGTAATATCTTATGCTCTCTTTAGAACAATGGGAGAATCTAGGAACACCTAACTCTGTCCTATTCCAACTTAAATGATAGTTTTCTAATATTTTAGTTCTTCTTTAAATATTACAAATTAAAAGCCATTATAATTATTTTCTATAATGTTTGCTTAAATTTACCTCATGTTTATCAGTTCCTTACCATTCCTTCTTGCATCTCAGACTTCTGTGATCATTTTCCTTCTCCCCAGAGTATATCCTTTAGAAGTTCCTTTATTGTATATAGACCTGATGGTAGTAAACATTTTCGTTTTTGTTTGCCTGTAAATGTCTTATCTTTCCTTGGTTTTTGAAAAGATGACACTTTGAAAATATCTTTTTCTCTGTCTGCTTTTAAGGTCATCTCTTAAGCTGGTGAACTGCAGTTTCACTGTGAGGTGCCTAACTGTGGAATTTCTTCTATTTTTTTCTCTATGTGTGGATTCACTTATTTTGTTAGTTCTGGAAAATTCTGAGCCTTTTTCTTTTTAGATAATGCCTGTTCTTTATGCTCTTTCCTTCTGAGACTCCCATTAGATGTGTGTGGGATCTTCTCATTCTGTCTTTCTGTCTTTCATATCGTTTAATGTTTCTTTCATATTTTCATCTCTTTGTCTCTCTGTGCTGCATTCTGGGAAAATTCTTTCAGTCTATTTTTCATTTCACTGGACTTTTCAGCTGTGTTGACTCTGCTCTTTAATCCATCTGCTGAGTTTTTGGTTTAGCAAATACATTTTTCATTTCTAAAAATTCTATTCAGTTCCTTTTTACATTTGTCTACTCATTTTTAAATAATCTCTTATTGCTTGCTTATTTTAATGATTTCATATTTTTAGTTATTTTTATTTTTTAAATAGAGACAAGGTCTCACTATGCTGCCCAGGCTAGTCTTGAACTCTTGGCCTCAAGTGATCTTCCTGTCTCAGCCTTCCAGAGTGCTGGGATTACTACAGGCGTGAGCCACTATGCCTGTCCAGATTTCACATTTTAAAAAAAAAATCCTAATTATTCTGTATTATTATTATTTTTTAAGACGGAGTCTCGCTCTGTCGCCCAGGCTGGAGTACAGTGGCACGATCGCGGCTCACTGCAAGCTCTGCCTCCTGGGTTCACGCCATTCTCCTGCCTCAGCCTCCCGAGTAGCTGGGACTACAGGCGTCCGCCACTATGCCCAGCTAATTTTTTGTATTTTTAGTAGAGACAGGGTTTCACTGTGTTAGCCAGGATGCTCTCAATCTCCTGACCTCATGATCCACCCGCCTTGGCCTCCCAAAGTGCTGGGATTACAGGCGTAAGCCACCGCACCTGGCCCAATTATTCTATATTATTTAACTGTTAATTCTAATATCTGAAATTCTTGGGAGTTTAAGTTTATTGTTTGTTGTGTCTGCAGATTCTGTAGTATGGTGTTTGTTTTCTTTTATCTCTTATTGTGAGCTCATGTTTAATTGCCCTTTCTTCAAAGGATACCTGGAAACCTACATTGAGGATGTTTTCCGCCATTGAAGATAAATATTCATGGGGGGTGTGTGTGTATGTGTATGCTGGGGGGCAGAGACATGAAACTTTCTGGTTAAATTTGGAATTTACAGATTTAATTCCTCTATCTTTCAGCTAGTTTAAGGCTTAAATGCCTGTTTGTAGTACTAATAATGGCATTTGTCCTCAGGACAATCCTGTCTTTTTAACTATACTTACCACTCATCTCCATGACAGTCCAACACAAAATAATTTTTATTCAGAACTTAAGTTGTTTCAAAGCAGGAGGGCCCTTCAGAGTTTCTAGACCACCACACTGCCAAAAGCAGAAGCCTTTCCTTCAGTCTTTTTTTTTTTTTTTTTTTTTTTTGACAGGGCCTTGCTCTGTCATCCAGGCTGGAGTAAAGTAGTGTGATCACGGCTCACTGCAGCTTCAACCTCCTGGGCTCAAGTGATTCTCCCATCTCAGCCTCCTGAGTATCTGGGACTATGGGCACATGCCACTGCACCTGGCTAATCTTTGTATTTTTAGTAGAGACAGGATTTCACCATGTTGCCCAGGCTGGTCTTGAACTCATAGGCTCAAACAATCTGCCTGTCTGCCTCAACCCCCCAAAGTGCTTGGATTACAGGCACAAGCCACCATGCCTGGCTTTTCCTTCATTCTTAATACCACTGCTATCTGACTTTCACTCCTCACCATTCACTGAAGCTGTCTGGCTAAGTTACCAAGAGTCATTACATCCAAGAGATCTCTTTCTCTGTCACTAACGCTTGACACTGATCTTTGGCTAATAATGCTGTATTTATTGGTTTATCTTTGATTTTCTTCCTAGTGTTCTGGCAATAATTCCCTGTCTTCTTTTATGGCTTTTCTTCCTTTACCTACCCTTAAATATTTATATTCTCCAAAGTTATGTCCTTGGCCATTTTCTGTCTCTTCTTTGGCAATTTCATCTCTTCCTATGACTTCACCTACCATTTATATGATGATGACTTCAAGATCTCTATCTATAACCCAGACCTTTCCTTTGCTTCAGATAACTGTATCTAACTACTTGCCGAACATCTTTTCCTGTATATCCTCAAATATTTTTGTCCTAAAATGAACTCCAAATCTCTAATCTGCTATTCCAAACCTCAGTTGATAGCATTAGCATTCCTCCAGTTGCCACAGCCAAAAACTCAAGGGTCACCCTAATCTCTCCCCTCACCATCCAGATGGTGACCAAAATCTGTTCATCTACTTTTTAAAATTTCCTCCTATTGAGTATAGAAAAGCAGTCAGGCACTCTCATATTTTGCTTGTGGAAATGTAAATTGTTAGAGCCCTTACTTATTATGGCAATTTGAGGTGTATAGCAAAAGTTTTAAAAATGTGTAATATCCTTTCTCTCAATAATTTCATGTCTAGTAATTTATCCTAAGGGAATAATTGGAAATGTGTACAAAGATACATGTATAAGAATGATTATACTAGCAAAATTTTATAAAGAACCTAAATTTTCAATAAGATTCCTTAAATACACCATTTTGTAATAAATTTTATTTATTTTTATAATAAACAATATTTGCTTCCTGAAAGGGCATATAATAATATATTAACAATGGTTATTTTAGGTAGTAGAATTTTAGACCTTTTTTCTTTGTGCGTCTCTGAGTTATCAGCATTTTCTACATTGCGCATATATTTATTTTGTAGTTAGACAAAATACATTATTTAAAAAAATTGTCGGCCGGGCGGGGTGGCTCAAGCCTGTAATCCCAGCACTTTGGGAGGCCGAGACGGGTGGATCACGAGGTCAGGAGATCGAGACCATCCTGGCTAACACGGTGAAACCCCATCTCTACTAAAAAAATACAAAAAAACTAGCCGGGCAAGGTGGCGGGCGCCTATAGTCCCAGCTACTCGGGAGGCTGAGGCAGGAGAATGGCGTGAACCCGGGAGGCGGAGCTTGCAGTGAGCTGAGATCCAGCCACTGCACTCCAGCCTGGGCGACAGAGCCAGACTTGTCTCAAAAAAAAAAAAAAAAAAAAAAATTGTCTCCTATTCAACAAATTCATTTTTTCACTGTGACAATCACCTTATCTCCTACCTACATCTTCCTTCCTCATCTTTTACCCCTCGCTGGCCTTCCTGCCCTCAACCCCAGCCCCTGCAATTCCCTGACACTGTGGCCAGAGTGGCCTAACTCACAATTGAACCATGACTCTTCCTCCCAGGTTCAAAAACCTGGAGCCTTATGTCCACGCTCCTAAACATTGCCAGAGAGGCCCTTCTTGGTCTGGAGACTCCTCCCTCACCCAAGGACTAAACTCTCCTGCTCTAGCAGTTTCAGTTTCTGGTAGGTCCCTGCCCACAGGCTGCCTTTTCTCATGACTCTCTTCTGCTGGAAGCCTCCTCCTCCTGGATCCCTCAGTAGATCTGCCCTTCAGGTTGGGCAGTGCTCTCCCCTTTCTGGCTCTCCACCTCTGCCGGTGCATGTTCCACATCAGGCAACTCTACTTTGTTCACTTGTTTGCTGTGGGCTCCTCAAAGGCAAGGTCTGGCCTTTCCCTTTTGTATCCTGAGTTGCCTACAGATGAAGATACTCAGCAAAGTTTTGTTGGATGGTACACACAGATAAATTCTCTTAGGCAGAGTCACAGACTCACAGATTTCCTCCCACCTGGCCACCAATCTTCAAGCACAGACGCAAGGAAACTGTGATACATATACATTAAAGGCATGTGTATAGGACAGTTTCTGGCCTATTCCATAGGCAGCCTCAGGGCCTTTGCACTTTCTGATCACTCGTCTGGAACTTTCAGCTCTTCTATTCTTTCAGTTCTTCATGTGGCTAGTTCTATTTCATCTTTCCAGTCTCAGTTTATTGTCACCTTGAGAGAGGGTTTTCCATGACCTAAGTAGCCCTCCCTTTCCATTTCCACTTCCACTACTCTGTTTATTTCTTTTACAGTATTTTTGAAGAATTTATAAAACTCATGTTTATTTCTTATTATCTGCCTGTTCCTACCTCCTACCCTAATGTAATTCCATGAAGGCAGGATTTTGTGGTATTTTACATACCATTGTAAATTCTGTGCCTAGGTAAATGAATAAAACACACACACACACACAAAGCTACAAATAATTACACACATTGCCAGGCATCCAGACTGGCCATACGCTCTGGCCTGCCCCTCCCCGCCAATCTCCCACTTACCGGAGTCAGAAACTTGTTGGCTTCCCAGGCACATAGAGGTGGGTCCTTATAGACCTCCTTGATGGAGGTGGGAGCCCTGTAGGAGTCACTGTAGGTACTGATAGGGGTCTTGGTCTTACGGGAGAACAGGAACATGGTGTGGTCTTGGAGATGCTGTGATGGGCTCTACCTGTCAAGGGCTCCTGCTGGACATCAGTGACCACCCTTCCCCTAGATAACCCACACCTCCAGCCTGGCAGGTGCCCCTAGCTGCTGTAATCCCCTCCTGCAGAGGATCTCTCAGCTTCCTTCCCCAACAGCCTTCCTGCTCCCACCCCACACTGATGTCCCCTCCAGGATGGGCACTGCCCATTGTGATATCACCTGACTCAGCCCCATCCCCGGGAAGGTGAGGAGGTCTAATTCCCTCCCTGATCCTGACCCCCTCCTGCCTCAAGTCTATCAAAAGAGCCCAATATCTAAGAGTTCAGAGGGCCTCTGGAGATCTTCTAGGTCAGGCTTCTCACTGTTGAAGAGAAACAGAGGTTCGGAGGGGTTGTGACTCACCCAGGGTCATGTAGCAGGTCAGTGGCATGCCTGGGAACCCACGGGTGGAGGTGGAGTAACATGTGTGCCCAGAGGACTGGTTCTCTCTGCTTCCCAGCCCATCTGCCCCTTGCCCACACCCCAGGGAGGGAGCTGAGGCTGGCTTGTTTGATGCTTTTAATATCATTATTTATGTTACACGATACACAACCAAGGATGATGGTCAATACTGCAATGAAAATGTTAAAAAAAATATTATACACGGCTCATGTCTTCCACACACCTTCCTGGAAATAAATTAGTGAGCACGGAGAAACCTGGCTGGGTGGCAGCCACGGCTGAGAGAGGAGGGAGTGTTAAGGCAGTATCTACAAGGGGAAGGGCGGCAGGAGGGCAAGCTAAGGCCTAGATTCTTCCCTCTAACCTCCCAGACAGGGAAGGAGGGAGCCATGCCCCTCCCTAGACACGGAAGCTACCACTGCCAGCTTCCTGCCTCTCTCTGCCACACATACACTGCCTCAGTTGGAAGCCCTTGCCTGCCAGGGAACTAGTATGTCCTGTGGGAGGGAGATTTTCCCTGGTGTCTAAGGGCCACAGGGATTGAACAATGGGCCCGAGTCACACAGCAAGTCAGCAGCAAAGGCAGTCTAAATGAGCCCCCAAAAAGAGGAGGTACCCATGTTCTAGAAAGGTGAATCAAGGAGCCCCAGGGTGGTGGTGGTGGTAGTGGGAGGCCTGGCTCTGGGTTCCAGATGATGGGGGCACAGGGGCTGGGGGGATGTTGATCTGGGTGGGAGAGGTGGGCTCAGATGGGGGCCAGTATGAGCCTTGTGGGTCCTGCAGGTACCTTCTCTGTCCTTGCCTCCCTTTGTTTGGCATTTTCTCATCATCTAACTTGGGTCCCTGGCACTAGAGGAGGTAGGGATGGGTTGGACGAGTGGGGGGTGGTAAGCTGCACCCCAATATTTTGGAGTTGGCACTTCCTGGGTATGATGCAGGGAGAGGTGCCACCCTTCCTAAGCCAACAGCCTCACTCCCTCCTCTCATTGCTCCCCATTCCAGCTGCCATCTCCCAGGATTGGTGTCCAGAGAGTGGGCTGTGGGTGAATCTACTGCATGCCTGCAGCATGGGAGTGGATCCATGGGAGTGGATCCAGCAGCACATGTGGGGTGTTAGCATGAGATAATCCACCTGGGCCTGTGCTATAAGGTATGTGGGCACAGGCCTGTGCAGTTTTAGGCTATCTGTGCTTTCATTTTTCTTCACATGGTGTCAGGTCTACACTGCCCAGCTCCAGAGGAGGGCTTTCCTTACCTCTTCCCTCTTGATTTTCAGCCTCAGCTTTCCGGAACCCTCCCCCAAACCAGCAATAGCAGAAGCAGCTGTATACACATCTTGACCTACAGACACCCTATACAGCCACACACAATAGATACCCCCCAACACACATACACATTCACAGAAAACACGTAATCCCAAACAGAGCCACATGTGCTCAGACATACACAGTCCTGATAGGAACTGCCCCTTCCCCTTTCTATAGAGACACACAACTCAGCCCCACCCCAACCTTTAGGTGTACTGAGACACACAGAGATCACCCCCTCCCTACCACAGAAATTCCTATGAAGAAACTCTTTTAGGTATAAAAGGATCTTAAACATAATTTCAGCTGCTGTTCATTTTCTAGTTGAGGAAACTGAAGACCAGAGAAAGCAAGTGGCTTGTTGAAGATCACAGGGAGGGGCCAGAGCTACAACCAAAACCCAGGCTTCTGACTCCTGGTCTAAGGCTGTCAGCCCATTGCACTGCTGAGCCGCCTTCTGCACTGTAAACAGACCACACAGGCACTTGCCCACCAGGGACACCCACATCTATGACAGGAATAGACTGAGGAGAGAGGTCCAACAGAGACACACACACACCCACCCCCTGACAGCCTCAGAGATATACACACATTCTGCTAAGCACTCCCTACCACATCCAAACAACCACATCCATAGAGCCACTCAGCCCACTGGATTCTCCAAAGCTTGCTCCTGGATTCTTACTGGGAAGCAGCCTCCCGGGTCTTGGGCTGGGATGAGGGGAATGGGCCATTGGAGGCCAGCCTTACTCCCTGCTTCCAGCCTGGGATTGAGACCAATGAGCAGAAGGATAGGTGAGGGTGGGGGTGGGGTGGGCTGGTGGCAGAGAGATAGATGCATTGGTGAGGGGCCAATGAGGACAGATCACACCACCCAAACCTCAGCCTGTCTCTAAGGCCCACCTTACCCTGCCCCACTCCCAGGGAGCAAGGAAGCGGGTGAATGGGGCAAGAGGAGGAAGAAGGCAGTGATCAGATGGGTGAGGGGCACTACCCGGTTGGGCAGCTTTGCCAGGCTTCCCATCTGAGGAGGGGGAAATGCAAATAGAAACATGGGCCGGTACGGGGCATGTGAAAGGGGCTCCGAGGTGCTGAGACCCATCCCCACTGCCCTGGGCCTTTCTCCCTCTGAGCCCCTTTCCTGGTTAGGCTGAGGCCGGGGCTGGGGGGTTCATGGCTTCGCTGGGGTGGGGCCAAGCCCCTGGCTTTGTGATCCCCCCACTCATTAATGTTGACCTCCCTCCCGTCCAGTCTTCTCTCTTGGCCACCGGACTGCAGCCCTGGGAAGTGGGGCAGGGTGCTGGGTGAGGTTCCCCCAGGTAACTGAACAAACGGCCCCCACCCCTCCTCAGCTCCCGGGTGGAGAGAGACCCGGTTTTGGTTTCTCCGGCTCCATGAACACACAGAGGTACACGTCCTACCATAGGAGGAAGCAATGACTGTTATACAAGGTTGGCGGCTGTAGGGGCGTGGGGCCGGGGGGCAGGCAGACGAGCTGGGGAGGGGTTGGCCTCTGCCCGTCATACCCAGCCCTTGGCGGCCCCGCCCTGGCGGCCGCAGCAGCCCCACCCGCTACTGAATGTGGCAGGCGGTGGAGGACGTGGCCTGGCAGCACATGCAGGTGGGGTTCACGGACTTGGGGGGGATGAGGTCTAGGTCCTCGTCATCGGGGATCTCATCTAACCGATAGCCATCCTTCAGCAGCTGGATGTTCAAATCTTGGTTGATCTGCTGTAGGCAAAGGGGAGGGAGGTCAGGCCCGAGCGGCAGGGAGGCACCACCCACGGCTCTGCGGCCACTCCAGGCCGTCTGTGCCCTGGTCCAGCCGGTGCCTTGGATATCAGCCCCGCTCTGTCCCGCGTCTGTCCATACCCCAGGCCCCGCTCCTGCCTAGGCGCCCTCCTCCACCTCTGGCCTCTCTTTCTAGTCATCCCTCCCCATTCTAAGGTCAACTTCACACCTCTGGTCCTGTCCCTATCTCAGGCCGGCTACTAGAGGATATCACCTGTATTTTACACCTGTTCTATTTAAATGGCCTGCTGCAATCTAAAGCCCCACTCCTAACCCTAGGCTCCCTGCACTTGAGGCCAGTAACCACTTCTTTTCCATCCTATCCCAGGCCCACCCTGTGCAGGGCACCGCCCAGCCCTGCCCAGCCCTCTTTTCCATTGTACTTGAGCGTTGGCTCCAGCCCTCCCCCTGATGGCGATGATCCTGCCCAGTGGTGTCTAGGGCGAGAAGGGGTAGGGGCTCACCTCAGCAGAGGAGTAGCCGGAGGAGGAGTATCTAGACATATCAAAGTCATCATCGCTGGCCATGGAGGAAAGAGAGGGAAAGTGATACCAAGAAATTAAATAGAAAACTCTCCACAATCCCACCTCCCATTAGTCAGCATCCCACACCTCCCTCATAGTTCCAAATAGCAAAATCTCAATACAAACTGTGCTTGCTGTGCAAATGCAGGAATTTAAAGACAAGTTCCCTAGCCCCACCCTTAAAATCAATTGCTATCCTTAGCCTCCTTCTAAATATAGCAGTTACTCCTTTCACCCCCTTCCTTCTCATCTTTTGTTTTTCTAGACTCAAATCACCCTGACTTGTAGGGTATTCCCAAAGTCCAAGTGTAGCCAGGTGTTTTCCAGGGAGTAGGGCTCCTCCCTGAGGGGATGGGGCATTAAGCATCATATTCTGCTGTCCAGAGACAACGTCACAGGCCAGTTAGGGACAACCGTTGGATCAGTTGTCCCAGGATGACAGCAGACAGCGCAGGCCCCCCTTTCCTCTCTCTGCCACCTCTCTTCAACCCCTAGTCCCTGGTGTAAAAAAATTCCCATCCCTGGAGAATTCACCCTTGGAGAGATTCTGGCTGAAGAATACCCCAATTCTGACATTAGAGCAGGTATGGCTTGTATAGCCCACTTGTGCTACACAGGTTCCTTTGGGCTGCCCAGCTGCCCCCAAACCCCCATACACACCTGTCCGTGTCAAGGGCTACCAGTGGCTTCTCATCAGGGCTCTGGTCAAGCGAGGAGTAGCCTTTATTGGGGACAACCAGCCTGAGTGAAGAATTTTGGGAGTTAGAGTGGCAAGTGGAGCATAGAAACCTGGCAAGGGACTGGGTTAGGTCCCGCCCCACCACTTCCTTCCTTCCCTCCCTCCCCACCTTGGATCCTGTTAAGGCTGTCTCCTCTCAGAGAGGAGCTGGGCCTGAGGAGCAGGGGAAAAGAGGGAGGCTCAGGACCAGCAGAAATAGATCCTGGCTGGCAGGGTCCAGGTTGGATAGGGAGGGCCTCTACCTTGTTCGGGCCATGACATTGTTCTTCTTGGGTTGCTGGTTGACAGGACTACCCATGCTGCCATTCTTCAGGGAGCCCTTCCGGGCCAGTTCCCGCTGCTTCTCTGCAGGAGAACATGGGAAGGAAGCTGTGTCCTGCCCCTGAGGCCACCCTGCCTTACTACTCAGGGCAGCCTGGGCTGGGCCTCCACTGTGAAACCACTTGCTCTTAGAAGGACTGAGGCAGGGATCCCAACTCCAGGCCTCTGCTGCTTTGTGGAGCTAGTACCTGGCCCTGCACAACCTGAGGCAGACAGTAGGGGGCAAAAAGAGGAGGCTGTCCCCTGTTTTCCAGGAACTACAACTCCCATGTTAGGGTAGTTAGTGTGTACTTGATGCCAGGGAAAGGCTGGAGGGGGAGAGACAATCACAGAAGGCTGGCACAGTCAGAGAGGGCTTCCTTTAGGTGACACCATGACTTGGAGAGAGGTGGGCATTCTAGGAAGGAGGGACAGTGCATGCAAAAATGCATTTAAAAGTGAGCATAAGTGTGGCTCTGGATAGAGGGGTGAAGACAGAGGTCAGGTTAGAGAAGTAAAATTCATTTATTCAGCCACTTATTCATTCAACAAATGTCCACGTCACTAATTATATGTCAGGTACTGTGCTAAGGGGCTGAAGACTCTCTCTGGTTACCAACTCAGAACATGAAGGACTTGAATGCCAGACAGAGGAGTTTGGGATTAACACAGAAGGAAAAAGAAGCCACTGAAGATTGTGATGTGGGAGGGGCAGGATGGGGCTGCAAGGTAAGGGGCAGGAGGCTGGGGGAGCCCATTTGGCTACGCTGCCTGAGTGGTGCTCCTGACTCCTTTGCCAAGGTCTGAGTTCTCCAAGGTTCCAAAACCTACCAGGTTCATGGAGCTGGCCATCAGGTGACCCACTCCACTGCCTGGTATGAGACAACTGTTCCCAGAAGTAGCTGCCTGGGTCTTGGAGGAGTCCCATCTGCCCTTCCCTACTCATCTCAATTAAAGCCCAGATCTAGGAAAAGGAACTGTTAGGTAGAGAGGGACACTAGGGAAAATGACTCATAAAATAACCAAATGCTCCAGAGGGTAAGGATGGGGAGGACCTTTACAGCTACTGTGACTCACTTTGAAATTTCCCCTGACCTCATGTCTCTGAATCTCTGTCTCCTACTCTTTGACCCTCTTTCTTTGCCACTGCTCATCTGATTCCAGTTTTTTCCCAGCTTCTTTCCAGCAGGTGGCAGCTGCCATTACCACTCTAGGCCTCTAGGGGGTGCAATTTGCCTTAAAGTTTCTGGCGGAACTTGGTGCAACTGGGACAATGCTGTGAATTTTCATGAGGAGCTTTGATGGTAATGTAATGGGGAGGAAAAAAGATGTGATTTTAAAACATGATGAAATTGTCTGAAATAGTGGGAAAAAAGCAAACAATAAACTAGCAAAACCAAACTACAGACTACTATACAACCATTTAAAAGAATGAAGTCATTATATGCTGACATTAGAAGGAGCTCCAAGATTTAGGTAGTGGGAGAGGGAAGGCCAAGTTTCAGAAAATGTGCACAATATGACACCACTTATATTAAAATACAAAGTAAAACTACAAAAACTAAAAAGGCTTGGAATGGTTACCTCTTAGGAGGAGAATGTGATGGGGGAGAGTAAAGAAGTTATGCTTGTTAAAATACTTGTATTGTTACATTAAACAATAATAGGCTGGGCATAGTGGCTCAAGCCTGTAATCTCAGCACTTTGAGAGGCCGAGGTGGGCGGATCACTTGAAGCCAGGAGTTCCAGACCAGCCTGGCCAATATGGTGAAAGCGTATCTTTACTAAACATATAAAAATTAGCTGGGCGCGGTGGTATGCGCCTATAATCCAAGCTACTTGGGAGGCTGAGGTAGGAGAATCACTTGAATCGGGGAAGCAGAGGTTGCAGTGAGCCAGGGTCACGCCACTGCAGTCCAGCCTGGACAACAGAGAGAGACTCTGTCTCAAAAAAAAAAAGAGAAAAAAAAAAAAAGACCAACCCCGTCCCCCCAGTGAATAAAATTGGCTGCAGTTTTAATCTGATGTCCTAGGAATAGAAACAAATTCCAAGGAGAGAACTATTCTCATTTAGAAAAACAGCTCGAGGGGCTCCCTGGATGTGGTCTGGAAGGAGAGAAGCAAGCAAGTTAAGAAAAAAAAAAAATAGCAGTTGAATAATAAAAGTACAGGCCTCTGTGGAAAGGAGGGAGAAAGTTGTAGGGAAAGGACCCTTAGAACTAAGGAGGCATCAGTAATTGTTGGGCAGCTGGAGCCTGAGGAGGAGGATGGACAGGACGGTGGCCTGGATGGCAGAGGAGCTTGGAAGGATAATAATGACCTATATTTAATTGTAAACTCTTTCCCGTATGTCCTGTTTTGTAATTTCTCTTCAAGAAACCAAAGTTTTCATAAAAGTGTGTTATATACAGCAGCCGTGAGACAGTGAAACTTTGGTCCCTGAAGGGAGAGGGGCAGCACATGGGGTGAAGGGAGGGCAATGGTGGCAGGAGCTGTGGACAGTGGCCAGGAGCGAGGGGACTTCACAGGATCAGGCTGCACAGTAAACTGACTTTGGAGTGGACATGAGACAAAGCCACAAGGGAAATGTGACCCGGAAAGAAAGGGAGATATTTGGGTTTTCTAAGAAACTAAGGGAAAAATCCCCTAGGTGCCAGCTGGGCCCAGAGATCTCTAGATGGGCTGAGGTTGTAATTGGGAGAAGGGCTCGGCTTCTAGGGTTGGAACTCTCATTCCTTTCTATCCCTTAGACATAACAAGTAACACCCCACTTCTAAGGCAGCTTCCTCTCAGCCTGATCCAGTGTTTGATGGGACTTCCAAGTCCTCTCTCTAGGGGTCCATGAAAACCCTGCAGCTATCCCCCAGAATACCTGGAATGTCCTTGGCTTCAGAGATGCCTCTTAGAGTTTCAGGCTCCTGCAGAGAACTGTAATTGCCCTCTTTGCCTGCAGGAGACAAGGTGCCTGGCAGTGCCAATGACTTGAAGGCTTGAGTCTTGGAATCATCTAGGCTGAGCTGGTTTATTTGTGGCACCTCATTGTAGACCCAGCCCAGAGCATCTTGCCTACTCCCCACATCTCCCTCACCCCCCAGACACACTCACCCAGCTTCACTTGGAGCGGGGATGGTTTGTAATTCATGGCTACTGACTCACCCTCCCGGGCGTCACAGTCTCCGTCTGAGATGGAGGCGGCGGTTGGGTCCTGTGGGAAGAAAGCAGTAAGACAGAGTTGTTAGGGAGTGAAGACAGGGGGCTGCTCTCAGCCCTGAAGCTAGTCTTCCTACCTGCCCTCTGGGCTTCTGTGAGCATTCACCACTCACAGCAGGCAGGGCATTCAGGGAGAGAGGGGCAGACCCATCTACTGTGGGACAAAAACACTGGGCTAGGTAGAAGAACCAAGGATCTGGGTTCCACGTACACCCAACTTGGTGTCTGTCCTCAAAGTCCTGTGTGGTCTAGCCTCCTCCAGAAAGCCCATCACGATTTCTTTAAACTCACAGGACTTCCTTCTCCTAATTCCCATACTAGTAGCCCTTCCCTTCAGGCCTTTCCTGTGTGCTTGCTTGGCAAGGTCTTCCTAGGTTCTTGTGAGTTTAAGTCTGGGTTAAGGGGAGAGTAGGTGCTGTCTGAGATGGGTCATCTCCCTCTGTTTCCCAGTGCTGGACAGGTCCCTTCACAGGATCCAGAGAACTGACTGGCCAAGCCACACCAGCCTTCAAGGCTACCGCCACTGGACAAAAAATAGTTCTAATGAGGACTTCTCCAGTTCACAAATGACGCCTAAAGAGTGTCTCCTGGGAGAACCTGAAAAGTTGGCTAGGTATGGTAGATGAGAAGACAAATAATGACAAACCAGCAGGTGGCCAGTTAGTCTTTTGCTGCCCAGAGGGCAAAACACTTGATTCTACAGATGGCCAGGAAGATAGGAAAGCACAAATTCTGTGTATTGTCCTGTGTCTGGAACCTTTGACATCCTCTTCACTGCCCTCTTCACTAATCTCTAATTGGGCTGGGAACTGTGCTGTCCAGAGTCTTTTTTTTTTTTGAGACGGAGTCTTGCTGTGTCGCCCAGGCTGGAGTGCAGTGGTGCAATCTTGGCTCACTATAACCTCCACCTCCCAGCTTCAAGCGATTCTCCTGCCTCAGCCTCCTGAGCAGTTGGGACTACAGGTGCATGCCACCATGCCCAGCTAATTTTTGTATTTTTAGTAGAGATGGGGTTTCACCATATTGGCCAGGCTGGTCTCGAACTCCTGACCTCATGATCTGCCTGCCTCAGCCTCCCAAAGTGCCAGGATTACAGGCATGAGCCACCATGCCCAGCTAAGAGTCCTTATCTAGCCTTGCCATCCCCTCCCAAACACCCTCCTCTGCTGCAAGATCCAGGGCCCTGGCCCA
This sequence comes from Mandrillus leucophaeus, assembly GCF_000951045.1. Lineage (NCBI taxonomy): Eukaryota > Metazoa > Chordata > Mammalia > Primates > Cercopithecidae > Mandrillus > Mandrillus leucophaeus. The sequence continues at coordinate 2,113,156 of NW_012102121.1, forward strand.
GCCTGCCTCAGTCAGTTGGAAGTGGCTGAAGTCATCCACATTCTCCCTGAGACTCTGAGGACCAACCACTGACGGGGGTGCTGCCATCCTAGTTGTCTTTGCATTTTAACCAGGGCCTGTAGAGTGCTAAGCCTAAGGTGTGAGGAGTGCAGAGGGGATCCAAGGCTGCTGCCTGTTCTGCCTCTGCGGATGCAGGGAGTAGACAGATGGGCATGTAGAATGCTGCCACAGTGTCAGGCCCAGTGATCTGAGTGGCTGCTGGTGACCCAGCAAGGGAAAGATATATAACCATTATGGTGGCTTCTGTTCCCTTTAAAATGAGGCAGTGGGAATGAAAACATGCTTGTCACTAAGGGGAAAGGGAAAAGTCTAGCAGGTTTGAGAGGGAAATCCTGGCCTTGTCTGTGTTCCTTCAGGCCATCCAGAGCACAAGACTCTGGGTGGGCTGTGTTGCCACAGGGGTTTGCAAGTTCCTGAGGGCAAAACCTGTGCCTCCCTCCCCTGCTTTGATCCCTAGCCCTTAGCCTTGACTGAGTAGAAGAAGGGCAGAAGGCTTTGCTCAGAAAGACTGGGTGCCGCAGTGCCTGCATCTTGGACAACTTCCCATGCTGCAAGTCCTTCATCCTCCCTGGCTCAGCAACCTTCTTGAGAGACTCATAGACAACACCTGTCCTGCACAGCCTTGGAGAAGCAAACCTCTACTGGCCCTGATGTGCCTCTCTGCAGCCAAAACAGCCTCTCAGCTGCTACCTGCAGGGGAGGTGGAGATGGAACAGCTGGGCTCTGGATTTCCTGTGGGCCACAGAAAGTGCTCACTGCAAAGCAGCCAGAGGGAAGGCTTTTTAAAGGGCAAATCCCATAAACATGCTGATAGGACCCTACCAGGGCAGCACTGGCACATTTCCAAGTCCCAAGTCACATTCCTTCACTTTTTTGGTAGCATTCGTCACATGTCACATATACCACATCCATTTGGAAAAGGCTTCCTCCCTTGGCTCATCTCTTGCCTCTCTATCATTTCTCTGTCCTCCCACAACCCTTTGCCTCCTCTGTAGGGTCCTGCCCTTGGCCCTCCTCTCGCTCCTTGGGGAGCCCTGATGTCTCCTATAGTTCTGATTGGCATTTTTATACTGAAGACTTCTAAATCTGTGGCATTTCAATCCTGCTTCTCCTCCTTAACCTTCCACCCCATCTATCACATGAGAGTGTTGGGCCTCACTATCCTTTCCCTGGGGCTGATTTTTAAAAACACAAGCCCTTAGACGTTTGGGGCTAACTTTTTACTCGTCAGTGCAGATGAGTTAATCAAAGTTTCTTCTCTCAGTCTGGAGGTACTGGGTGTAAATGGTAACATGGGAGGTAGATTGCACAGAAAGGACAGGGCTAGGAAGCTGTTGAGCAACTCTGGTCACAGGGACCCACATGTGGTCCTTGAGGCCTACAGGGCAGTTCCCGGTGGTATTTGATCCTGAGTGAAACTGCCAGCTCCTCTGGACCACAACTCAGGAGGGGCCTGACCAGGTGGCAGAGCCCTAGGCTGAGAGGTCCCACGCAAAGCCCACCATTCAGCATCTCCTCCATCACTATCCATGACAGAAGGCCACCTTCGTGGCAAGCACAAAGATCGCTGGCACTGTGCCTGCAAACATAAGCCTTTACTGTGAGCTTCCTCTATGTCTTCCCTTAGAAATGCAGCCAATGCACCACAACCGTCTCATGGCAATGTAATCAGGGAGATTAAATGTAAAATATTCATGAATATAAGTATCAGAAAAGACTCCAGGCAGAAGGAAGTGCCTGGCTCCAAGAAATCAGGGAGAATTTAAAGTGCCCCCCAAGGACATCTGAAGGCGTGAGCTAGATCCGGGAACTAGAGATTAACAAGATTATTAATAAACACTCAGCAGAGACAGACATTGAAATGCATCTCTAACAGCAAACCCTGTTTCTGCAACCCTTCAAATAAATTCTCCAAAGACTACAGAAATGATTAATAGCCCAGCCTCACTGTTTCTGGGACAGGATATATAGGCTAATGGCTAGTGCAAAGCCAATATAGCTAGAGGAAGGCAAAAGCATCAGAAGAATCCTTAGAATTATAATAGTTTGGTCCACTGATTTTCATTAAACTGTGTTCCCTGAGTGATAGTGAGGGGGAAGCTATAGAATGGGGGTCTGGCTTCCCTTTAATAAGAGTAGATTCACCTTTATTTCATTTATATATCAGCCTGTTGCAACATTTTGGTTGGAGAAAAGGTTCTATTTTTTTTAAAAGGTTAAAATCTTTTGATTTTAAATCTTTAAAAATGTTTTATTATGGAAATTATAACAAGTAGAGAAAATAATATAGTGAAATCATGGATACCTATCAACAGCTTCAACAAATACCAACTTATCACCCATTCTTTTTAAAAATGAGGAAACCTGGGCCGAGAGTAGAAGTGTCTTACCCAAGGTCAGTGATGGAGTCAATAACCTTTCAAAGCATGCAGGGAGGGACATAGGGAAGAGAACATGACTTGGGCTTGGAGCTAAAGACAGGCCCTCTGGGAGGCTGCTCCATTTTTGCAGGCCCAAGCATCAGTCTGCATATTAACCTCTTCCTTTGTCCCCCTGCCCCAGGGCTGTACCAACTCGTGAACTATCTTTAGCTGGCTGGCTTTAGCTGTTGGAGCTGTGGGTAGTGCAGCCAATACAATGGTAGGCTGGGACCCAAGAGATCCCAAATAAGCAGGATAAAATTGGGTGGGTAAAAAGGGAAACAAAGGAAAAAAACCAAAGTGTAGAACCTTCAAGGCTAATACCTGGAGTCTTAAGAAGGAGGATCTGGAGAAGCAGATGGAAGAGTCTGCTTTCCCGAATGACCCGCAGACCTTTACGGGCTACTCTGGTAGGACTCTGGGTGGCAAAAAAGAAGACTTGTAGAGGATCTTGTAGTTCCTAATGTATGTATTCAGATCCATGAGCTTATCTGATTCTCCTCAGTACCCAGTAGACATGTGATTGCCTCCCCAACATTCAAATTATACTCCTCCACTGGGCAACAGACATATGGCTTGGATGGTCTGACCTCACTCTCAGTGCTAAGGGGATGCTCTGACTAAAGGAAGACAACCTACACAATCCCATTCTCCTTGCCACACAAACTGAAGGGAAGATTGTAATGGTTAAAAGCACAGACCCTGTAGCCAGAGTGCCTAGGTTCAAATTCCAGCTCCTCCAGTTAGTAGCTGTAAGATCTGGGTTTCAGCTTCCTCATCTGTAAATGGGACCAACACTAATACCTAGGTCAAGGGTTCTTGTGAGGATAAAAGGAGTTAATATGTATTAAGCAGTTAGAATAGTCCTTAGCATAGTATACCTTGAGTACTATATCCATGTTAACTATAAAGATATCGCTATTATAGGTTCAGTGAGGAATACACTATCATGGTCAGTGTGCCCTGGGAGCGGCTGGCCTGCAGCTGCAGCCCTGACACCACATAGGTTGGAACCTGGCTTATATATGGAGGTATCTGTAGAAAAAGTGTGCCCTCCTTAGGGTGATGAAAGGCCTGGCCACAGGGCACCCTGTTTCCTCTCTTCCCTCACTCCAGCATGATACAATTCTTTCATTTATTTAATGATGGTAGGGCTCACAAATACAAATAGAAAAGAGTCACAGCTGGGCATGCTGGCATGCACCTGTAGTCCTGGCTACATGAGGCTGAGGCAGGAGGATCATTTAAACCCAGGAGTTCAAGTCCAGTCTGGGCAACATATTGACATATTGAGACCCTGTCTTTAAAAATAAAAATAAAAAATAAAGAAAACAGTTCATCTTTAAGAAGCTCCCAATAATTATTAATAAACATAACCAAGAGCCATATAAAAGTAGAGGGAATGGGACAAAGGGAGGGTGGTCAAAGGAGACACTTGAAAAGATCTTAAAACATTAGGTCACCAGTTAGTTTAAGAGCGAGGAGTAAGGACATTCAGGGAACATGTGAAAAGTCTCAGAAGCACAAAACTAGCATAGTGCATTCGAGGAATGGTCGGCATTTTGCTATAGTTGAAGCTTAGAAGGTATGGTGAAAAGTCGCAGGAAATCAAGTTGGTGGAGTCAGGAGGGAACTCAGATCATGCTGGAATGTGGGCTTTGATTTTTTTCTTTACTCAGAAGACGATGGGGAGCCAATGAAGCCTTAAGAAGGGAGTAACATGTTCAGATTCGAGATGGAAAAGGACCCTCCGACAGCCATGTGCAAGACGAGTGGGAAGGGAGTGAGACTGGAGGTAAGGATAATTAGGAAACTACCGCAACAATGCTAGCAAGAGATAACAGGGGCCTGAACCAAGCAGCAGCAGAAGATAAAAGGACAGAAAGGAAGATGTCAAAAAAGAGTAGAATTGGCAGGCTTCTGATATAAAATGTAAAACAAAGGGTCTGGACATTCCTAGTTTTCTGTCTGGAGTTAATTGGGAAGAGTACTAATTTTTTTTTTTTTTTTTTTTTTGAGACAGAGTCTCACTCAGTCGCCCAGGCTGGAGTGCAGTGGCATGATCTCTGCTCACTGCAAGCTCCACCTCCCGGGTTCATGCCATTCTCCTGCCTCAGCCTCCCGAGTAGCTGGGACTACAGGCGCCTGCCACCACGCCTGGCTAATTTTTTTTTTCGTATTTTCAGTAGAGACGGGGTTTCACCATGTTAGCCAGGATGGTCTCGATTTCCTGACCTCGTGATCCGCCCGCCTCGGCCTCCCAAAGTGCTGCGATTACAGGCGTGAGCCACTGTGCCTGGCCTAGAGTACTAATTATTAAGACAAGTTATTAAATGCAGAAGAAGGCACAACTGCATTGCTAGGGAAAAATCAGATGAGTTCACTTGGGAACATGTTGAATTTTGAGGTGTCTTTTGGATACCAGATGATATCACTAGTTGGTAGGATTTGAAGTGTGGGAGCTCAGAAAATAGGTGTGGGTTGGTGGTGATGTAAGTTACAGTGAAGAATAAGCTCTCTCAGAATGAGCAGAGTGAAAAAAAACCAAGGGTGAAGTTCTGGGAAATATCCAACCTTAGGTAATGAATGGAGGAAGGAGACTGGGTAGGAGCAGAGAGGAATGTAAGAGTAGAACTAGGAACCATTCAAGTAGAGTTTCAAGGTGCAAGAAATCAACAGTGTCAAATAAGCAGATGGGTCCATAAGATAAAGACAAAATGTAGAAATAAAAAAGTCATAGGTAATCTCAGTGAACACAATTTTAGCTGAAGAGTAGAAACAGAGCCCAGATGACAGGGGATTTAGGAGAGAACAGGAGATGAAGAAGCAGACAGAGCGAGCACAGGCTGTTCTTTAAAGGAGCAAGACTGAGAAGGGAAGGAATGAGAATGGGTGGCAGCCAGAGGAAGCTTTCGATTTCTAGGATTTCTTTATAGCTAGGGAAAACTAGACCTGTCCTAGACTGAGGGGAAGGAAGCTGTGTAGAAAAGGAGATGTTTGAGGGGTCATGGTCTTTGAGGAATCATGAGCAGATGGAGCCAGAACTTTGGACCATAGGAGGGAGTCTCCTTAACAAAACAGAAGGGAGGTAAGGAAGGTGAGGTGAGGAGGAGAGGAAAAAAGGAAGGGAGGTGGCAGATTCAGATAACATGGAGGCAGAAAGGGGGTAGAAAGTTAGGGGAGCTCCTTCCTAAAAAAACTCATTAGCAAAAGGAAAAAGGTGAACACTAAGGGGTTGGGGGAAAAGGACTATTTGGTGGCTGGCTAGAGTGGAAGGAGATCAGACTGCCTGGGCTCTCAGCTACAATCCTCATCTTTCACCCACCCACGATCCAGTCCTGAGGATGAAAGGCGCTCTCCGTGGTGCTGAACAATCTTGCCATTGTCTTGTGGACTGAACATAATCCAGGGTAGAGACATGATTCAATATTAGCCTTCCCAAGAAGAGAAAGTGACCTCTGTTCTCACCTCCAAGTACTAATTCTCAGGAATATGAAAATGGAAATGGACTTAGAGTGAGGTATGAAGAAGCAAAGCGCTCATACCAATACTATCTAACCATTCTTCACAGAACACAGAATAATTTTCCTTTAGTTTTAAGGTTAATTGGGGGAGGCAGTTCTGAGTTGGAGAATGCTGGAAGGCTACTTCTGGAATAAAGTCATGTCTGTACCTGTTTATTTTCCCTGGATAATAGCAGGAGGCAGGATAGACAGAAAAGCAGAAAACAGAAATCAGGGCCAGGAAGGATGGTGCTGTTAAGAAATGGGAAGTCAGGGAAGGTCTGTGGCTCAGCCCACTCTCTGACAAGTAGGCACAGTAAAATAGAGCATCAAAGACCAGCTGTGTTATCACAAATTTATCCAGAGGTCAGCTGAGAAACTACTTAGAGCTGTGGTCTTCCTGTTCAGGGCTATTCCATTCCAAAACATCTCATGGCAGTGTGTAGAAATAAACATGTTTAGATATCAAATTTTAGAGGGAGATCCAGCAAATATAACTTAACTTCACTAAATGCTCATCGTTGGGTAGAAATCTTGCCTCTGGTCCAAGAATAGTTAGTAGCAATCTATGCATTAGTTAGATGGCTCTACTTCCCTGCAGAGGGCTGTCCATTCAGCCTAAGGCATTCCCATCTTCTCTGACTCAACACCTCAACATATAAGTCATCTGGCCAGTGACAGCTCTTACTCTGCAGTATGACCTGAAGTCATACCTCAACACATTGGCCATTTCTGAATCCCACTGTTGGGCAGCTCCTGTTTTTGTTCCCCATCTCCCTTTCTCCAAGTTTTCTCCAGGCACTGCCTGCAAAGCCAGGCAATTGGCCAGGACTTAGATCTTTTTGGGACATATTAAGATCCTTAGGGGATAGGTGCAGCAAGCCACCATGGCACATGTATACTTATGTAACAAACCTGCACATTCTGCACATGTGTCCCAGAACTTAAAGTAAAATTAAATTAAATTAAATTAAAAGGTCCTTAGGGATCCCACTTACAGGGAAAGACAAAGACTTTTGATAGGGATAAGGTCTTTGTGGGAGATCTAGAAGAGAATCAGGGGAACATAATGGAGAGGATCTCTCCAAGTGTTAGTGGGTCTTACAAATAGAGGGAGAACAGAAAATCTGGAGAGAAAGTTTGTGAAGCCTACATTTAGGAGAGAGGGCAGAGAATCCTGGCTGGCTCAGGGAGGCTTCTCTTATCAGTTTAAATCTCCCAAATCTTCTAAGTTTTTCTCTAACGGAAGTCCCAATTCAAACAAAGTCAACACACTGAGTGTCCACTCTCCAGCTCTGGACTATAAGCTGGCAGTAGAATGCAGAAGAGGAAAGCATCTTTCCTCTTTCTTTTCTTTTCTTTGTTTCCTTCTTTTTCTTTTTCTTTTAGTTTTTTAGAGACAGGGTCTCACTCTGTCATCCAGGCTGGAGTGCAGTAGTGCTGTCATAGCTCACTGTAACCTTGACCTCCTGGGCTCAAGTGACCTCCTACCTCTGCCCCCTGAGTAACTACAACTGTAGGCACACACAACCACTATGCCTGACTAATTTTTTTTTTTTCTTTAGAGAGGGGATCTCACTATGATGCCCAAGTTGGGAAAGCACTCTTTCTTTCTACACACACTTCTGCAGAGCATTTGCATTTTGGGGTATAGTCAAGTTCACCAGAAAGAAATAGAAAGGATTATCATGCTCGGGCTAGAGTTTGGGTCTCCAACTGGTCTTGGGAGTCGCTGAGGATTTTCTGACTCCTTAAACAGCTGCTAGTATAGAATTCATTACCAAAAGTAAGCACCGCCAAGCCTCAGTATCTTGAATGGTATCTGTCACTGGGACAACCAAAACGGAGGAGGGTGCTACTGCCCCCAGGCCTAGTAACAATTGTAGCTATGAAAAGTTTTATAGATTTCTCTACTATAAAGTGATACATGCTAAAATTTTTAAAAATCACCTTTAGTTTCACTACCTTGAGAAAAACACTTGTTAATGTTCTACTGTATCAGAGCCTTTTGCGTATGCTACAGTAGCAACACTCTGGAGCTTCCCTTCCTTCTTTGGGAGTTGGTGCTGTTCTCATCTTCATGGTCATAGGAATGAGCCTCCAGGAACTATGCTGGTTCTATGTGATTCCACCCCTTTGGATATATGCCTGGATGAGGCAGAGCAAATCAGTCTCCCCCAGAATCGGGAAGTGGGACTTAAATGGAGATGTAAAGTTCAAGACTATGGACTGGGTAACAGAGAGAGCCATTGGGGAGGAAAACAAGAATACAGCTGATGTTCAGAAAGAAGTAAACACAAGAGATGGTGAGAGTGCTCCCTAGGTTTCAGGCTCTGGTTCTAGAGCCTGCCTTACCCATCCAAAGCCTGACTTCATGCTGTGCTTAGGCATTAAAAGAAACCCAGCCTAGGCAAGATAGCGAGACGGTGACTCTCCAAAAAGACAAAAAATTAGCCAGGTGTGGTGGCGCACACCTGTAGCCCTAGCTACTCAGAAGGCTGAGGTGGGAGGATCGCCTGAGCCCAGGAGGTTGAGGCTGGAGTGAGCCATGATTGTGCCACTGCATTCCAGCCTGAGTGACAGAGTGAAATCCTGAGAAAGAAAAGAAAAAAGAAAAGAAAAGAGAAAAGAAAAAAAAAGAAAAGAGAGAGAAAAGAAAGAAACCCTAGTGTCTTCATAGTCTATTCTCTTTCTTAGCTTCGACTTGGATTTTTTATTTTGTTACTGTAATCAGAGAGTAGCAACTAATACATGTGTATAGAACAACGTTTAAAGAACGTTTAAAGAACACGGCCTATTTTGTGGCCGGGCGCTGTGGTTCACACCTGTAATCCCAGCACTTTGGGAGGCCAAGGCAGGAGGATCACTTGAGGCCAGGAGTTCGAGACCAGCTTGGCCAACGTGGCAAAACCCCTTCTCTACTAAAAAATATAAAAATTAGCTGGGTGTGGCGGGGTGCTGAAGCACGAGAATCACTTGACCCTGGGAGGTGGAGGTTGCAGTGAGCCAAGATTATGCCACTGGATTCCAGTCTGGGCAACAGCCTGGAGATTCCTTCTCAAAAAAAAAAAGTATTATATTTTGTATTTCTGTATTTTTAAAATTAGTATCAGAACATAGTCAGCTCAGCTCTCCATCTTTTTTTTTTTTTTTTTTTTTTTTTTACAGAGGCAGGGTCTTTCTTGTTGCTAAGGATGGAGTGCACTGGCTATTCACAGGCACAGTCATAGCTCACTACAGCCTTGAACTCCTGGACTCAAGTGATCCTACTACTTCAGCTTCCTGAGTATCTGGGATTACAGGTACATGCCACTGCACCTAGCTTTATATTATTCTTCCTTTTCTTTTGTTTTTTTTTTTTTTGAGTCAGAGTCTTGTTCTGTTGCCCAGGCTGGAGTGAAGTGGTGTGATCTTGGCTCACTGCCTCAGCCTCCCAAGTAGATGGGATTACAGGCGTGCGCCACCATATCTGGCTAATTTTTGTATTTTTAGTAGAGACAGGGTTTTGCCATGTTGGCCAGGCTGGTTTCGAACTCGTGGCCTCAAGTGATCCTCCTGCCTCTGTCTCCCAAAGTGCTGGGATTACAGGTGTGAGCCACCATGCCCAGCCCCTAGCTTTATATTCTTACATAGTTTTTGTAACTATTAGTTTAATGGCTGCATAATATCCATAGAGAGGATGTATAGTAACTTTGTAACCATTCATTCATTTTTGACATTCAAGTTGTTTGCAACTTTTCACTATTATAGATAATGCTACACTGAAATCCACGTATGTTTACATTTAGGATAATTTCCTAAATAAAGTAGATTACTCAGTAAAAAAATGAGTGCTTTTAGGTTTCTTGATAGATATTGCCAAAATGCTTTCCCAAAGGATTGTTCCAATTTACAATGCCTCCAGTCATGACTGAGAGTATAGCTGGTTTTTAATGCTTTATTTTTCACTGTGTGCCAGGGAATTTCAGGTCATCACATTTACCCATTATCTTCCATGAGAGCTCTGTTCCAGTCCTCATTTACCTGGTTCCCTCTGGGGAATCTTCTTTCATAGAACAGAATTTCCTCTGGGCATCACCTGCCAGACAAAATACTCCTGACTTGAGGCCACCAATTAAGAACGAAAGGAGGGAAGACTCTTACACTGCAGATTGGGAAGGGCTTTAAGTGGAGCACCGGTGCTGCCTGGCAACTGGGCACTGTGCTTTAGCCAGTCCTCCCCTGTGCCAGCATATCAGCTGTAGGAACCGTGATGGTAATTGCAGAGCTAGAAAGCAAATCTCACAGAGCGTCTCCCTTGCTTTTAGATGTGGGGTGGGAGAATTAACCAAAATGGCTCTGGAGTTACCCCAGCTAGGGCAGCAGCTCCCATTACCTTACCTATTATTTAGTTTTCAGAAGTAGCTACTCAGGAACAGGGAGAGAAAAGGATGGTGAAAGTATGAAGCTGATAGTGAGATGACAAAAAAAAAAAAAAAAAAAAAAAAGGATTTGTTTTTGAAATGAAGAGACAGGGGGCCAGTGAATTTTTAAAAAGATGATTTAGAATCCTGCTCTGCTTCCTCATGGTTAGACAAGACTGATGTCTTAGATTGATGCTCTGCTATTCATTCGTATTACCATTCACCAGGAAACCCCGTCATCAAAAAGCCTTCATTTGGGAGATAGGATAAATACCTCAACTCAGGGATACTCACTGTAGCTATGGCTTGGGGGAAGCCTGTGCACAAGGGCCTAAGGGCCAAGCCTCATGACCCAGGAGGTAGGTGCCAGAGTCATAAGTGGAGAAGGCTTACTTCCTTCTGGGAGGACTGGCTTAGCCTACTCCTGACCCTCATCCCCTGAGCCACATGTTGAGGAGGCTCCTGCCTTACCCTTAGACCAGTTTAAGACATAGGTCTCGGCCTATGTCAAGTCTTGTGACCTACAAGGTCTTTGAACCCCACATTACCCTCGCCTCCCCCATTTCAATCTCTTTAGGGAAAGATCACCTAAGTTAACGGAGAAAGGGGTTAAGGTACAAAGTTCTTTAAAAATAGATCTACAATGGTTAAAATTGGCCAGATGCAGTGGCTCACGCCTGCAATCCCAGCACTTTGGGAGGCCGAGGTGGGTGGATCACTTGAGGCCAGGAGTTTGAGACCAGCCTGGCCAACACGGCGAAACCCTGTCTCTACCGAAAACACACACAAAAAATTAGCCAGGTGTGGTGTTGCACACCTGTTATCCCAACTACTCAGGAGGCTGAGGTAGGAGAATCTCTTGAATCTGGGAGGCAGAGGTTGCAGTGAGCCAAGATTGCACCACTGCACTCCAGCTTGGGTGATAGAGCAAGACTCTGTCACAAACAAACAAACAAACAAACAAAAAAAGCCCCATGATGGTTAAAATGGTAACTTTTATGTTATGCATATTCTAATACAATTTTTTAAAAAAGATTGAGAAGCAGGACCTAGGCAGAAAAATAAGAAGGTGTGTGGTGGGCAGTGGGGAGAAGGCAGTCCCTTCCCTTTTCATATTCAGATTCAGACAACACAGACTTTTGGGGATGAGGCCTTTCATAGGAGAGGGAAAATTATTCTAAGAACAGGGGAGTTGGAGGGGGCTGGGGATTTGGGGTTGGGTTTCTGGGGGCTTTCTACTTGAGGTGCCCCTTAGACAGGGCCCAGAGGACAGAAAGATGGAAAGGTTGTTCAAGGTTAACAGAGCTTTAGGGAGCATGGTCCAGAGGATCTTTCAGTTTCCTTCTAGAATATGGATTCCAGTTCTTCAAGGTAAGGGAGGAGGCACAGACATGGAGGAGAATACTGCCCAGGAATCAGTACAGGACATGTGGTTGGAGACTCCTTGAGAGCCCCACACGTGGTAGGAAGCAGAAGCAGAAATGCCAGCAGACACTGACATTTGTCTGGGCCAGATTGACTTGTGGATCCTTCTCTGAATCTTGGCCCCAAATGTCACTTAAAGCTTTTTAGTAAGCTTCATTTACTCAAGGAACTGAGCTTGGCCTGCACTGGTTCATAAATCTTTGGGGCTCCTTGATTTCCCAGGAAAGCAAAGTAATTGGCAGAGTCTATGGGATTTCTTCCCTCTGGCCTTGGAAGAATAAGGACCAACTTGTCTGCAAGGGACAACGGACTTGGAGGGCTGGTATCAAACAGCTTTTCCCCTCTGTGGCATTTCCTATCGCTTCCCTTCCTCTCCTTTTTAGCTTGTTCTAAGTCTGTAACCCCAATTATGCCTGGCAGGCACTACTCTTTGCCCACAAAGATAATTTGCAGCTCTGAAGCTCAGCTCTCTAGTCAGAGCAGTCTCCTAGTCTTTCCTTTTTGTCATCTCAATAATTAAACATTGATGAACTCACCACTTGTTTAGAACTTTGATAATCACTGAACACCAACAAGGGAGAAGGCACAGTGTACACTGGGGAGGGAAAAACACCAAGCCCTAGTTCTTGCCAAGAAGAATTTAAAAGTGTGGAGATGACAGGCACGCACATCAACCTATTTAAGGAAGAGAGAGGAACAGCAGAGGCAGGAATGCATGGAGGGTGGTAGGAGCACAGAGGAGAGCGATAATGATAGCGATATTATCTTCTCTGACATAGAGGACTGGGCCTGGGCAGGAACTGGGTTAAAGCGGAGACATGGCTATTGGTCACTGGGTACTTTGGCAGAGGGTTTAAAGCAACTACTGGTGAAGCTCATCCCTGGGGACTAAGACTCTACCCTTATGACTTTTTGTTGCTGCTGATGTAGCTCCTACCCTGCCACAGGGCACTCACTTACCCCCCACCTCATTTTCGGGGGGTCAGTTGCAGCAGGGCCTTTTCCTTTACCATTGAGATAAACAGATGACCCAAGCGAAGGGTCAAGAGGCTCTAGGTTGGTGGCTGGAAAGGGTTTTTATTAAGAAGGCAATCAGGGACTGAGAGTCCTTTCCTAAGAGTGCTTAAGAAAGAGAAAGGCCAGGCATGGTGGCTCATGAGCCTGTAATCTCAGCACTTCAGGAGGCTGAGGCAGGAGGACTGCTTGAACCCAGGAGTTCAAGACTAGCCTGGGCAACAAAGTGAGACCCGATCTCTACAAAAAAGAGAAAAACACTTAGCCGGGTGTGGTAGCATGTGCTTGTGGTCCCAGTTACTTGGGAACCTGAGGCAAGAGGATCACTTGAGAGTGGGAAGTTGAGGCTGCAGTGAGCTGTGATCACACCACTCACTCCAGCCTGGGTGACAAAGTAAGACTGTGTGTGTGTGTTTGTGTGTGTATGTGTGTGTGTGAGAGAGAGAGAGAGAGAGAAAGTGCACACAAGAGAGCGAGAGAGAGAGAATGGCTCTGCTGAAACAAATTTTTTTTTTTTGAAACTGAGTCTGGCTCTGTCGCCCAGGCTGGAGTGCAGTGGCCGGATCTCAGCTCACTGCAAGCTCCGCCTCCCGGGTTTACGCCATTCTCCTGCCTCAGCCTCCGGAGTAGCTGGGACCACAGGCGCCGGCCACCTCGCCCGGCTAGTTTTTCATATTTTTTAGTAGAGATGGGGTTTCACCGTGTTAGCCAGGATGGTCTCGATCTCCTGACCTCGTGATCCGCCTGTCTCGGCCTCCCAAAGTGCTGGGATTACAGGCTTGAGCCACCGCGCCCGGCCTGAAACAAATTTTTGCTGCACCCAACCAAGCCTAGGGCCTGCAGTCACTCTCACAAGTCCTGCTCTGTGCAGCAGGGAGGTCAGGGCTGAGGGGCCCATCGAGGCTTGGGGGCCAGCCTGGGGTCAAGCAGGTCAGAGAGGGGAAGAGGAGGGTTAACCCTACTTATGAACTCCCATCTGAGTCTCCCAAGCAAGAAAGTTCATGTGTGTGTTATAGGGGTGCACATGTGCCAGCTGGGGGTACAGAGGTGAGGAGGGGAGACTGTAGCCTAACACCAGCTCAGGGTATGTTTTTAGGGGTGAGGCTAGCCAGTTGCTGGTTATGCATCTCCTTGGAAAACAATACTCAACTGCTAAGCTAGATGGTCCTAGGGTCCTTGCAGGAGTGTCTCTACAGGCTTAGGGCAGTAGAGAGCCTTTCCCTGCCCACCTGTCACTCTCTGGCTGGTGCAGTGACACTCACTGGCTAACTTATACTCAAGGCATCAATAGGAAGGGGTGCCACCTCGTACTCAAGGCATCGATAGGAAGGAGCCCTGAAACAGCAAATGACCAATGCCTCCCAAAGAGCCCCCTACAGCTCTACAAACCACATCTCTGAGGACACTTCTTCTTTTCTGAGTACACCCCCCTGCCACAGCCTCCCCCACCCCCATACAACCTCTACCTCTTTTAGACAACTGACGCACCTGCACTGCCTTAACCCTCTACCCCTGCTGAACCCATCTGTGCCCCTAGGACAGTGTTTCTTAATATATTAATGTACAGATAAATCATCTGGGCATATTATTTAAATGCAGATTCTGATTCAGTAAGTCTGGAACCTGAATTGTCAGCATTTCATATTAGCTCCCAGGTGGTACCAATGCTGTTAATACAGGGACCACACTTGGAATAGTGTGGCTCTAGGCCAGCCTCTCTATGCCCACACCATTCCCAGGCAGCTTATCAAAGAGCCCTCCACCCTGACCTTAACCTGGTTACATTTCTAGTGGCAAGAGGGAACAATAGTCTGGGAAGAGAAGAGAGGAGAGGAGGGACTTCTCAAAGCTCACGTTGGGAAGGCAGCTGTGCTAAGAACTCTGGCTGGACCCAGGCAGGGAGTTGTTTGGAACAATTTAGCCCAGGTGTAGTTCTTCCAAAACTCATCCAATCATTTAGTTAATGTTGCTTAAATACCTGCCAGAGGTACGGCCATGGTGCTAGGTGCTTTATCTATATTATTTCATTGAATCCTCCCCAAAACCGCATAAGGCAAATATCATTTTCATTTTAAAATTGAAGAACTAGGTTGCATAAAGTAATATGTCCAAAGTCACACCTTGTAGGCAATTTGAATCTAATTTACTCATCTCTCTTACCCCAGCCCCTTCTCAGAGACTTAGATAAAATCATGAGATTAACAACGCACCAGAACTTACACCTCTCTAGGACTGTTGTCTTGCAAAGCAGTCACTCGGAAGGCTAGTACCTAGTCCAATCATGTCTCTAGAGCTCAACACACACTTATAGCCCCTCTTTAGAAAATAGCATGGGTGCTTTCTGATCACAAGCCTCCTGCTCAGTGAGTTCTCCACAGGAAGGAAATATTGGTGCCACTGAAGCAGCCAATAGCTCAAGATGAAGAGAGAGACTGGCAGGAAGCAGCAAGAAAGAAAATGCATTGGAAACTGAGAATGGTGAGCCCAGGAGACAAAAGAAGAGGGCAGTGCAAGAAAAGGAGGTGAAAGGGGCCTTAGCCACCAAATTCAGTTCTGGTCGTACATTTTAAGGGCATCTATATTCTAGGCACTGTCCTAGGTTCTGGACATATAAAAATAATGTGGGCTGGGTGTGGTGGCTCACACCTGTAATCCCAGCACTTTGGAAGGCCGAAGTGGGAGGATTGCTTGAGCCCAGGAGTTTGAGATCAGCCTGGGCAACATAGTAGGACCCCATTTCTACAGAAAAATTAAAGAAAATTAGCCAGGCATGGTGGCAGGTGTCTGTAGTCCTAGCTACTCAGAAGGCTGAGGTGGGAGGATCACTTGAGCCTGGGAGGTTGAGATTGTAGTGAGCCATGATTGCACAGAGCGACAGAGTGAGACCCCTTCTTCTAAATAATAACAACAATAATAAGGTCCCTGCCCATGAAGAGCTCATAAGCCAGTGAGGGAAACAAGTGAATAAGCAGATAATTTTAATAAAAGTAAGCAGAAGACTGACAGCCACGGTCAGAGGGGTAGTAACGAAGGAGAGATCAAAGTCATGGCTGTCTGGGAAAGGCAGACTTTTTAGAAGAATAATATAAGACAGAGGAACCAGAACCAGAGTCCTAGAGGGGCTCTTGTATGATAAGAGAGACTGGAAAATAGTTGAGGCCGGGGCAAAGAACCAGCAGAGAATGGCCAGCTGTTTGAAGGACTCAAGATGCTGTTCTCAGGCTTGCTGATATTTCAGCAAAAACTTATTTTGTTCTAAGAAAAATTGTGGGTCTGATTCTTGTGAGGCTTGCAAGTCCCCACAGAGAGACGTTCTCTAGTAGAAAAGTCCAGTCACAGTCCAGAGATCATGGTACATCTGCTATTTTTTAGGAAGTGTGGGCAAGGGGTGGGCTGAAGGCAAGGGAGGCTGACCAGGGCTTGGCCAATCTAGAGGTAATAGTAAGCAGTTGGGTGGGTAGCTGCCCCAAATTCTGGCTGCCCCAGAGTCCTCTAACTTAGTTTTGGCCTATCTTCCCCAGGCTATGACAAAAAGCAGCAAAGATCCTTGACTTCTAGTCCTCGAGGCAGGGGGCCAAAGCCAACATAGACCTACCAGGAGTGGCCTGAGAATCCAGAACACAGAGAGGAGCAGCCTGCATTGCGATTTTCCCAGAACCCACAACACTTGTTCCACTAACAGTGAACATCCAGAGAGAGACTCAACCATGGAACCTATACTCTGATATGTGGTGATCATTCTTTCTTACCTTTTTATTTTTTGAAATAGAGTCTCACTCTGTCACTCAGGCTGGAGTGCAATGGCACGATCTCAGGTCACTGCAATCTCCACCTCAGCTCAAGCAACCTGCCACCTTAGCCTCCCGAGTAACTAGGACTACTGGTGCGTACCACCACACCTAGCTAATTTTTTGTATTTTTGGTAGAGACGGGGTTTTGCCATGTTGCCCAGGCTGGTCTCGAACTCCTGAGCTCAAGCAATCCACCTACCTCGGCCTCCCAAAGTGCTGGAATTACAGGCATGAGCCACCATGCCCAGCCCTTTCTCACTTTTATTATTATTATTCCTCATGCCTAGTCAAAACTTTTTCACATTTAAAACCTTCAGTAATAGTTTTCTGTAAAAATAAAAAATGAGGCTAGGCGCAGTGGCTCACACCTGTAATCTCAGCACTTTGGCAGACCAAGGCAGGCGGATCACCTGAGGTCAGGAGTTTGAGACCAGCCTGGTCAACATGGTGAAACCCCGTCTCTACTAAAAATACAAAAATTAGCTGGGCATGGTGGTGGGTGCCTGTAATCCCAGCTACTTGGGAGGCTGAGGCAAGAGAATCTCATGACCCTGGGAGGCAGAGGTGGTAGTGAGCCGAGATCGTGCCACTGCACTCCAGCCCAGGGAACAAGAACAAACCTCTGTCTTTTAATAAATAAATAAATAAAATAAACAAATGAATAAATACAAATAATCACTTAACTTAATTATTAGTGTTTAGAGCCAGTAATGTAGTTAGTAACCTGCACGCCTCCACTGTGCTTGGAGAAGTTGAAAAATGTGCAGTTAATGTTAGGGGGAGATCCTTGTTCTTCTGTCTCCTGCATGTAAACACTGACACCTATGAGCGAGTGGGCAGTGCACTGAGGTGCAGGAAAGCCAAGCTCACACAAGGGCAGAGGACTGACAGCCTCAATGAGGATAGACTGACTTTTCCCAAAACTCTGACCTTGGGGACCTACTGCATTATTTAAAAAAAAAAAAAAAAAAAAATCATATTCTGGGAAAGAACAGCCTGTGTTTGGCTATTTACAAAAGTAGGTCTGTGAATGCTGTCAGAGTTGAATGAATGTTTTATGCTATTTGGTGCATTTTAAGTAACCCAACAGGCTGAAATATTTTTGTTGTGAAGGCAATGCTTGTTCTGTAGAATTAAATCTTGGTTAGAATTAGAAACTCCAAAATTCCTTTGTTCCTGGCAGGGGGAGCAATAGTTTGTCTTACCCACTCTGCAACCTTGTGGCTGTCAGAGGGTTAGTTATAAGGCCTTCACATCTGGACTTCACAGAAGCACAGAATAGCCATTTCAAGGAGTATTTTGGCTTTTATATGGACACTTAATTTCACAGGCAGTAGGATATTGATTTTTTTTTTTTAATTATACTTTAAGTTCTAGGGTACATGTGCACAACATATATGTATACATGTGCCATGTTGGTGTGCTGCACCCATTAACTCGTCATTTACATTAGGTATATCTCCTAATGCTACCCCTCCTCCCAAACCCCTCCCCACAACAGGACACGGTGTGTGACGATCCCCTTCCTGTGTCCAAGTGATCTCATTGTTCAATTCCCACCTATGAGTGAGAACATGCGGTATTTGGTTTTCTGTTCCTGTGATAGTTTGCTCAGAATGATGGTTTCACTCTTTCCACCACTCCCTTCTATTTTTCACTCCAATGAAAACATCCCAAATGTTGAAACATCAGTGATTTTGTCCTCTTATGATGTTTAGGAGAGGAATTTTCAGCTCCTTGTTATGTGCAGGTGGGGCTAAGATGAGTTGTATCTTTATAGATAGGAGAAATGATGGTATATGGAAAGAACCCAAAAATCCCAGATCCTAGTCCATAGCACACCCTGGGCTGTTTTGGATTCTGAGATAATTTTGCATCCTCCCCCTCCCCACCACTGGCCCAGCTCTAGCCAGCTGCAAATTGTCTGGATCGAGCTGCTTCCACATGCTGATGTTATCGGCCTCACAGTGCCTGGAGCATGTAGATAGGAACAGGCAATGGCGCCATCTCACTGGACGTAGTAATGTAATTTAGTTTCTGAAATCCAAGTATAAAATCTTGAAAGCTGACTTTAAAATCTGCCTCAGGAGGGATGGTAGTGGTGTGGAATTCCCAGTAGAACCATCTAAATAGGGAAATAGCTTCTGTCATGTATTGATAAACAGTTTGAGCAATGGAAAAATATAGAGAGAATTACAGGGAAAGTGAGTGCCTAGTTTTTCTTCCTCCTGCCTCTTCTGAACTATGCTGCCAGGTGAGGACCACTCCATTTGTGTGATCCCCAGGTTAGGGCTAGAAGCACCTCTCCCTGAGCATTCCTGCGAGGCCCCTGCTGCTAGGAAGATGGAACAGCAGTTTGGGTGGTCTCAAACAGCACTTTTTTTTTTTTTTTTCCCCAGACCAGGCTAAGAATGATGGTAAAGGAGCAGTCACTTGCCTTTCCTTCTATCTCCCCAATCTCATCTTGTGCCACTAGTTTGCACACTGGTCTTCTTTACTCCTGATGGGGCATCAATATCCTTTTTAACCTCATGCTCCCCTTCTGGTTAAATCTTACTGCATCTTTCAGGCCTCAGCTGACACACATCACCTCTTGTTTTTTTGAGACCGTGCCTCACTCAGGTGCCCAGGCTGGAGTGCAGTGGTACAATCTCAGCTCACTGCAGCCTCACCCTCCTGGGCTCAAGTGATCCACCTACCTCAGCCTCCCAAGTAGCTGGGACTACAGGTGCACGCCACCACACCTGGCTAATTTTTGTATACATACACATTTTTGTTGACATGGAGTCTATTTTGCCCAGGCTGGGACACATCATCTCTTAAAAGAAGTTTCCCATAAATGCCAGGCTGAGTCAGATCCTTCTATAATGTAGTCTCACAGCCCCTGCTCCCCCATACATTTCTTTCATGCACTTAGCAAATTTTATTTAAATGACTATTTGTATAATTTGTTTAATAAATGTTCATGAAGGTAGGGACCGTGCCTGCCTCCACTGTGTCCTCCCAATGCTTGGCATAGAAAATGAAAGGCCATAATCTGAAAAGACAAACACTGCCTTCTACTTGATTTGAAGGCACAGCAAGGATCTTTCTATAATAGAGAGGTGGCAAACACTGCTGACCTATCAGACCATGTTGGGGTCTTGTCTAATGGTGTCCCACAGACAGATGTTTCATTTTGTGCTCTTTGTAGGACTACTTCTTCACTGTAAGCCTCTGGTCAGGGGCTGAAAGTTATTTTGGAGAACAGTCAAAGTAGGAGCCCCCAAACCCTCCCTCAACTCACCTGAAGGCTTGGCCTAGTTAAAACTCCACTTAGGGTCCACAGCCAAAGCAGCAACTCAATTTCAGGTCAACTTCTCATGGAGACTAACAACAAACTGAGCAGATAGATGCAGGTTTCTTTGTGACTAAAGGGCTAAGATCAGCCATTAGCTTGCAGATATATACCTCCACAATCAAATGATTAAGGCCCAACTCTTGTTATTGAGTTCAGAAGAATGGGAAACCAGCTTGGAATCCAAACCATCAGAAAACTCTTTTTTTTTGAGACGGAGTCTCGCTCTGTCACCCAGGCTGGAGTGCAGTGGTCGGATCTCAGCTCACTGCAAGCTCCAACTCCCGGGTTTACGCCATTCTCCTGCCTCAGCCTCCCGAGTAGCTGGGACTACAGGCGCCCGCCACCTCGCCCGGCTAGTTGTGTTTTTTTTTTTTTTTTTTTTTGTTTTTTTTTTTTTTTTTTTTTGGTATTTTTTAGTAGAGACGGGTTTTCACCGTGTTAGCCAGGATGGTCTCAATCTCCTGACCTCGTGATCCACCCGTCTCGGCCTCCCAAAGTGCTGGGATTACAGGCTTGAGCCACCGCGCCTGGCCCAGAAAACTCTGGAAGGAGAGTGGGGCTGTTCTGATCCTCTGTCTGTTCAGAGTGCTTTCTAACAACCTGGGGCTTGTAACCATATTCACCAGGCAGTAAACACCCAAGGCAGGGAAGCTCTTCGGGGTTCAGACATAAGGGCAAATGATGGCAAAGGAAAATGCAAGAAACCTCCTGGAATAGTAAATACAACCTCTGGCTGGAGAGTAGGGCCTCTGAATGGTTTACCTGTGAACTGCACTGACTCTGAGAGTCTAGACAGGTTGTTTCACTTTCTGAGCTTCTAGGTCTGTTTTTATTCAGGCCCTTAGATCCCAGAAAGAGCCTCCAGGGTAGAGAGGAAATGAGTTGTCCCAGGTCAATGCCAGATGGCAGCCCTGGGATTAGAATTCATGGGCCCTTGTTTCCAGCCAGCTGCGCCCTCCCCTGAGTCCTGTACTGTTTCTTCTTCTGAATGCTCAGGATTGTATTCAATTTAGTAAGGTTTGTGGACACATAATCACAGCTCCTAAATAAAACAACGACTACAGAGCATCCGCTATTAGGAAGACAAACATTGGGCGCCTTTGCCCCTGAGAGCAGACTGAGAGCGAGCTCTGGCTGAAGTTAGGTCTGTTCCACTTGAACAAAACCCAACACAAACAAACCCTCTTGGGATCTGGCAAAGTCCTCATCTGTTCTTGTTTCTTCTCCAGGCTTCCTTGTGCATTAAAATAGCCTGTGCTTAAACCCCACAGTAAGGGCCTCTGCTGGAAGCTGGAATGTGCTGTTTCCAGGAGCAAGAGAGAAGCCAAGCTGAGGGACAGCCTGGATCCAGATCGTCTGAACATTTTTTCACCCATAAATTCATTACTACATTGTCAATGGCCCCATCTCCAGGAGCACTATCATGCAACACCTCTTGAGGTGGGCTGGGGGCAGTCCTAGTCCTTCCAGCCCAAACTCTGCCAGGCCTACTCAAGGCTTAGTGAACACCAAAAGTTCTTTTCTTCTCCTTGCTCTCCCCTCCCACTATGACTGGTTGGTGCTAGAAGAGGGAGCCTGCAGTTGTTCTCTCAGGGCTTCATTATTTAGCATCAATTTCTTTGACTAGGAGATTCTTTGAGGTCTATGCATGCCTTTGGGCTTGACAGTTCCTTCAGTAAGGGACTGAGAAGCCTAAGAGAGGTGAAGAAAACAAGGTCTCAAAAGGAGGAGGGCCTTGCACAAATTCCAGAGCAGGGCTGGTTGAGAGGAACAGGGTCCTAAGTGTTTTCATTGAGCCTCAATCCAGGCACACTTACCCTCCTCACTCACCAGGCTCAGGGAATCATAAAGTGAGAGCTGCTCTGATTCATTTAGCCATGGAAAAGACCTGGAGGTACAGGAGGAACTTTCAACCAGAAAATTCAATCCCTAGTATATGATTATGATTCTTCTGACCTTTCAGACTCCTCACACATGACTTGGGGAATTGGGAGGAAATCCCTCTATAGTGCGAATTTAACTCTTCTCTGCTTGTGGGCTCTGGGGGCCACATGCATGACTAGGGTGGGGGTGGCAGGTTGCAAGTCTCCAGACTCGCTAGTTTTATTTCTGCTTCCATTTGCCACAACCTCGCCCCCCGACTCATGTCAATGTCCTTCCCCCTGCAAAAAAAGACATATTTGAATTAAGTAGATTCCTACTGGTAGGCCGAAAGTCCAGTGATGGCTCATGAAAGGATTCTGCTTCAGGCCTTGAAACCTGCTCAGTGTCTCTCCTTAATTTCCCCTCCTCATGCTCCCTTCTCCCAGATTGAAGAGGGAAGTACAGGGGTATTAGAGACAAAGGACCTTTTAATATTCCCTTGTTCCACTGGTTTCTTACCCCATCCCCAGGACTCCTACTATCCTGAAGTATTAAGAGTATCAGGCCCTGGCCAGGGACAGCTCAGGAGATGACATAATTGTCTTGCAAGCTTACTTCACCTTCAGAGTGATGGTGACCTCAACAGAGAGCTAAACATGTGTGGGGGAGGTAGGGCAGCACCTGGAGGGGATAAGGGGGAATCCCTAGACCTACAGGACTGGTCTTGAAAGAGAAGAGGCCATGCCCCTTTCACAGCCAGAGATATGTGCAGGAAGGCTATTCAAAATTAAATAGGCACGGTAGGGCTCAGTGGCTCATCGCTGTAATCCCAGCACTCTGGGAGGCTGAGGTGGGTGGAGCTCTTGAGCCCAGGATATTGAGACCAGCCTAGGCAACATGTCAAAACCCTGTCTCTACAATAAAAATTTAAAAAAAAAAGAAAAAAGAAAAGAAAAGAAAACACACTTTGGGAGGCCGAGGTGGGCGGATCACGAGGTCAGGAGACCGAGACCATCCTGGCTAACATGGTGAAACGCCATCTCTACTAAAAATATGAAAAATTAGCCTGGTGTGGTGGCGGGCACCTGTAGCCCCAGCTACTTGGGAGGCTGAGGCAGGAGAATGGCGTGAACCCATGAGGCAGAGCGTGCAGTGAGCCGAGATCACACCACTGCACTCCAGCCTGGGTGACAGAGCGAGACTCTGTCTCAAAAAACAAACAAACAAACAATAACAAAACATTAGCTGGGCATGGTGGTACATGCCTGTGGTCCCAGCTACCTGGGAGGCTGAGGTGGGAGGATCACCTGAGCCTAGGAGGTGGAAGCTGTAGTGAGTAGTGATCATGCCATTACACTCCAGTCTGGATGCCCAAGTGAGACTGTGTCTCCAGACAACAACAACAACAAGAAGTTAAATGGGCACAAGGCCTTAAGGACACAGCATCCAGGCCTTTCAGACCCAGCACAAACAGGAGGAGCTCTCCAGGGTTCTGAACCACCTCCCCTAAGTCCTTGGAGGCTCTGGGCAAGAGCCCTGCCTGCTGGTTAATGCCGATCTTACATGCCACTGGCTCATCTCTGCCCGTTGTTGATACCAACTGCTTGCTTGGACCCATGGCCCGCATGAACTGAAGCAGCTCCTGCATGACTCCAATCACTCTCTACGGCTGCAGCCTAGGCTTCGTGCCAGCAGCCTGGCTGCCTGGCCAGATTTTTAAGGGGTGAGGCAGAGTTTCTTGGTGTATGTGAAAAAATGTCTCCCAGTCCCTCTGGAAGCTCAGGATAAAATGGACCTGGCTTGGGGACAAAGTGGCCATAGGGGAGGAAGGGAATTCTCCATGTGATAAATCAATAGACAGCTCATCAGCTCCTCCCCTGCCCTCAGCAGCTGCTGCACCCACACGGACACACACACATACTCACACACACATATACATGCATGCCAGATTCTCCTTCCTGTCACTGCAGAGCCTGTATTGCTGCAGAGAAGGTAGGATCTCTTTTGTCTGCACTTGAGCAGAATGCACCTGCTTTGTTTCCCTCATAGATATCACAGAAATTTGGCAAAGAGCACCAAAACTTAAAAGTTAAATTAAATAAAATAATTATTTCTTTTCCTAAATCCAAGAGGAGAGAGCTGGGTGTGGTGGTATATGCCTGTAGTCCCTGCTACCAGGAAGACTCAGGTGGGAAGATTGCTTGAGTCCTGGAGTTTGACTCCAGCCTGGGCAACACAGTGAGACCCCCCTCTAAGAAAAGCTAATAAAAAATAAAAACATTTTAAAAAGAGGAGTACATAGTCACTGTAAAAAGTCCAGATAAGCACAAAAGAAACAGGAAAAAAAATAAACTTACTCCTACTATCTAGAGCTATCCAGTGTTAATCTCCTGGTACACAGCCCGGGTCCTTGGATGTATGTGCATATGTGCACGCATGTGAGTGTGTCAGTAAGAGGCAGTATAGCGCAGTGCTTAAAAGCATTGGTTTTGGAGTAAGTCCTATTTGTGCCGTTTACTTATCTGTGTAATCTGGATAAGTTTCTAACCTCTCTGGGTCTCAGTGTTTTATCTTTAACATGAGGAAAATAATAGTACCTGTAGCTTCCAGCCTACATTCTGCAGCCACAGCCAGGAGATGGCAGGGGGCTTCCTTTTGGTCAAAGTTCTCTCTTCTTGAACTTTGGGCCTCAGCCCTTTCACCCACTTGTTCTGGCCATCACTTTCTGCCTTTGTGCCCAGGGTGTACCATTCTTCTCCAGGGGCTCCTTATGTCAGTCTCTTTGCCTGGCTTGGGCAAGCCTGCTCCTCACTCTGAGTCCTGGCAATTTATTCTCACATCCACCACCCTCACCTCTCCTTACCTGCTCTAACACTGTTCTCCCTGCAGTCAGCACTGAGCTCCTGCTGGCTGAGCCAGTGGCTTTTTCTCAGGTGATCTTCTACAACCTTGGGCATCATTGGACAGTGCTGACCACATTATTCTGCAAGCTATTTTCCCTTGGCTTGTATGGAAACATTATATGTCTCTTTGTTTTGACTGCCCTGCCTACTGTTCCTCCTCTTCAACTCTAGACATAGGTGCCTTTCCCAGTGGTCAGTGATTCTCTTTCCACATGTTCTCTCTTCGCATCTCATATAAACATATTATTTCAAGTAATAGCTCTCTGGGCTTTATAATCCCAAGCCCATATCTCTAGCTCTGACCTCTCTCTCCAGACCCCATTTCCAACTGCCTACTGTTTCCACTGATGTCACGTTCCTCCCCCAACCGCGTTCTTCCTTTTAACTATCTTTATCTTGTTATTGGCAAACCACTTTCCCAGTTAAATAAACTCAAAAATGGGGAGGGGCAGTGGGGTATCATTTTAGAAACTTTTAATTACTGAAGTAGTTTTAAAAAATTGTTTAGAGGTAGTGTTTCACAATGTTGCCCACGCTGGTCTCGAACTCCCGGCCTCAAGGGACCCTCCTGCCTCAACTTCCTGAGTTGCTGGGATTATAGGCATGAGCCACCATGCCTGGCTTATTATTCAATTTTGTTATATTTATTATATTTATAATATTATTCAATTATTATTATAATTTTACATTTACAGAAGAGTTACAAAGACAGTCCAGAGAGTCTTTGTATTCACTTCATATATAAAAAATTGGAATCCTTCTGAAAGAAATATTTATCCTTTCTCCTCCATTTACTTATTTATTCAATCATGTATATATATCAGTACGGATTAATGTATACTTATTTTGGGGGGTTATAATCCAATATTATCATATTTGTTTTGTTGCTCAAATGGTTCCAGCTTTGGCCACTGAGAACACTTTCAGGTTGGCTCCTGTTTTAACTTCCCTGTGGGCTCATTTTGATCTACTTCTTTCCCCTTTATCTCTATGGGAAACTAATCATGAACCTAGAAAGTTCTGCAGAATATCTAACGTTTAGCTTAAAAAAAAATTCTCAGCCAATATCCTGCTTCAGGCCCTTCTCAACATATTCCAGGATCACTGCAGTAGTAACCCACTCATCTCCCCACCTTGTCTCCTCTTCCTCCAACTCATCTTATATGTTACTGTTAAAAGACTCTTCTGAGAATTAAACACTGCTCTGATTGCAGTACTCCTTTGCTCAAGACCTTCTGATAGCTTCTACCACTTAAAAACTCCTCAACTTGACATCCAATAAGTTTTAAAAACATGACCCCAGTTTGCCAATCTGGCTGCTCCTCCAACTGCCATCTTTCTAAATCCTTTGATCTCTTTGCCCTAACTGTCAGCCCTCTATGCAGATGACTTCCAATTTCTATATCCAGACTGACTATATCATTTTAAGCATTAAAAAAAAATCTGTATTGGTTTCCTTAACTTATAAAAGTAATGCATATTCAGTGGGGAAAGCAAAACAATACAGAAGTGAATCAAGTAGGAAATGAGCCTGTGACTCTCCTCTCTCCTCCCCGTTCCTCGGGTTGGTTCTAAGAATGAAGTGGCCTCTCCAGATTCTTCAGTATATCTCCTGTCTTCCTATTAAATTGCTATACCACAGTAAACAGATTTAGAGACATGCTTCTTGACATAAGAGTTTACAATACAAATCAGAAAAGGTTAAATTCAGAAAATATAGATATTTATTTTTATATTGCAACTTAAAACTTCAAGGCTTTTTCCTCATTTTATCTCATTTAATCTCTGATAATCCATCTATCATTTATCTCAATTTTACAGAAAAATAATCTGAAGCCCTATAAAGCAGAGTAACTTCCCTTAAGTCCCATAATCAGAACTGGGTCCCAAGTTTTCTGGTCCCTTTCCAACTTTACCACATAAAATGGCCATACAGAAAACCACAACACAAGAGACAACACTAATGGGAGAAAGGCCAGAAGCCAAAGAGAACCATCCAGAACATTCAAGTATTAGTGATCACAGTTTTACCTTGGGGAATGTGAGAGTAAATCTGTCCCCGTGCTTTCCTTTTCTTATATGGTGAAAGTGGAACTGTAGGGAGATCTCTCAACAGGGAGTAAGAAACAGGAATGTATCTGCTCAGTGTTGATGGTTTTCTTTTTCTTTTTTTTATTTCATTTATTTATTTTTTTGAGACAAAGTCTCACTTTGTCACCCTGACTGAAGTGCAGTGGCGGGATCTCAGTTCACTGCAACCTCCACCTCCTGGGCTCAAGCGATCCTCCTACCTCAGCCTCCCAAGTAGCTGGGACTACAGGCATGTGCCACCACACCTGGCTAACTTTTTGTATTTTTGGTAGAGACAAGAAATGCCCTGCCTCCTAGAAGCTACAGGGCTCTGTAGAACTTGAGAAGGAATTGGGAAGATATGAGTCAAGTGTGGCACATCGAAGCCGGGGTGTGTAGCAGGAACAAGATTGTTTAGAGAAGTGACACACAGGTCTCTGTCAGCATTTCCACACTCAATTCATCTTACTCCCTTGTTGGTATGCATACCCAATTAAAAAATATGGAAAGCATGAGCTCTATCACCTGGGTAAAAATGACAGAATCAAAGAGCATGATTTTTGACCATTTGTTTCCCCAAATGGAAAAAAAATTCAAAGAAAAAGGTGATGTTGTTTTGTCATAACAAATTCAAATGCAGAAAGGTGAATACAGAATATGAAAGTTCTCCTATAATTCATTACTGTTGCCAGTTTATTTTATGCTTCCAGACTTTAAAAATATGTAATCATATATACCAATTTAGACACAGATGGAATCAGATGATCCATCTTCCATATGTATTTTACCCAGTAACTTTTGTGTTATGTGCACTTTACCACAGTGAAATACACCTATTGTGAATATCGTTTTATGTCAATTCATATTAGATTTACATCCTCCTTTTAAAAGGCTGCCCATCTGTATGCTATGGGATGGAGGTACCATGATTTATTAAATCAGTCCTCCCTGATGAAGGTTTAGATTGTGTGTGTGTGTGTGTGTGTGTGGTTTTTTTTTTTTTTTTTTTTTGAGATGGAGTCTCACTGTATCACCCAGGCTGGAGTGCAATGGCACAATCTCAGCTCACTGCAACCCCTGCCTTCTGGATTCAAGCGATTTTCCTGCCTCAGACTCCCAAGTTGCTGGGATTACAAGTGCCCACCACCACAACTGGCTCATTTTGTATTTTTAGTAAAGATGGGGTTTCACCACGTTGATCAGGCTGGTCTGGAACTCCTGACCTCAAGTGATCTACCTGCCTTGGCTTCCCAATGTGCTGGGATTACAGGTGTGAGCCACCGCGCCCAGCCTAGATTGCTCTTTTTCCACCTTTTTCTCACTATTATAATGTTGCAGCTACTAATAACTATTATAATATCTATTATAACTATAATATTATAAAATTATGTATATGTATTTATGTATAGTTATTATAATTTCTGGGGTTTTGGCGGTTTCTTTTTTGAGACAAGGTCTCACTCTGTCGCTCAGGCTGCAGTGCAGTGGCAACCACAGCTCACTGCAGCCTTGACCTCCTGGGTTCAAGTGATCCTCCCATCTCAGCCTCCCAAGCAGCTGGGCTACAGGCACATGCCACCATGCCTGGCTATTTTTTTAAAAAATGTTGTAGAGATGAGGTCTTGCTTTGTTGCCCAGACTGGTCTCAAACTCCTGGGTTCAAGCAATCCTCCCACCTTGGCCTCCCAAAGTGCTGGGATTATAGGTATGAGCCACAGAGCCTGGCCTATGATAATTTCTTATTAAAGAGTGTCTTTATATGTTTGTCTATTTCTTTAAGAAATTCCTAGAAGTAGAATAGCTGAGGGGGTCAATGGGAAATGCACACATTATATTTTGAGACACCGTTGCCAGTTATTGTTCCAGAGAGGCTGTGACAATGTATACTCTCACCAACTGGCTGTGGGAGGTACTTGGGTTTAGAAAGACCTAGATTAGTTCTCAAGCCAGCTGGTTGTATGACTTTTGGCAAGTTATCCTTCTTAATGTCCCTTTCCCCTCATGGGTGTCATATTACCTACTTTGCAAGGCTGGTGTTAGAATGAGATGAAAGAATGTATATAGAACACTTTGCAGCATGCCTGGCATGTACAACAAAGGGTAGCTGGTTTTTGTTTGTTTGTTTTTATGTTGCTCTCTCCTCATTTACTTTGTTTCCATCTAGTCTAAAGTATTCATCAGTCCTAATTTCCCTTCCCCCAAAAGGAACTTGGGATGTGGACTAACTGGAGCTATGAGAATCAGCAGCAAGAGGCGTTGCCCTCTTAATGAGTTTGCACTTCCCAGGAAAGCCTTGAAGTCAATTTTCGGGGCTCTATCTTTCATGAGGAAATCACAAGAAGACAAACACTACTCTCTTCCTCTCAATTATCTTGACTAGGATCTTAATCAGGTCATGCTTACTCTCCAGGACACTGCCGGATCAGGCCATTTCAACAGCTGGCCCTTCTCTTTAAAACAGGACACTACATTATGATCTGGAGGCTACAAAGGATCCATGGAAACAGATGGGGTGAGAGACCCTGAGACATATGCACCCTGGAACCCTGGGGAGTCCTGGTTGAATTCTGTCCTCCGTGTCCTTCCACAGCAGGGCCAAAAGTGGAGCGCTAAACTGAAGTGTGGCTTCTTGGGGCTTTCAGTTCTAAAAGATATGGGACTGTTGAATTAACCAGGGCGCAGTGACAATGCTCCAAAATACCAAAAGGGGGCAGTGTAGTGTTACAGTTAAGAGCATGGCCTTAGACTCCATCCACCTGGGCTTGAAATGGTTTTGCCGCTTACTAGGTTGTGTGACCTTGGGTCTCACTTTCCTTCTCTGTAGATTAAGGGTATACCTTCTTTGCAGAGTTGAGAGGATTAAATGAAACACTGTGTGTCTGGTGGCAGATAAGTAGTAAGTGCTTCTAAACAGTAGGACACACGTCTGCAGGGTGTATGGTTGAATGTCAGATACGACATGGGGTTACCAAGTAAATGAGACTAGAAGACAATTCATTTAGTAATTCATTCATTCAACCAAAAGGTATTTAGTGAATGTCCATTATGTGAAGGCACAGGAGACAAATGGTAAGTAAAAATGAATTTGGTTTCATGCAACAGCCTTCAAAAGGACCCATGTTAATAGACTAATTATACATACTTAAGTAAAATTATAAATGTGAAAAGTGCAATAAGGGGAAGACTACTGACCAAGTCTAGGGATTGTTCTCTGTGATGAAACTATAGCTGAGCTAAGAACTGAAAGATGAGTAGGAGTCAACAACAAAAAAAAGGTAGAAGGTGCAGCAAAAGCATTCCAGGCAGCAAGAACATTATGCGCAAAGGCCCTCAAGCAGAAGGGAGCCTGGGACATTAGAGAAGTGGAGGAAAAGCCAGTGAGGCTGAATGCAGTGATGGGGGGTAATGTGGTATGAGATGAACTGAGGAGGAAGGCAGGAGCCAGATCACATATTAGGGTTATATTAAGGATTTCAGTCTTTATAGTAAGAGTGAGTGGAAGCTGTTGAAGTGTAAGGGGCTACACGGGGCACTCCTGCTACTTGGCGACACTTTCCTCTGATGTTTACTTTCATGTGGATAAAAGGGATAGGGCTTCACACAGTCCCTTCTGTGACCGCCCAGGAGAGGGGAGCAAAGAAGTAATCGGCAACAGGTCCCTTCCCAAAACAGAATGAGGCCCTCTGGATTCTCATAGCCTCAGGAAGAACTAGACATAAGGAGGAATGTGGGCAGGGTATCCAAGACTGTGAGGCTTTTATCAGGAATCCTGGGTGGTCAGCTGTCACTACAGACCCCTGTGTTTTCTAGCTGTTGCACAGCTGGTCCCTAGCTAGCTTCCACCTCTCAGACTTCCTGCTCCATCAGATGCTCCATTGTGTTGGACATAATTTTCAGGGGACTAATAGCTCTTAGGCTGGGTGGTAGAGGTACAAGACTCCCACGGGCAGGGAACCAGACCTAAGGGTGGGTACAGGTTTGCAAGAGGCAGTTCTCAACTTCTGTGTGCTTCCCCGGTGAGCTGGCTTGCAGTGCCTTCAGTTCATGCACTGTATTTGTCTGGGGCACATGTACATACTCTCCTCTGTGAGGAGAGACAATAGGGGTGGAGATACTGGGGCAACACAGGAATGCCAAAGTACCAGAAGGTGTTGATGTGTCCCAGCCCTCACAGGTTTTTTTTTTTTTTTTTCTTAATTAAAAAACCAATTTTTAAAGAAATGTTATCTTACTATGTTGCCCAGGCTAGAGTGCAGTGGGTATTCACAGGCCTGATCATACAGCACTTACAGCCTTTAACTCCTAGGCTCAAGTGATCCTCCTTCTTCAGCCTCTCGAGTAGCTGGGACTCCAGGCTCCACACCTGGCTCTCACATAGGTTTTTAAACTTGGCTGGAAAGAGAAAAGGATCTAAGAGTGCTAGAATTGCCTGTCCCATCCCTCCCCGCAACCTCTCCCGGCTTGTAGCCCAGCTAAACAGGAAACCAGGCTTGGGTCCTTGCCAGGGCCCAGGCTGGGGCAGGAAGCTCAGGAAACAAGTAAGACCCTCCTCAGCATAGAAGAAGGCTGCTCAGAAATCCTTGGGAAGCTAAAATAAACCCAGACCTTGCTGAACTCTCTCCCAGAGGAGGAAAAGACAACAGTTGCTTCTACTCCCTAGTATGAGTCAAGCATAGCCCCAGGTATGAGTCAAGCATAGCCCCAGGAAGATTCACAGAGAGCAGATGCAGGAGCTTCATGAAGTGAGATACTGCTGTCCCAGTGAGAACACACTCAGTAAGGACCCTCCCCTCAGAGAAGCACAGGGCTTAGTGAAGCAGGGTGGGATACATGCGGACTGAAGACACTCCAGGGCTATCTTGGGCTGATAAGGAAGGAAATGATAGTGCAGGATAAGAGCAGTGGTGGAAGCAGAAGACCTAAAGGAGAGAGGGCCTGAGATCAGGTGATACCTGTGGGGTATGAAGGCAGAGAATTAACAGGGTTCTTTGCTGTACAAATGTGAAGGAAATTCCTGATGGAATAATGAATCAAGGCAATGACAGTCAAGGGCTGTAAAAACATTAGGTGAAAGGCTGAAGGGGGCTTTTACTTATTTTTTATTTTTGAGACAGGGTCTCACTCTGTTACCCAGGCTGGAGTACAGTGGCACAATCATGGCTCACTGCAGCCTTGACCTCCTGGGCTCAAGCAATCCTCCTGCCTCAGCCTCCCAAGTAGCTAGGACTACAGATGCATGCCACCATGCCTAATTTTTGTATGTTTTTTTATGGGGATGGGGTCTCACTATGTTACCCAGACTGTTTTCCAACTCCTGGCCTCAAGTGATCCTCCTGCCTTGGCCACCCAAAGTGCTGAATTACAGGCATGAGCCACTATGACCAGCTAACTTTTATAAAGGAGAGATCAGGTTAACTACACCACGAATCAATGTGAACATCACAAAAAATAGGATGAACATAGGTCATGTGCTTCCTGGTGTGAAATACATACACATCACACCTCAAAAGGTAAATTGTGGCATACACATCACACCTTAGAAGGATACTTTACAAAAAAGTTGAATTTAAGCCTGATCAAACCCTGAGATCTAACTACTGATTTGCAAAAATACAGGAGTCAGAATAGGATAAAAAACATCACAAGGATGCAATAAACACAATCCAGAAAGTGGGAAACTCTATAGGACAAAGGACTGAGCTTTTTTTGTTTGTTTTTGTTTTTAACAAATAAGTTGCAAGAAAAGAAAAAGTGGTGGGAGAACTACAGATCAGAAGAGACATATCAGGCCAGGCATGGTGGCTCATGCCTGTAATCCCAGCACTTTGGGAGGCTGAGGCAGGTGGATCACTGAAGTCAGGAGTTTGAGACCAGCCTGGAAAACTTGGCAAAACTCTGTCTCTACTGAAAATATGAAAATTATCTGGGCATGATGGCATGTGCCTGTAATCCCAGCTACTCAGGAGGCTGAGGCAGGAGAATCGCTTGAACCTGGGAGACGAAGGTTGTAGTAGGCCAAGATCACATCACTGCACTCCAGCCTGGGTGACAGAGCGAGACTCCGTCTCAAAACAAAACAAAAAAAAGAGACACGTCAGCCAAATGCAATGTGTGAGCCAGATCCAAACAAACCAACCAATTTTTATGATGTTAAGGAATTAAAGGAGTTTAGGAGTGATAATGGTATTCATGTTAACAACAGTAATGGTGTGATAATGGTAGTTATGTTGAAAATTATCATTTTTAGAGGTAGTATAATGTTATAGATGATTATTCACCCATACCCCACCTACTGGATTATCTTGAATATTAAATTATTAAATTTAATTCAAATATTCAAACATTAAATTAAATAGATATTCAAATATTAAATTATCCAAGATAATCCAGTAGATGGGGTATGGGTGAAATAAGATTAGCCTTGTGTTGATAGTTGTTGAAGTTGGGTGACAAGTACTAGGGGATATGTGTTTGAAAATTTCCAAGGCAAACCATTGAAAAATGTGAAGGAAGTGAGCAAACTGGATCTGCCTCCTCTAGCCCACTGACATGGGGGAGAGTAATAGCAATGTCGACTTTTTCATATGTTTCATGAGCCCTGAAAATTGACCTTTGGGAACTGAAACAGCAGTAGGACACCCTCCACTATCACCAATGGTGGGGATCTCCAGGAAGGCCCACTCTGCTAACAGACTCAGCTGCCCTCTACAGGTCCCCCAGCCCAGCCCCACTCAATGGGAATCTCTTTCAAAGGTCAGTGAAAGCACAAAGCAGGTCCTTCTCCAGCCTGGCCTCACCACAGCCCTGTCAAGGAGGCCAAAGACTCTTCTCATTTGGTGATGAGAAGAATAACCCATCTCCTCACTCTCTCCCACAAAAGTTCCCTTGGGAATCACAGACAGAAAAAGGAAATGAGCAACCCTTTCATTATCATCAACACTTAGACCAGAAATAATATAGCAATTTGCAGCTCATTTTCACATACATGATCTTATTTATTTTACAAATAGCCTGAAAGAGGTTAGGAGGCTGGCCAAAGGTCATAACAAAAGTGGTAGTAGCTAGGATGTATCCAGCCTACTTACCACTGCTGTGCACAGCTCCTGCCCTGGGGCCTGTGCCCTCCACTAGCTTATTCTAATTTCCCCACCTTCTCAAGGATACTCAAACCAATTCCTCCTGTGGGAGCTTCCTGTGACTGTCTCTCTGCTGTATCAGAGCCCATGGCAAATGAAGGATATGAAATATGAGATTCCATCAGGAAGTTGATAGGGAGGCTAACAGATGGTCAAATCTTGGTTCCTGACTGGTTCTCTTTGGTACCAATGTTTGCTACATTAAATACCACCCTCCAACTTAGTCTCCCTCCCTGACTCCACATAATTCTCCCTCCTCTTCCCTAAAACACGAGCTACCACCACTTCCCCATATCATTATCCCCACTTGGCCTTTCACTGAGTTGTCTAGGCCAGAGCTGGATGCAACAGGTCAGCTGAGAGCAGAGAGGACTTTCTGGAAGCTAAAATCCTCAGGGAAGAGCTTTGGCATTCATAGGAGGCCCAGTGGAGGCCCCTTTCACCAGCTGCTGCAATCTGCATGCCAATGTGGCTACTGGCTTTCCCACCAGAGGCAAGCCGGCCCCAAGACAGAATGACCTATACATTTGGGTTTTGTGGTAAGGAGAACCCCATGCCTGATACACGAAGAACAGGACATCCAGGTTGGCACTCTTCCCTTCCTCCAAGATCCCCAGAGACTTTCTCCATTTCCAGGAGGATGTGTACAAGTCATATAATGTTGGAAGACTCAGGTAGGAGCTCTTCATCAGCAAAGCTAAGTTTTTTCCTCATTAAATATTAAAGCTTATAATTCCATTAATAGCTTCTCCAGCCCCTACAACAAAGCTGATGGCACAGTTATCAGCTCTGCTAGCAACGGCAGAAGGGCTGGATTGGCCCTCTTATGTTCTTCTATGTCCCTCACTTCTGAAAACGTACCTAATGCTGCAAAGGGAGAAGATGGGAAAAGGCCAATTTGTAAGGAACTCAGATTGCTAACTCAGCTAGGGACCCCTGCCCACTAGGGAGCCAGGAGCACGTCACTCCTCGTAAGAACAAAATCCTTCTCATCCTGTGGTCTGAGTTCAAACATCACTTTCTCATAGAAGCCTTACCTGACATCCACAATCTAATGTAAGAGAACAATTTATTATTCTCTCTTTTCCTACTGTATTTCTTGCCTTTTCTATCACTTGTCATAGTTGGTAATTGTGTTTGTGCATTTTGTTTAGTATCTGTCTCTCCTACTGGATTGCCAGCTTATGAAGGTAGGTACCATGTTTGCTTTATTCATCATTTTACCTCCTATGTTTTGCTCAGTGTCTTGTATATAGCAGATGCTCAAAAGATGTTATTTGAATAATGAATGAATGCCCCATCCCTGTATTCCCCTGAATTTCCCTTAATTCCCCAACATGTAGCTTCTACTCTACTAATTCTCACCTACTCATCCCCCTCTAGGTCTTTACTGTTCCCCTCCTTAGAATAATCTCCCAACCTCCTCTCCACTCTTAACTCATCTTTAAAGGAGCCAACTGTATTCTTCTATAGTTCTGTTTCATAAGAGCAAGAATCTTCTTCACCAGTCTGTAAGTTCTAGAGGCAGAAGCTACCTGCCAAGGAGATCAAAGGGGAGTTTGGGTGACAAAACTCACAGCACATTAAAGTGGACACCCTAAACCAGAATATCATTTGTATAAAGTTATGTGCTAGAGGTTATAGAGGCTTTGGGATTGGTTAAGAGCTCACTAGAATATTCAGGGAAAGCTCCCTGAAGAATGGGAGTTTATATTGATCTCTGAAGAATGTGTAAGAGTGAAAAAGGCAGAAGAGAATTGTTAAGAGGAGAGGAGGCCTCAAGGTGCCAATAGATGAAAGAAGGTGAAGGACATGGCTGGACTTACTAGAAAGAAAGTTGGCTTGAATGGTAGCACGTATGGCCAGCTTTGAGGAGAAAAAGCCTAGTGTAGATGCCTCAAAAGCCAGTGGAGAAGTTCAAGCTTGATGTAGAACTTAATCGGGTTCCAAGTTGTGAAGGAGGGTCTAATCTAGGCCATGCCAACCTCCAGCTGAGTAATGGCTAAGCCTGTTTACCTTTTTGGGAGTCTGCTTGCAGATCTATAAAGTGGGAAAAATTATTTTCCTAATCTACTTAATGAGATGGTTCAGGTGCTTTGGAAACATCTTTTCACCTACCTTAAAAAGAAATTAAAGATAGGCTGGGTGCAGTGGCTCATGCCTGCAATCCCAGCACTTTGGGAGTCTGAGGCGGGAAGATCACTTGAAGTCAGGAGTTTAAGACCACTCTAGCCAACATGGTGAAACTGTCTCTACTAAAAATACAAAAATTAGCTGGGTATGGTGGTGTGCACCTGTAGTCCCAGCTGCTCGGAAGGCTTAGGTAGAAGAATTGCTTGAACCTGGGAGACAGAGGCTGCAGTGAGCCAAGATCGTGCCACTGCACTCCAGCCTGGGCAACAGAGCTGGGCAGACAGACTCTGTCTCAAAAAAAAAAAAAAGAAGGGGGGAATTAAAGACAGGGATAAGACACTGTACCCATAAACTTTACACAATGACAAGGTATTAGGGCCACAGGACAGGTAAATGGAGAGCTCATATCTCACTGAAGGAAAGAAAGGGATGCATGAAGAAGATGGTGTTTTTGTGACAGGCCTTGATATATAGGAAAGATTAGCAAACACTGACAGAAAACTAGAAATGTGCTGCTTATGCTAAGTTCCATGGTGGATTTTTGGACACGTTTATAGTACACACACATAACAGAGCCATGTTTACTGCTAGAATATTATTCCTAGCATCTACTTTGGAAAGACTAGGGCATTTGCACAGAGCAATGTGTCTTCCTGGTGTCCTGGCCTCTGGCCCAGTTTAAGAACTGCTACCATAGAGAATGTGAGATAAGAACACATTCACATTCCCACCATGGCTCTGGTTCTCCCTGTGAAGCTACAGATAACATGAAGTCTACCCTCCTTTTCTTTCCTAATCCCAGTCCTTTAGGTATTTGAAAATCTTAAAATGCTTCATCTGAAACTGCTTATTCATAGGCCAAATAGCTCAGTTCTTCCAACTATTCTCACATGACATGGTTTTGACTCCCTTCATTATTCTAGTCACCCAATCTCTTGAATGATGATATCAGTATAGAATGCAGGACTTCAGATGGTGCTGACCAGTACAGAACAGGGCAGAGTAGGATGATTACCTCCTAGGAACTGAACTCCATGCTTCTATTAATGTAGTCCAATAGCACATTAGCTTTGTTATATAGTGGACTTATATTAAGCTTTCTGTCCACTCAAGGTCCCTACCTTCTCCAATCACACAGCCTCCCTAGATTCCTATTGAAATTCCGTCTTGCTGAACTCAGCCAGCTACCTTTCTGAGAATAAGAGTCACATTACACACATATGGTGTAGTTTCTAATAAATGTGGAACCATCATCTTACTATCCTCAGTGGACTCTTACCTATTTTGGCAGTAAGCCTAGCTCAAGATGTGATTCTAGGTTCTTGCCTTGATTTTACACTGCTGAGGGAAAGGGCTACTCTATTCCAGATATGTTCTGAGTTCAATATAACAATAGGGATGGCTATTAAATATGATCATGGAAGCTCAATTGACAATAATAGAAGTACAATATCAATATTATGGGTAGTGGCAGTCCCACAATAATCTGTGCTGTGCAGATCACATGGAGAGCTCTGTGTTCAGTTTCAGGGGTGAGAAACGTAAAAGTATCCACTAGGGCAGCTAGGATGACTGGGGATTTGGAAGTCAGTGTCCCAGGAAATGGTAAGAAGAAAAATCAGGCCTGTTTAGCCTGGGTAAACAAAAGAGTGCTAAGGCTGTATAACCTATAAAAGGGCCTTTCCACACCAATAACTTCTGGCTTATGGGTCTCTTCTTGTAGCCTATTCCTTCTTGCTCCTTTGGTCAAGGGCTTATAATTTCATATTAAGTGTGGTCAACCACTCATATGAAATTCATGAGATCTTTTCCTGAATCTGTTTCTTTCCCCCTCTTATCTGCTCAGCAGAGTCAAGGTTACTCCCTCTCACCTGGCCTATTTATTTCAAAAGGATTTTAAACTTTACATTAATTCAATACTTCAGAAACAAGTGCTGAAGATCAAGTAGAAAAAAACAGTTTTCTTCTTCTTCTTTTTTTTTTTTTAAAGACAGGGTCTTGCTTTGTTGCCTAGGCTAGAGTGTAATGGTACAATCATAGCTCATTGCAGCCTCGAACTCCTGGGCTCAAGTCATCCTCCCACCTCAGCCTCCCTAATGGCTAGGACTACAGGCATGCATCATCATACCTGGCTACTTTTTAATTTTTTGTAGAGACAGGGTCTCACTATGTTGCCCAGGCTGGTCTCGAATTCATGACCTTAAGCAATCCTCCTGCCTTGGCCTCTCTAAGCACTGGGATTACAGGCATGAGCTGCTGCACCTGGCCCCTTTATTCATTTCTTAAGGAGCCATATCATAAGACTTTAGCCTCTCAGTGAAACAGATTGCTTGGCTGGCTAACATCCCTAAGAGTTCGCCTTTCCTGTGTTCTTCGTCCAGGATAACTATGATGATTCAGGGCTGCTGAGATGGCAAGCAGAATACTAGAACTGTTGTTCCCCCTGCTGAAGACCATAGCAGACATGGAAAATCAACCAAACCATGTCAGTATTTCATATGGAACCAGGACTCTGCCTTAGCATCCATCTTAACACAATGCTCTAAGCAGCAACTACTGATCAAGGGGCATTAGCATGAAGAGTAATGCCTGTTTATCATCCATGCTTTATGCAGCCTGTGGAGTAGGAGGGTATAAAATAATTATGCAGGAATGTCTCTTGAGCTGTTGTGAACAGTGGGAACATTTATTGATACTGCAAAGGAAGGACTGAAACGTCCCCTAATCTGGGAATCCACTTTTCACCTTAAATCTCAATTGAGATGGGATTCTTCCTGATAAAAGATTTGGATTATCTTTATCTTCTCTACTGCTTGGCAGGACATAAAAGCACAGAGCACAGCCCAAGGTAAAAATGAGAAATAGAACTAGGCCATGGTGGGAGCTAAGCTATGAGGACACAAAGGCATAAGAATGATATAATGGACTTTGGGGACTCACGGAAGAAGGGTGGGCGAACGGTGAGGGATAAAAGACTACACGTTGGGTACATTGTACACTGCTAGGGTGACACATGCACCAAAATCCCAGAAATTAGCACCAAAGAACTTATCCATGAAACCAAAAACCACCTGTTCCCCAAACACTATTAAAAACAAACAAACAAACAAAAAAAAACCAAAAAGAACTAACTCAGCCATGGGATAGCCACACCGGTTTAAAAGTAAAGTACTAGTTGGATGCCGTGGCTTACACCTGTAATCTTAGCACTTTGGGAGGACATGGCAGGTGGATCTCTTGAGCCTAGGAGTTTGAGACCAGTCTGGGCAACATGGCAAAACCCCATCTCTACCAGAAAAATACAAAAATTAGCTGGGCATGGTGGTACACACCTGTAGTTCTAGTTAGTTGGGAGGCTGAGGTGGGAGCTTGGGAAGGTCAAGGCTGTAGGAGACAGAGTGAGACTGTGTCTCAAAAAAAAAAAAAAAAAGTAAAGTACTACATGGCTAACGTATAGAATATATATCTCAATAAAGCCGTCCAAAAAAATAAGCATCAAAACAACATTTGGTAGAGGGATATAAGGGAAATAAAACTCCCTTAGAAATATTATGAGAAAAACAAGGCACTTGGTATTTGCCTGTGCACCTAACCAAAGTTCACCAAGCGCTTCCTACTGATAGCAGCAAGTTCAGACCCTGAAACAAATCAGCAACATCCCATTAAACACTAGCATAGGAAAAATGGTGTGGGTTAAAAAAGACACTCAAAAGAACTAGGAAGGCCGGGCGCGGTGGCTCATGCCTGTAATCCTAGCACTTTGGGAGGCAGAGGAGGGCGGATCACGAGGTCAGGAGATCAAGACCACAGTGAAACCCTGTCTCTACTAAAAATACAAAAAATTAGCCAGGCGCGGTGGTGGATGCCTGTAGTCCCAGCTACTTGGGAGGCTGAGGCAGGAGAATGGTATGAACCCGGGAGGCAGAGCTTTCAGTGAGCTGAGATTGCGCCACTGCACTCCAGACTGGGCAACAGAGTGAGACTCCGTCTCAAAAAAAAAAAAATAAAATAAATTTAAAAAGGAACTAGGAAGACTATAAATCTAGACTGGATCAGCACAGATACTAATTTCTAAGCTAAAGTTTTTCGAAGAGTATATTCCATGAAACACATTGGTTCTGTAAGATGTTAACAGATGTAACATGAAAAAAGGTTCTACAGTTAAATAAGCTTGGGAAACATTGAATTAAACAAAGTTGAAAAGGTTTCTTTACTGCAGGACATCTCAGAGCCTTTAAAATGTCAGTGGGCATTGTGATGGGATAGAGCATATAGTCTTTCCCAAAGAAATTTTTCTATGGAGCGTTTTTCCCCCATAAAGCATCCCAAAGGATCAATATTCCTAATAGAATACTATAAGAAATCCTGGTCTAAACCATGCATGGCGTGTGGCCAAGGGCTTCACCAATTCCTTCATAAGGATAAAATGGGAAATTAATATGGGAACTAGGTCAGGCATGGTGGCTCACACCTGTAATCCCAGCACTTTGGGAGGCCAAGGTGAATAGATCGCTTGAGCTCAGGAGTTTGCGACCAGTCTGGGCAACATGGCGAAACCCCTTCTTTACAAAAACTACAAAAAATTAGCTGGGCGTGGTGGCGCGTGAATGTAGTCCCAGCTACTCAGGAGGCTGAGGCGGGAGGATCGCTTGAGCCTGGAAGGCAGAGGTTGCAGTGAGCCAAGATTAAGTCACTGCACTCCAGCCTTGGTGACAGAGACCCTGTATCAAAAAAAAAAAAGTAGGGAGAACTATAATTTATAGCTCGTATATGATTATGTTTAACTACATAGTGAAATATATGTGGTTCTCACTCCACAGTTTGCATGTAGTTAATTCAATAATCTTTTTTTTTTTCTTTCTGGAGACAGAGTCTTGCTCTGTTGCCCAGGCTAGAGTGCAGTGGTGCAATCTCGGCTCACTGCAACCTCCGCCTCCTGGGTTCAAGCAATTTTCTGCCTCAGCCTTCCGAGTAGCTGGGATTACAGGTGCTCGCCACCATGCCTGGCTAATTTTTGTATTTTTAGTAGGGACAGGATTTTACCATCTTGGCCAGGCTGTTCTTGAATTCCTGACCTCGTGATCCACCTGCCTCGGCTTCCCAAAGTGCTGGAATTGCAGGCGTGAGCCACCGCGCCCGGCCAATTCAATAAATCTTAAAATGCTCCTTCAGGTATTGTTCTCAATAGATGGGATATACTCTACTTATAACAGCCAAGAATCTGGTGGCCAAATCAAGCAAAACCAGGCGAGGAGCCACAATCACTGGTCTTGTTTCTGCCTTGAGGTGGCCTCTTGTCATATGTTTAGCCTTAGGGCTGAAATGGTCATTCAGAAAACACCATTCATAGCTGTATGTCCCCTCTTTCTTGCACGCACACTCACATACCTCACCACCATCACAAAAACTTAAAATTGACCTTCAATAATCACAACCATCCGATCCTCAATTTGCTATCTCTGAATAACAATAATAACAACAAATACAGGCCGGGCGCGGTGGCTCAAGCCTGTAATCCCAGCACTTTGGGAGGCCGAGACGGGCGGATCACGAGGTCAGGAGATCGAGACCATCCTGGCTAACCCCGTGAAACCCCGTCTCTACTAAAAAATAACAAAAAACTAGCCGGGCGATGTGGCGGACGCCTGTAGTCCCAGCTACTCGGGAGGCTGAGGCAGGAGAATGGCGTGAACCCGGGAGGCGGAGCTTGCAGTGAGCTGAGATCCGGCCACTGCACTCCAGCCTGGGCGACAGAGCGAGACTCTGTCTCAAAAAAAAAAAAAAAAAAAAAAAAAAAAAAAAAAAAAAAAAAAAAAAAAAAAACAACAAATACAAGTATAGATTTGCTTGAACTTTCTCCTGAGAATGTATAGCCTAGGAGGAAACTCCTGAGGGCATGTGTCTACCCTCTCTCCCAGACCAGACGCTACAGGCCTCTTTCCTAGACAACTTCCCTACTCCAGAGTCCCTCCCTGCAGCCAGAAGTTGATTTGACTGTCCCACAGTGAGGCCTGTGGGTCATGTGCCAATTTCTAAACTCCAGAGCAGACTCAAATCCAGAGCTTGTTCTCCTTCCTTCCTTTCTTCCTTCCTTCCCTCCCTCCCTCCTTCCTTCCTTCCCTCCCTCCTTCCCTCCTTCCTTCCTTCCTTCTTTCCTTCCTTCCTCCTGCCCAGAAAGCCAGATTCCCACCAGAGCCTCCGTAAGAAACAATGACTTGGGACCCTGCTGAGCCACACCTCTTGCTTCCTTCAACCAGCACCTCTATTTATCTGCCTCAGCCCAATTCTCCCCTTCCCACATGCTCTGTAGCTCCCTGAACCAGTTCTCCCAGGTCTCTAGGAAGGCACAAAGCAACTAAGCCCAAGAAGCTACATTTCCCATGTTCCCTTTCCAGATACAAGGCTCCACCTGCCTTTTTAAGGAGGTAAGAGGGTCCCTGAGACTAATCAGGTTTGAGTGAAGAAGCCTGTTTTCCATTTCTGCTCACGCTGGGCTATATAGGCACTCAAGGGCAGCAGGCAGCTGGGGTTGGGAATGACTCAGCCTGAACCCCAGCTACCACAGAAGCACCTACCCACAGAGGCCACATTTGGGCCCTCTGAGAAGCCAAGTCACCTCTGAGTGATCTCGCCCCAGAATTCTGCTCCTTTGGTACACCTTGTCTGGAAGAAGCAACTTGGGCTCTGCTTCTACCCAACTGCAGATTTTCAGGCTGGTCTCAGAAAAGGGAAGTACACATCCTTTTCCATTATGACTCTTGCAGTGATGTAGTAATACACATATCCATTCCAGAAGGAATCAGTGAAAGAGCCCAGCTTAATCAGTCAGAAAAAAAAACCATAGATTTGACTAGAATGATAGTAAAAGGCAAAGCCAGAAACTGCAACATAAAGCACTCAGGCAACAAAGGATTTTATTTTTTCTTCATCAAAGTGCTACTGGAAAGAAAATAACAACAACAAAACCCACTATGGCTCCTTGCTGCTACCACCAATTCTCTTGAATTCATCAAAGCAGGTTGCAGGGGAGAAGTATTCACTGGCAGATGAGCGTGTTTCTCAGCAGCCCTTTTGAGGCGGATGGAGGACCAGTGCCGCTCTGACCTTTGGTTTTCTAGGACTTCTGGGTTCCTCATAACTCCAAAAATGTAGCTTCAGCAGTAGAGCAAAGAAAAACAGCAGCCCTTTCTGTTATAAGAAGTCCCTGAGACCAAAAGGTACATGGGCTCCTGAGTTTCCTGAGGTGGTGATGGTCTCTTCCTCCATCCACGTGTCCATGCCACAAACTTAAGAGTCATCCTTAACTCTCTACCTCTCCATTCCACCTCCCAACAGATATCATATCCTGCCTATTCCACCTTATTAGTATTTGTGTATCTGTCCCACCATGTTTCTCTGCTTCTGCAGGCCTTTATCATCTCCTAGCAGAATTATTATACCCAGGTCTGTACTCATTTTCCAACTTCCAATCTCATCTTCTCCAATCTCTCATCCACCACTGGAGTGATAACCTAAACTCAGATTTGATCATGTTATTCCCTTAATTATAACTCTTCATTCATTCCAAATGCGCTCTTTTGTTTCTTCTTCCATGCCCTTTCTTGGCTTAGCCTCATTTTGTCAGTCTGCCAAGCTTCTAGTACTCTTCCTAGGGCCAGTTCCTAGGGCCTCTGTGAAACCTTCCCTGATCACTCAATGAGAGCCCTTCCTGCTTTCATTTGGTGCTCCTGGGCCTGGTTCTTCTCTTGCAGTGCTCACTATTCTGTAGTGCCTCAATCTGAGTTCTGGACTGTGCTGTGCATCTCACTGGAGCAACATTCTGTGTTATTGAGCCCAGAACAACATCTAGCAGAGAGTAGGTTCTTATTTGGTGTTTGTTTGATGAGGAGATGAGTAGTAAGGAGCTGCAGGCTTGAACAAACCTGATCCTCAGTTTGTAATATAGGGCAGGAAAGAAGGGTGCCTCTGCCCAGGAGCCTGAGAAATACTGCTGAGTCATGAGCCACATGGACCCACTAGGAGAATCCACCCTTAAATTGAAAAGTCATCTGGCAAGGAGGCAACTTAAGGTGCCCAGAACATAGAATATATATAGGTCAATTTTCCACAGTGGCTACTTGCTATCTTTAAAATGTTCTCTCTGCCACTTTCAGGAGCTGCTGTGGCCTACCCACTGAATTAAATGTCCTGTCCTAAGCATCCCCATCCATCCCTGAGTGTCAGGAAGCAGTAGGAGTCTGAAACTCCCTCCCAAGCTCATGTAGTCAAAGAGTCAAAATCTCAGCATTCCTCACCCTCTCCCAAAGGAGGGTGTCACTCTTTGTCATGACACTCCATTGATCTCTACTCTTTTTGACATATATCTAAAAACCTTCCTATAGCCATCTGAGCCCATCCTTCTCTTGGCCACCCACTGGAGAGATCTTACTTGTCCCTGTATCCTTAAAGTACCTGATCTGAGTAGATGCTCGTGAACTAAATGAATGAGTTAACCAATAACCTAGTTTCAGTGAGGCTAGAGTAACATTTCTCTCAGCTGTGCAGAGACCCTGTCTGGTGCCATTTGCCATTCTTTAAGTCTCTTTAGTCCCTGAGAGCACAGGAGACAGGGTGTTGCCTGACACAATTAAGTGCTTAAAAGCTCCATTTGTTCTTCTTACAACAATTCTCTTCCTCTCCAATTGCAGCAGAAGAGAAGACATAGACTGTGTGGCTACACCAACAAGCTGAGCAGACAGACAATAGGGCCAGAGAGCAATATCC
The DNA here is from genome assembly GCF_000951045.1 of Mandrillus leucophaeus. Taxonomy (NCBI): domain Eukaryota; kingdom Metazoa; phylum Chordata; class Mammalia; order Primates; family Cercopithecidae; genus Mandrillus; species Mandrillus leucophaeus. Next base: position 2,157,980 of record NW_012102121.1, read on the forward strand.
CTGTTGCTCATACAAACAATATACCAAACTCAATCCAACTGGTCAACAGAGAGCCTTGGGCTGCTGGAACTTCTCTAGATCGGTGAGGTGTATGACTGAGACACAGAGCTGACACACAAAATGTGCCTATCCCTGGCAGTTTCTTTGGGAGAATCTGCGCTCAGAAACACTCAGGATTGTCTGAGAGACAGATACAGCAGGAATGGAGTCCAGTGGATAGGTCTGTAAGAGGAGCTCTCATTTCATAAGAAGATAGGAGGCTGAGTGCAATGGCTCACGCCTGTAATCCCAGCACTTTGGCAAGCCAGGCGGGCAGATCATGAGGTCAAGAGATCGATACCATCCTGGCCAACATGGTGAAACCCCGTCTCTACTAAAAATACAAAAATTAGCTGGGCGTGGTGGCATGTGCCTGTAGTCCCAGTTATTCGGGAGGCTGAGACAGGAGAATCACTTGAACCTTGGAGGCAGAGGTTGCAGTGAGCCAAGATCGTGCCACTGAACTCCAGCCTGGGCAACAGAGCAAGACTCCGTCTCAAAAGAAAAAAAAAAAAGGAGACAGGAAGAGACCCCGGGGACCTCTCAGGGATAGACCTGGGCCTGGTTCAGCTGCTGAGTTGCAACAAGGCCAATTAACTGGTGTGATGGGGAAAGGAGGGAAGTCACTCCTTTCAGGCAAACTCCCACCAGAGACAGGAGGCTCCATGCAGCTGTGACAACAGCAGCAGCAATAACAGGGCAGGGATCTCCTCCTCTTCCTCCCACTAGCTGAGATCTAATGCTTAAATTAGCACCTTGGAAACACCCAGATCTGCTGGCTGCCTTCTCTCCCAGTTCTGACACGCCCCCAGGCCTTCTTTTCAAGCCTGAGTTTCTCTTTCAATTAAATAATTTAAAAAATAAAGACGCGCTCCCCCTAGAGTTTATCTTTCCAAGTAGGGAATGGCCTCTGGATTCTTCCCATCACTATGGGATGGGGAGAGTTATTTGATGATGGCGCCCATGTGACAAGCTTTTATCCATACAGCTTGGTCCAGAAAGGGGCAATGATGACACCAGCATTGCCTGGCTCCCTTGGGGCTTAAGGAGTCAGCCCCTACTCTGTCCTCAGTGGAGGATCACACAAAGAGAGTGAGCAAGAGAAACAAACTTTGATAAACTGTGAGCTCAAGAGCAGGGTCACATCTGTGTCTGTGTTGCTAACCACTCTATCCCTAATACTCAGTTTAATATTTGGGACACAGCAGATGCTCAATAGTTATTTGGTAAATTAATTGCTGAATCAATGATATCAGGTCTCTGTGATATTCTTAGAAGGGAGAGTGAGGAGCTATTGTTTAAACTTTAAAGAGATAGTTTGTCTTCATCTCATACATGAAAAAACAATCTAGGAAGGAGGAGAGACTTCCTAGAGGTCTCAACAAATGGCAAAAAATGAAATAGGTCATAGCTAAGTCTGAGCCTGGGACCCTGGTTTTCATGGCCTATCCAAATACCCTTAAAGAGCCATTTTGCCCTCTTTTTTGCCCTTTACCTCTATGACATGCTATCTTGATTTTTTTTTCTTTCTTTCTTTTTTTTTTTTTTTTTGAGACAGAGTCTTGCTCTGTTGCCTAGGCTGGGATGTAGTGGTATGAACATGGTTCACTGCAGCCTCGACCTCCTGGGCTCAAGCAATCCTCCTGCCTCGGCCTCCTGAGTAGCTGGTACTACAGGCATGCAGTACCATGCTGAGCTAATTTTAAAATATTTTTGTAGAGATGGAGTCTCACTATGTTTCCCAGGCTGGGCTATCTTAATTCTTTATGCCGCAAAATGAAGACTCCCTGAAGAAACATCACACAAGATTCTGCTGGTCAACAATACACAGGGGATTTAAGGATTTTTGAGGTGCCTCTGGAATACAACCTGGGGACACAGGTCAGGAAGCCGGGCAATATCTATGACCCTCAAATGAGGGATGACTATATTGCTATTTCCATAAGGCTCTCACTCAACCTCAATAAACTATTCTCAGGCCGGGCATAGTGGCTCGCTCCTGTAATCCCAGCATTTTGGGAGGCTGAGGCGGGCAGACCAATTGAGGTCAGGCATTCAAGACCAGCCTGGCCAACATGGTGAAACCCCATCTCTACTAAAAATACAAAAATTAGCCATGTGTGGTGGCAGGGGCCTATAATCCCAGCTATTTGGGAGGCTGAGGTAGGAGAATCACTTGAATCCAGGAGGTGAAGGTTGCAGTGGGCCAAAATCATGCCACTGCACTCTAGCCTGGGTGACAGAGGGGGACCCTGTCTCAAAAAAATATATATATATATATTCTCTTGCAGACAAGGGTGACTTTAGCAGTTAAAAGGGTCTGAAGGCAGTCAGAGCTTTTCTAAGTGCCTCCTTGCCACAGATACTTCTCCAACTCCAGGTCCACACAGACCGGAAGCAGCTCAAGAGTCCTCTACCCAGCCAAACCACTATTCAGAATTTCAGGCAATAACAGAAGCACCAAGGACAATTGAGAGAGCCTGCTGGCTCTATTTCTTCTCCCCTTTGCTTGAACAGCTATTTCCTCCCTTTTTGGAAACCCCAGCTGGGAGACAAGAAACAACTCATTGCTTCCTTTTCCTGACACATTTGAACCTCCTCTTCCTTCATCCACCCTCTATTTTGATTCTTGATTAGATGCTTAGAACTGGAAGCGCAATCTAGTTTGACAAGCCAGGTTAGCTAGAAAGAGAACTCAGAAAGGAAAATTCTCTTCAGCCAGCCCGAAGTCCTTCTTTAAGTTCATGGGATGGACTTCTCTCCAGGATTTTCTGGCTCCCAAATAATCCAATGATGGCATGAGTCTAGGAAAAAGTCCTGCAACATCTCTCTCTGGTTTAATATTGTATGCTTCTGTAAAACTTCTTTGTTTTGGCTTTTAGAACTGTCTAAGTAGTCATGAAAGGGGGAAAAAGCCTTTTGTCTCCTGCTAAGTGGCCACTAATAATTCTCTCTACCATCCCCCAAAAGGCGTGACAAAAAGGCGGTGATGGGTCCCTGCCAAGGCCCATCTTGGCTGCTGTAATGGGTAGGTTACTCCTCCAGGAAGCTATAAAGCACATCTGTCAGCCAGGGGGTTATAGGCCCAAGGGTAGACCTGTTTCTGGCCACCCTGCCTAATACAGAAGCAGAGCTTCAGAACTTGGAGAGCTCAGCTCTGCTCCAGCCAGCACAGTTCAGAGAAATGGGGCATCCACACTTTCGGGTTTGTAGCTCACCTTGCCTCCTTCCAATTCCAGCTCAGGCTCCAGGGGGATAAAGCGAACACAGCCTAGACATTCCTTCTCTTCCCCCTTCACTATACGAGCTGGCTAGGCCTCCACGTCTCCCACCCGGTTGCCTGACAGACATGCGAGGTCAGGTAGCCCCCCGGGCGGTGGCCAGCAAGCATGGTCTCCCTTAGGCCTACCCTCGGTGCACCCGAGTTGCCCTCCCCCTTCTATTCCCTCCGCGCCAGCAGCGATGACATCATTCCTCCCTGACTCCGGGACCGCGGACAGGCGGCAGGATCCGCGCCCAGCAAGGACTTCAGGCACGTAGGCCTAAGATGATGGGGGCTCTTCGCAACCAGTGGGCACAGGCAACTCCAGCGCGGCCCCACTTCCTCTCCCGTCGGTTCCCGAGCACTCTCATCTGCACCCCGATTCCCCATCTGGTCGCCATGTACTCTCCTTCCCGGTTTAGATGCCCCCAGCCTGGACTGCCCGCGCTCGCCAACGGAGAATGGAATTCCCAGGTTCTGCACCAACCACCTTCCCCCACTGGGTCCCTCGCCCCGGCCCAGCTTTCCTATCCGTATATCCAGTGGACAGGCGGGCAGGCCCCTCCTCTTTTAAAAGCTGATTCCCAATCTCTCTTAGCCTGACGGCTCCCCCGCCCTAAGCATCACAGGCCTCTAGGATTAAACGCCTCCCCACCTCCCATCCCAGCCCCCTGGGCCTGCCGCCGGCGATGCCCCATGACAGTTCCTTCGCCAGCCCCCGCTATGGGCCTCCACTAGCTGTGTGCACCTTTGTGCCCCCTCCGTTCCATCCGACGGTGCTCTGCCTCCACCGACGGTGCCCTCCGCCCTTACAGGTCCCTTTGCTCTCATCCAGCATATTCTCCCACGGTTTTCTTGTCCTGCAAGTCCCCGTCCCCCGGCAATACGTTTTCAGGGATCTCTTTGCCCCATCCGATGGCGCCCCTCCGCACAATCCCCCCGGCCTGATTCCCTCCCTCCCCCTCAAGCGACGCCCCCTCCCGGCCTTGGCCTGCCAGCCGCCCGCCCCCTCACCAGCGGCTGCATCTCCGAGTGCGCGGTGGGCACCTGGAACCGGTCGATCTCCTCCATCATGGTGCCGGCGGGCGAGCGGGCCAGGGGCCGGGCGCGGCCAGGGACGCCGACGGGACCGCGCGGGGCGGCGGCCCCAGGAGCCCGGCGGGTGGTGCAGACTAGGCCTTCCCGGACCAGTCGGGCTGGCAGGGGCCGGGCGGATGCAGGGGTGGGCGGGGGCGAGAGGTTCGCAGACTGGCTGAAGCCGGCGTGACTCCGTGGGCTTCCCTAGCACTACCGCGGCTGTGGCCGGGCCGAGCCGCAGGTCTTGCCTCGCCTCCTACTCCGCCGCCGCCTCCTGTCAGCAGCTCAGCCACTGCGGTGACTCGGCAACTCCACTTCCGGGTCCGGGACACCGCCCGGGACTTGCATTATTCATGAGGAGGCGGTGTCTGGGGACCCCAGCCCCACCCACATGCGGGAGTTCCGAAGGCGCGCGACCGCCCGGCTGCGATTCCTGAGGGGGCGGGGCTTAGTGGAGACTGGCTCACCGCGCGCCCAACCCCGCCTCCTTCCCGGGCCGGCTGGGCGCGCCAGAGGCGCCTGCGCCTTGGCTGCCGGGCGGTTGCTGGGTAACCGCGTCAGGGAGTTGGATTCTGTCCTGCAAGGGCACGGAGACCCACAACGACGGCTGTCCCTAAAGAACACTTGCGACTGGTAGTTGAAGTGGAGAGTCCAGATTTCTTGTGTGTGGTCAAGGAGACGGACAAACTTTTTGTCTTCAGACGAGGGAGCGTTTTGTAGACTCTCCGGGGGTTGAGATGCTTCCTGCTTCTGCGAAGGCTCCCCATAAACAGTCTCGTAAGCAGGTAACGCACGCACACCTTCCTTCTGATGACCTCTGACCTTCGTCGTCGCCAGTGACCACTAATCATACCTCTCCTACTGATCCTTGATCTTTTATCTGTTGACCCCTAACCTTCTCACCCCCGTAACCTCTAGCAAGTGCTCCCACTGACCTCTGACTCTGTCCTACTCTTTCCCACTAATCCTGGCCTCCTCTCCCATACTACCCCAACCCACTGTTTCTTACCTCTCTCCTTTTATCCACCATTCCCATCTCTTCACGTTACCCCACGGACTCATTCTGACCAGTCTATCCTCCTTAACTCCCCCATCCCCATTCCCACGAGTCCCTTCCTCCTTGTCCTCACATTCTTGTCCCAAAGGAATTTTTCTTTTTTTTTTCTTTTTCTTTTTTTTTTTTTTTTTTGAGACAGAGGCTCGCCCTGTAGCCCAGGCTGGAGTGCAGTGGCGCCATCTCAGCTCTCTGTAACCTCTGCCTCCTGGGAGCAAGCGATTCTCCCGCTTCAGCCTCCCGAGTAGCTGGGACCAAAGGCATAGGCCACCACTTCCGGCTAAATTTTGTATTTTTGGTAGAGACGGGGTTTCCCTATGTTGTCCAGCTCGTCTGGAACTCCTGAGCTCAAGCGATCCCGCTACCTTGACCTCCGGAAGTTCTGGGATTACACGTGAGCCACTGCGCCCAGCCTCAAAGGCATTCTTTATCCAACCCTTTGCTGTGTGCTTAGCTCCAGGCTAGGTGGGAACACAGGCCTTGCTGTTTGGGAGCCCACAGAGGGTGCGCAAAGAACTAAACAGAATACAGGATAGGCTATGTGCAGGAGTTTGATTTATTTTCTGTGCTGGGAGATTTATGAGGAGAAAGAGGGCAGGCAAAGAGGAAGAGGAGAGAGGCCCTTTTCTCATCCCTGTCCCCACCCCCACACTGCACAACCCAGACACTCGCCCCCAACTATTTCTAGAGCCTCATGTGTCTCTCTTCCCTGCGAGCCCCTGGTCCACTCCTGTGATTCATTCAGCTATGTGAACATTATGCTCTGATTACCACCTGGACAGATGTCATCCCTTCTCACAGGAAACCGGAGTCATACCCCCCTTAACCCACTGAGCACCGAGTTCTGCCTTCTTCCTCAGCATCACCACCGAAGGCAAGGCAGTCCCAGTTTCCCAAGGAGTCTTCTGTGGTGAAGCAACTTAGTCCTTCAGGAACTTTTTCCAAACCCTTTATGAATTACCACTCTGGCTAATGTGTAGTTTCTAGCTCTGGAAAGCAGGACTTCTATTTATTTATTCCAGATTTACCTCACTCAAGTCTAGGTATATTGAGGTTTAGAGAGCCAATCTGTGTCCATGCTACTTACGACTTTGCATATTTTGGTCTGGCCACCTCCATGGTAGCCTTTGCTCCTCTGCCTCTTTTACCTGGCCTTCTGTAGCAGATGGCTGTGACTTTCTTAGGTCTCTGCAGCCTTGGGGAAGCTGCTAGTCCTGTAAGAACACGCCCTAATTTTATATCGGGGTTGGGCTTTACGTTGAAGTTCATGTACTGTGTTTTAGCCTCCTGACCCTATATTTACAGGCAGTTTGCTTTTATTTATTATTTATTTATTTATTTATTTATTTATTTTTTGAGACGAAGTCTCGCTCTGTCGCCCAGGCTGGAGTGCAGTGGCCGGATCTCAGCTCA
>NW_012102121.1:2166379-2188504 GCF_000951045.1 Mandrillus leucophaeus
CCACCTCCTATCCCCCACCCCTGGCCTGCCTAGGTAACCACAGATCTGCTTTCTGTCATTACAGATTCGATTTGTCTTTTCTAGCAACTTGCAATTTGAACAAACTTGGGAATGGGTTGCTGTAGCCCATTAGGGAGACATTAGAGACTAGTTACAATGAGAGCAGAGAGAGGTGATAGTAGACAGAAAGCAGAAAAAACTGGGTCAACTGGCCCCGTACACATCAGCACTGCTCTATGGAGGGAAGGGTTGTTTTAATTCAGAGTAAATATTGGTGTGCGGGGTGTGAGAAAAGGTTGGGTTGTGCTAGGTTGTATTCATCATTTTCTTGCCTCAGTGAAGACCAATTTGAGTCAGTGCTACTCAGGTGTGGGATGTCCTAGAGATGTTTGAGAAGTTGTCCCTGTCCTCTGGGAATTCAGTTCAATGGGGGAGACAGAACACAGGCATACAAAAATAAAGGAGGATGGAATCCCTGAGGATGAAGGAGAGAGAGGCCTGCAGGTTAGAGCAGCAGAAAGGCTTCAGAGAGGAGGTAGGTAGGACTGGGATGCCAGGGGTGAGGGATAGAGGGATAGAGGATAGAGAGGAGTTTAAATTCCGTTTGTTCATGTCACTCCACTGGTCACGTTTTAGTGATTCCCTGTTGCTCTCAGGATAAAGTCCCAAAAGTCCAATTTGCTTGGTATGGCCTTTGCCACCCTGCATGATCTTGCCTTTGCTACCCATCCTACTTCAAATCACCACCTATATGAAAATTCCACAATCCCAGCAAACTGAACTGCCCTCGCTTCCTAGAAAGTAATATTCACACTGTTTATCTCCTCTAAGCTTTTGAAATCTTTTCTGTCTGCTTCTACCTACTCTACTCCACCCTGCCCCAAATCTTTCATTCATATCCTATTCATACTGCGGGTCTAAGCTTGGCATTCATATTCTTCTACAAAGGATTAAGTCCCCTTTCTGGAGGCAGGATAGGGTGATATCCCCACTAGACTATAAACTCTGTTATGGTAAGGATCATGTCTGTCTTGTTCATTGTTGATTCCCCTCTGCCTAGCACAATACCTGGAATACATTGAATTCTAAGAAAATGAGTTCAATATGAATTCTGAATGCCCTAAATTGTTCTTGGAAATTATCATCTGAATGTGTCTGAAGGACAGGAAGGGGTGAAACTGGTATGGGGAGACTAGTGGGGGATTATAACAAGGAAATGTAACTGTGTAAGCATGGTTTTCCAGGTGCATGTTTATATCTGCTTCGGCAGTAGGGCTGTGAATGATTCAAATTTGAACCATACGTATCCATGCCTTGAGAGATGGGTTTTGGAGACTAAGAGATAAAAATATTGATGTATAAATATTCATGCAGTAATTATTTATCGTATACACTCTGTGTTAGGTACTGTTCTAGGTATCGGTGATATAGCAAGAAACAAAACAAACAAAAATCCCTGCTCTCATGGAGCTTATTTTTTAGTTGGAGGTAAAGTGGCAATAAATAAATATGTAAAATATATAATATATTAGATGGTGATAGATGCCAAGAAGAAAACTAAATCAGAGAAGTAGACTAAGAAGTTCAGGGAATCAGAAGATTATCATTTAAATAGGATGAACAGGGAAGGTATCACAGAGGTGGCATATGAGCAAAGACCTGAAGGAAATGAAAGAACTATGCAATATCTGGGGGTGGGGTGTGGGGTGAAGGGGTGGGGACAGGGGAAGCATTCCAGACAGATGGCATAGCAAGTATAAAGTCCCTCGAGATGGGAGCCTGCTACACATCTTCTGGATCAGCAAGGAAGGGAGTGGGTAATGTGGCAGGAGATAAGGTCAAAGAGGTACATTCCCCTATACCATAGAGTTAATCAAATAACCCATGGCATATTAAATTGGTCATTATGGAGCTCCATGAATCATAATTTGTAATTAAAATGCATGAATGTCAGGCACCATAAACCATGCATGACCAGCTCAAAACATCACTTATAATGCCCCAATAGCAAAGCGTCCTTCCTGAAAATTGTGAGAATGCCAACTGGCTGCATGTATGCATGTACAGGAGGAGCTTTGCAGCATTGCCAAACATTGCCTGGCAGCCAAACTTCTTAGTAGAAAACCAAATTAGAATCTTCTGTGAACTCCAGTTAAAAGCTAATTTTAGTTTATGACTAACAAATTTTAGTACCCCTTTATAACTCAGTTGGTTACCATAAAAAAAAAAAATCAAAGTCTGGAATTTTACATCATTCTCCTGTAAAAGCCAAAGAAAATACTTTTATTTTGGATCATTTTGTGGTCTCTCAAGAAGCTCCTATGGTGCAATACTTTTAGAAATATTGATATAGATTAGGGGTGACCAGGGTAGGAGTGAGTGGGCAGGATTGGGCATGAGGCCAAAAGAGAGTCTTGGATGATTCAGAGATTTTGAGCCTGGTGATGGGGCCTGGTATCTGTAGATGAAAAGACAGGAGGTGAACAGAATCTAGGGGAAGTTGATATGCTTCTGTATGTCCAAAGTAAGATAGCTTCACTCCTGTGACCTCAGTGTCATTCTTACACATATATTCCTCAAGCCCTAGATATGATCTTTTACTCCCTTACCTCTTAAATATGTCTCAAGTTAAACTACTTTTTTCATATACACTGCCACCTCCCTAGCCCAGCCTACAATCATCTCTTACCAAAGAGTGCTATAAAAGCCATGTAACTAGTCTTCCCTCATTCACTTGTGCCCTTTCCAATCCATTCTCTACACAGCATCAAAAGTGATCTTTTCAAACTGTCAATCTGATTATGCCATCCCCCACCCAGAACACTTCAGTGACTTCCCATTGCTCTTAGGATAGGGACCAGAATTTTAGATAATCCCTCCAGAGGCCTGAATGGGCCTGAGACCTACTTGGGTCTCTATACCTTAATTTGTACCACTCTTCTCCCATTATCGCTGTACCTTAGTTCTATGTGCTGCCCCTCTTTCTGGAATGCTCTTCATACCCTCCCTCACACATATACTCACTCCTAAGATTTCAACCCCCAAATCAATCCCCACAACCTGCCCCAATTCCCCCTGCCCTGTTATGGAAGATAGAGTATGTTTTCTCTGTTATATAGTCTCATTGCTCTGTGTTCCTTTCTTCCATAGCATGCATCACGGTTTGTAATTATTCACTTATTTGTGTAATTATTTGATTATTGTATATCTCTCTCATTAGATTGTGAGCTCCTTGAGAGCAGGGCCTGTGGATGTTTTTGCTTATATCTGTATTCTCAGCTCCTAAAACAGTGGCCGTGATGACCTCAGAAGCTCCTGATGAATGTTGAATGAATGATCAACTGTGGTTGGGGAAGTAGCACAGTGTTCTATGGAAGCATGTGGTAGGCGGTCTTCGTTCTGACTCTGGGGAAATTAGGGAAGACTTCTGGGGGGACCACCAGTATTTTAAGGTTTGGATAGAAGAAGAAGAGTTCAAAATGGAGAATAAGAAGGCATAATCAGAGAAGTAAGAAGACAACAAGGAAAACTAATATCCCAGAAGTCAAAGGAAGAATGTGTTTCAGTGAAACTGTATGGTCAGCCAAGTTGCATGTTGCTAAAGTGTCAATGAAGATAAACACTAAGATATAACTATTAGATTTAATAACTTGGAAGTTATTGGGGACCTTGGAAAGGACAATTTCAGAGGGAAAAGCTAAACTGAATTGAGCTAAGAAGGCAGTAAGGAGTATGTAGGCAGATTGTTTTTTAAGATGAAAGACTTGAATATATTAAATGCTGAGGGGAAGGATCCTAAACGGAGAGAGAAGTTGAAGATAAAGAAGGAAGATAAATAATGACTAAAGCCAAGTCTCGAAGGAGATGATGTTGTGGACAGGAGGAGGCACACTTTGTAACAGGACAGGAGAAGGGATGGATGCAGTTGATGATAATTTTGAGGTTTAGCAGCAGAAAACTGAGAGAGTTTTTCTTCTTTTCCCCTACTAGTGTTCTGGAATTCCTTCTGGAAGTGATAACTAGAAAACAATTTTTGCCAATGGCAGTTCCATTTTGTTATGATTATAGTCATGCTATTTTCAGAGTTAGAGTCTGAGGTTTGTCATGCACAATTATCAGATTACAAAACAGCTGTGAGCATTTGAGGCCAGAACTTGTTTTCCTCCCCTGTGTACTAGGGGGCCTAGCACATTGTTAGCACTCGATACATGCCAGGTACTCAAATAATAATGGCAGAGGGCTCTTGTGCTTGTTGCTGGGCTTTGCAGACTGCAAGTGGATGCTAAGGAGTAATGTTGACTCTCTGACTCCAGCTGTGAGCAAGCCACATGAAATTGTTTTCTGCCAGTTAGGAATTTGTATCAAGTGTTCAATCTTTGCAGTCACTGAGCACTGACAGAGTTGTATGCAAGAAGCAAGCAAAGGACAAAGCTGTTGTAACTTTAGTTTCACTGGTTTGAGTCTTGCAACACTTTGTTCTACTCATAGAGTCACTGGATTCTGGTTTGCATGGTGGATTTATGTCCTCCATTTGTCTCACCTCCTAGATTGAGAACCCTGGGTGTGAGAACCAGCTCAATCTTGGTTCCTCTTTAGCTGTCATCCAAGGACCTGGCACATAGTAGATGCTTAATAAATGCTGGATGAATGAATAATGACTGAATGAGTTAGTTGATGAGTGAATAAATGAGTGATGGGAAGGTCTGTACTATGCTACCCTGAACACTAACTTTTCTTTCTTGGCCTGCAGAAGAAGCAATTCATGCCTCTTTCATCCTAGTCAAAGTAGCCTAATCCTATTAATTACGTAGGGACCCTACCCCTAATGTTAAGCTTATTTTTCTACTTTTATTCTTACATCACATCCATTTGCTCATTTACTTATTTTCTCAATGTGTCATGTATTCAGCCTCAAATCTTATTTGGGAACAAACTGGAGTGTATATGGACAAAATAATCTGCTGCTCCTTGGAGAGGCATCTGCTTCTGTGCCTCTGTGTCTTTGTTAATTATTTTGTTCCTTCTGCATGGAATGCCCAAGTCTTCTCTACTCTTCCTACCCTTTACAGACTTGGGCAAACTCTAACGCACATTACTTGAGTTAAGCTCTTTAGCTTACAAAGAACAGAGGCTCACTCAAGTTACCTCAGATAAAACAGGATGAGAGAAGGGGGAAGGTATATATGTGGGGAGTTACAGATGGTTATTATAAATACGTAGATAACCTAGAATTGAAATTTGAAAACAATTGTTTCTGAAACAGGTATAGGAACCAACTGCTTTCTCCATGTCTCTCACAGCCTGTCTATTTCTCTTAACAATTATGTTTCATTCTTATTCTTATTTCCCAACTGACCAGATTTCCATGGTCTCTGCTCCCTCATAATTTTAGTCTGTTTCCAGCTTATCATGGCTGTTCTGACCTCTCTACCTCACAAACATTTCCATCAATATCTCCATCCAACTACTGATTCATCCGGTAGTCCTAGTTCAAATTCTTAAGGAGGGAATCTGATTGACCCTAGCTCATCTGTTCATGCTAGGCAATGTCAGCAAAGGACAAGATCCTATGGCTCTTTAAGCAACCAAAGCTAGAAGGAGATATTCTCTTTGCTCAGCTCCTCCAGTGGAAGATATAACTTGCTTTACTCTAAAGTAACTTCTGTGTTGTTTCTGGTAAATCTCTTTCTCATGAATTGTGCAGGAAGGGGCCTCAGATTTCTTCTAGTCCAATACTTTCATTCAGGGCTGATATTTACATTACAAAAGGTCCTGTCCTTTACAAAATGCTTTACTGTAGGGTTTTAAAAATAGCACATTTCTGCAATGAATTTTAAAATACAGCACACAGGCCGGGCATGATGGCTCATGGCTGTAATCCTAGCACTTTGGGAGGCTGAGGCAGGAGGATCACTTGAGCCTAGGAGTTTGAGACCAGTCTGGACAGCATAGCAAGACCCCATCTCTATACACACATACAAAAATTAGCCAGGTGGCATGCACCTGTAGTTCCAGCTACTCAGAAGGCTGAGGCGGGAGGATCCCTTGAGCCCAGGAGTTCAAGACTCCAGTGAGCTATGATTGTTACCACTGCACTCCAGCCTGGGCAACAGAGTGAGAACCTGTCTCTAAAATAAATAAATAAAATGCAGTATACTTTATATATAACCTTAAAGACCTTGATTTAGGGGATTTATATTCTGGCCATGGTGCAGAAATCTACACTGGACTTTCCCTCCCACTGTAAACAGCTGTAAGCCTGTACACAATATATGACACTAATATTTTTAGGTATTGGACAATAAATAACATAGGACAGTGACTCCTGAGGGAAGGAAAACACTCAACGTGAGTCACACATTTACCCTTGCTCTCTGCCTAAGGACAATTTCTTGATCATGGCTCAGAGAGGTAGATCCAAAGGAGAGCATGATTGTACCAGGGAGTAACCCAGATGTTGGAATTAGCAAGCAATGTCTTTAAGGCAGCTGTTATAAATGTATTTATGGACATAAAGGAAATACTGTTTTAATGGATGCACAGATGGAGAATCTAAGCAGAAAAATGGAAACAGTAGAAAAATACAATATCAGAAATAAAAAATTATTTAGATAGGCCTAACAGCTGAATGTGAAGATGGATCTATGGAAATTATTCAATCTGAAGAAGAGAGAGAAAGAAGGTTTTGTTTGGTTTGGTTTTGTTTTTCTTGTAAAAAAGAGAGCCTGGCTGGCTGTGGTACCTCATGCCTATAATCCCAGCACTTTGGGAGGCCGAGACGGAAGGATCACTTGAGCCCAGAAGTTTGACACCAACCTGGGCAACATAAAAAAAAAACCTCATCTCTACAAAAAAATTAAAAATTAGCCAGGCGTGGTGGTATGCCCCTGTGGTCCCACTACAAGTGGAAGGATAGCTTGAACCCAGGAGATCAAGGCTGCAGTGAGCTGTGACTGCGCCACTGCACTGCAGTCTGGGTGACAGAGTGAGACCCTGTCTCAAAAAAAAGAGAAAAGAAAAAGAAAAAACAGGCCCACTGTTACTGAGGCTCCATTAAAAAAATAATAATAATAAAAGAGAGGGCCTTAGTGAGCTATGAAATATATTATATATGTATTTGGAACATGTGTATAGTTGGAATACCAGAGGGAAAAAGAGGAGGAAAAAATATATGAAGAAATAATGGTCAAAAGTTTTCTAAACTTGGTGGAAAACATATAGGACTATCAGAAACTCAGTGAGCCCCAAGCAGGATAAATACAAATAAAACTACATCTAGGTCTTTCATAGTAAAACTACTGAAAACCAAAGATAAAACTAAAACCTTGGAAGTAGCCAAAGAAAAATGACACATTGCATACAGGGGAACAATTATAAGAATTGTGGTTGACTTCTCATCATAAACAATGTAGGCCAAAAGACAATGGAATGGCTTTTTTTTTTTTTTTTTTTTGAGACAGGATCCCACTCTGTCACCCAGGCTGGAGTGCAATGGCGTACTCACAGCTCACTGGAGCCTTGACCTCCTAAGCTCAAGTGATCCTCCTGCCTCAGCCTCCAAAGTAGCTGGGACCACAGGCATGCACCACCAAGCCCAGCTAATTTTTTTTTAATATATATAGAGACAGGGTCTCACTAAGGCTGGTCTTAAATTCTTGGAATCAACTGATTATCCTACCTCAGCCTCCAAAAGTGCTGGGACTACAGGTGTAAGCCACTGTGCCTGACCTGGAAAGACATATTTAAGGCACTGAAAGAAAATTACCGTCAACTCAGAATTCTATATCCAGAAAAAATACCCCTCAAAAAGGAGGGTGAAATAAATACATTTTTAGATATACTAAAGCTGAGAGTACCATTAATGGTAAATATGTGGGTAAAGGTAAAAGACTAGCTTTTTTTCTTTCTATTAATTTTATTTTTGTTGTTGTTTTTGGTTGTCTGAGATAGAGTCTTACTCTGTCGACCAGGCTGGGGTGCAATGATGTGATCTCAGCTCACTGCAACCTGTGTCTCCCTGGTTCAAGCAATTCTCCTGTCTCAGCCTCCTGAATAGCTGGGATTACAGATGCTCACCACTATAGTGGCTAATTATTTTTGTATTTTCAGTAGAGACAGTGTTTCACCATGTTGGCCAGGTTTATCTCAAACTCCTGGCCTCGAGTGATCCTACTGTCTCGGCCTCCCAAAGTGCTGAGACTACAGGCGTGAGCCACTGCACCCAGCCCTTCTATTAATTTTCTTAAAAGACAGATGACTGTTTAAAGCAAAAAACAAAACAAAACCATATCGTCAAGTGGGGCTTATACTGTATACAGAAATAAAATATGTGACAACAATAGGGCAAATGATGAAGTAGTGGTGGTAAATAGAATTAGCATGTTATGAGATTATTACATTGTGAAGTGTGAAGTGTGAATATTTATGTTTAATAGAATATGATAAGTTCAGGACGCATATTGTAATCCTTAGAGCAACCACACATGCACAAAATACAAAAAGGCACATATGAAAAGCTAATAGAGAAAGCAAAATGGAGAACTAAAAAATTTCAGTTAACACAAAAGAAGGCAGAAGATGAACAGAGAAACAAAAGAAGATGAGAAAAAGTAGAAAACAAAGAGCAACATGGTAAAGACCTCCAATTAAGAGGCAGAGTTGATCAGGCTAGGAAAAAGAAGAAAACAACTATATGTTGCCTGTTACAAGAAATATATTTTAAATGTAAAAACATAGACTGTTTGAAAATAAAAGAATGGAAAAATAAACTATGCAAATGGCAAGCATACGAAATCTGTATGAGTGTCATTATCAGACAAAGTAGTCTTCAAGACAAGAAGTATTCCCAGAGATAAATGGGGCCATTTTAAAATGACAAAGGGTCAATTCAAGACGGATACATAAAATCACAAAGTATATGCCTCAAGATATAAGAATCAAAAGAACTTCAAGATGTAAGCACCAAAAAAATGACAGAACTAAAGGGAGAAGTAGAAATATTCATAATGATAATTCGATATTTTAACATTATTCTCTTGGTAGATCTGAACAGTGCTGTTAACCAACTTGACCTAATTAACATTTATAGAACACTACACTCAAGAACAGTAGAATGAAAACTACGCCCAAGAACTGCAGAATTTTCACAAGGATGAGGCATATACTGGGACATAAAATAAATTCAAATGCATTTTAAAAGATTAAAATCTTACAGTTTAACTTAATTCAAATTCAACATTCATCCTTGCCAAAAAAGAATCTCAGCATCTTAAGAGTAGTTTGAACAAAATAGAAGTAAATAATATCTTTAAAATCTCTGGGTATTTAGAAATTAAAGAATACTTCTAAATAACCTATAGGTCAAGAAAATCATAAAGGAAATTAGAAAATATTTTTAATTGTAATGAAAATAAAACATATAAACATTGTGAGGTGTTGCTAGAATTGTGCTTGATAGAAAGGTATAGTTTTAAATGCTGTATTAGGAAAAAAAAAAGGCTAAGTGTGGTGGCTCATGCCTGTAATCCCAGCACTTTGGAAGGCTGAGGTGGGTGGATCACTTGAGCCCAAGCGTGTGAGACCAGACTAGGCAACATAGTGAGACCCCTTCTCTACAAAAAAAAAAAAAAAAAAGAAAAAGAAAAAATTAGCTGGGTGTAGTGGCATTTACCTGTACTCCCAGCTACTTGGGAGGCTGAGGTGGGAAGATCGCTTAAGCCCATGAAGTAAACGCTGCAGTGAGCTATGATTGTGTCACTGCACTCCAGCCTCGGCAACAGAGTGAGACCCTGTCTCTCCTCGTCTCCAACCACCACACACACACACACACACAAGAAAGAAAGAGAAAGAAAAGAAAAGAAAAAAAGTTTAAGATTGGCTGGGCGCAGTGGCTCACACCTGTAATCCCAGCACTTTGGGAGGCCGAGGCCGTCAAATCACGAGGTCAAGAGATCGAGACCATCCGGGCCAACAAGGTGAACTCCTGTCTCTACTAAAAATACAAAAATTAGCTGGGCGTAGTGGCGCGCGCCTGTATTCTCAGCTACTCGGAAGGCTGAGGCAGGAGAATTGCTTGAACCCGGGAGGCGGAGGTTGCAGTGAGCCGAGATTGCGCCACTGCACTCCAGCCTGGCGACAGAGTGAGACTCCGTCATAAATAAATAAATAATAAAATTTTAAAAAGTTTAAGATCAGTGTTTTGTTTGGTTTTGTTTTTTTGAGACAGGGTCTTGCTCTGTCACCCAGGCTGGAGTGTAGTGCCCTGATCTCAGCTCACTGAAACCTTCCACCCCTGGGCTCAGGTGATCCTTCTGCCTCAGCCTCCTTAGTAGATGGGACTACAGGTGCATGCCACCACACCTGGCTAATTCTAGTATTTTTTAGTAGAGGCGAGGTTTCACCATGTTGGCCAGGCTGGTCTCAAACTCCTAAAATCAAGCGATCCGCCTGCCTCAACCTCCCAAAGTGCTGGGATTACAGGCATAAGCCACAGTGCCCAGCCTGCGATCAGTGTTCTAAGTTTCCATCTTAAGAATATAGAAAAAAATGAGCAAATTAAATCCAAAGAAGTAGAAACAAGATTTATTTCATCAATTCCACTTACTTTATAGTTTCAGAGAAAAATAAGAAAAATAATAGCAAAGCCAGAAGTTGATTATTTGAAAAGATTAATAATAAAGTTGATAAAATCTAGGAAGCCTTATCAAGATACAAAGAAAGCACAATATCCAGTATCAGGAATGAAAAATGAGATTTCAGGACAGACCTTACAGATGTTAAAAAGAATGAAAGGGGAATAGTAGGGAGAACCTTATGCCAATAAATTCATCAACTTAAATGGAATGGATGAAATTTTTGAAAAATGCAGTTTACCTTAACTGACACAAGAAGAAATGGAATATACTCCATACCTATTAAGAGATTGAATTCATAATTAAGAACCATCCCCCAAAGAAACTCCAGATGCAAATCATTTCACTAATGAATGGTATCAAGTATGTAAGGAATGAATAACACCAATCTTATACAAAGTCTTTCAGAAAATGAAGGATAAGGGAATAAGTCCCAATTCATTTTATGAATAACCCTGTTATAACCCTGATATCAAAATCAAAGCATTGCACAAGTAGAAAATTATAGGCTGATATTCCTCATGAACATAAATGCAAAGAAAAAGCCTTAACAAGATAATATCAAATCTGTTCCAGCAATATATAAAAAGAATAATAGATCAAACCAAGTGGGGTTTATCCCAAGAATACAAAGTTAGCTCATTAAAAAATCAAAGTATTGGCCAGGCCTGGTGGCTCACGCCTGTAATCCCAGCACTTTGGGAGGCTGAGGCGGGCAGATCATGAGGTTAGGAGTTCGAGACCAGCCTGGCCAACATAGTGAAACCCTGTCTCTACTAAAAAATACAAAAAGTTAGCTGGGCGTGGTGGTGGGCACCTGTAACCCCAGCTAGTCAGGAGGTTGAGGAATGAGAATTGCTTGAATCCAGGAGGAGGAGATTGCAGTAAGCTGAGATCATGCCATTGCACTCCAGCCTGGGCGACAGTGTGAGACTCTGTTAAAAAAAAAAAAAATCAGAATATTTCTTCATATTAACAAGATAAAGAAGAAAAATCCTATGATGATGACATCTCAATAGATTCAGAAACAAAAGCATTGACGAGATTAAACATCCATCCACAAAAGATTGTTATAATGATCAAGTAAGATCATATACTCCAAAATGTTTAGTAAACTGAAAGATGCTATAAAAATGGAAAGTATTTTTATTGTCATCCTTCTGCTGTGACACCCTGAGATGCACAGGCTCCTTTCTAATAAGATTTCTTGGGACCTGGAAAACATAGTATTCAATTATTCATTCTAAGCCCTCAGAATGGAACTCAATCACCTTGCATGGCAGACTACACGAAATAATAAAAATAATGACAACCAAAATGTCTACATTGCCACTGGTACTTGAGGGCTTACTTTATGCTGGGCTCTGTGTTAGTGCTCTTCATACATTATTTTACTTTATCCTCACAGCAATTCTATAAGGAGGACACTAATATTTTTCTCCCCCTTACAGATGAGGAAATGAAGTTTAGGGACTAAACGCCTTGCTCAACGTCTTACGTATAATTCGTAGCAGAGCCAGGTATCCGCAAAGGCTTATTTGAGAGCTCCAGCTTTTAAATCCTATACTTTCTGGCCTTCTGCAGCCTTATCTGGGAAGGGTCCTGTAGAATTGGCTTCTGCCCTCCTGTGTTTCCAGGGAGGAATGGGGCTGGTGTTGTATTCTCTTTTCCAGCATTCTGAGCACTGTGCTAACACTGCATTCATAGGAAAGGAAAATTTATGTCACTGTACCTTGTTGATTTTTACATTCTTAATTAGCATTTGAAATTATAAAAGTAATGCATATTCACATTTAATATATTAGGGTGGGTACAGTGGTTCATGCCTCTAATCCCGGCATTTTGGGAGGCTGAGGCAGGAGGATCACTTGAGGCCAGAAGTTTGAGACCAGCCTGGGCAACATAGCGAGACACTGCCACTACAAAAGATTTAAAAATTAACCAGGCCTGTTGGTACATGCCTGTATTCCTAGCTACTTGGGAGGGTGAAGCAGGAGGATCCCTTGAGCCCAGGAGGTAACAGCTGCAGTGAGCTGTGATTGTGTTACTGCACTCTAGCCTGGCAATGGAGTAAGACCCTGACTCAAAAAACAAAATTTAAATTAGGACAATGAATATATAACAGTATTAGTCCCCTTCCCCACAATTCTGTAGTCACACTACCTGGACAGAAACCACTGTCAACAGATTCTATATATTCTTCCAGAAATTTTGTATGTATATGCAAATACACATATACACATATTCTTAAAGTAAACAGATGGGGCATCTATTCCTGTAACTTGCTTTTTTATTTGACAATATGCCTTGGAGAGCTTTCCATAGCAATACATAAACGTTTACTTCATTCTTTCCACTTTATTTTTTCAACAATATACTATTTTTTAATTGACAAATAAAATTGTATATCATGTAAAACATATTTTGAAATATTTATACATTGTGGAATGGCTAAATAAAGCTAATTATTATTATTATTTTGAGACAGAGTCTCACCCTGTCACCCAGGCTGGAGTGCAGTGGCATGATGTCAGTTCACTGCAACCTCCGCCTCCCAGGTTCAAGCAATTCTCCTGCCTCAGCCTCCCAAGTGACTGGGATTACAGGTACCTACCACTAGCCTAGCTAATTTTTGTATTTTTAGTAGCGATGGGGTTTCGCCCTGTTGGCCAGGCTGATTTCAAACTCCTGACCTCAGGTGATCCGCCTGCCTCGGCCTCCCAAAATACTGGGATTACAGGTGTGAGCCACCATACCCAGCCAATCAAGCTAATTAACATAGCATTACCTAGCATATTTATAATTTTTTGGGGTGAGAACACTTAAAACCTATTCTCTTAGCAATTTTCAAGAATACAATACATTGGTTGGTTGGTTGGTGGTTAGGTTTGTTGGTTGGTTTGAGACAGGATTTAGCTCTGGTGCCCAGGCTGGAGTGCAGTGCATGATCACAACTCACTGCAGCCTTGACCTTCTGGGCTCAAGTGATCCTCCCACCTCAGCCTCCCAAGTAGCTGAGACTATTGGTACACCCCACTACACCTGGCTAATTTTTTTAAAATTTTGTGGGGTCAGGATATCTTGCTATGTAACCCAGGTTGGTCTCGAACTCCTGGACTCAAGCATTCCTCCTGCCTAGGTCTCCCAAAGTACTGGGACTACAGGCATAAACCACTACACCCGGTCCAATACATTGTTATTTACTATAGTCACTATGTTGTATGATAGTTATTCTTTTAAAAATATGCATAACATCCCATTGAATTGCTGTAATTATTTTATGTTATTTATTTACCTAGACTCCTATTGGCAAATATTTGTGTTTTTCCATTTTAAAAAATTACAAATAAAGCTGAAGCAAGCAATTTTGTACATACATCTTATGTAGGTGTGACTATTTCTTTTCTTTTTTTTTCTTTTTTTGAGACAGGGACTTGCTCTGTCGCCCAGGCTGGAATGCAGTGGCACAGTCTCAACTCACTGCAACCTCTACCTCCCGGGTTCAAGCGATCCTCCCACCTCACCCTTCTGAGTAGCTGGGACTACAGGCATGCACCACCACGCCTGGCTAATTTTGTTTATTTTTTTGTAGAGATGAAGTCTCACTATGTTGCCCAGGCTGGTCTTGAACCCCTGGACTCAAGTGCTCCTCCTGCCTTGGCCTCCCAAAATGCTGGGAGTGCAGGCGTGAGCCACTGCACTCAGCCTGAGATGTGAATATTTCTTTTTTCTTTCTTTCTTTTTTCTTTCTTTTTTCTTTCTTTTTTTTTTTTTTTTTTTTTTGAGACAGAGTCTCCCTCTGTCACCCAGGCTGGAGTGAAGTGGCACAATCTTGGTTCACTGCAACCTCCACCTCCTGGGTTCAAGTGATTCTCCTGCCTCAGCCTCCTGAGTAGCTGGGATTATGAGCATGTGCCATCATGTCCGGCTAATTTTTGTATTTTTAGTAGAGACAGGGTTTCACCATGTTGGTCAGACTGGTCTCGAACTTCTGACCTCGTGATCCACCCGCTTCGGCCTCCCAAAGTGCTGGGATTACAGGCGTGAGCCACCGTGCCCGGCGAGGTGTGAATATTTCTATAAGAAAACTCAAGAAAGTGGAGCCATTGAGTTGAGGGGTATATGCATTTTAAACTTTGGTACACATTGCAAACTTTGGTACAAAAAGTTCACATCAATTGGCACTACCACAACAATGTGTGTGTGCCTGTTACCCTGCATAGACCACTATTCAAAGTTTTAATACTTTTTTCAGCTACAAACACTTATTGTGTGCCTTCTGTGTGTTTTAGACACTGCACTAGGCTCAGAGATTTAAAATGTATTCAGTGTAGATGGAGGAAGATTTGTTGGTGAATTGCTGCTGTTCCTTTGGGACTAAGAGCTTTTACCCTTTTAGAAACGGAAACTGCAAGCTGGTGAGGTATTTAGTTTCAATTTAGCTTAATGGAAACCTGTTAGTGAGTTTTAAAATAAGGACCAAGACAACTGAGATGGTAAACGAAGTCTCTTGGGCCCCAGGAAGGAGGGTGCAGCATCTGTGGGTTTGCATGCCTCGAAGAGCCCCTCTTTCCAGGAACAATCATGTTTCAGCATTGAACTCTTGAGTGGAGATGTGAGCTGCTGAAATCTAGTCACCCCTAAGGCAGGTGCTTCCTAGTAGGCAAAGGGCCACACAGATCCCATGTGGCTGAGAGCAGAGCAGTGTCTATAAGTGGGAATGTAATGCTGTCAGCCATCATTTATTGGGCACACACTCAGGCCAGTTGCACATAAAGTGCACCACACTATGCACCTTATGTGTGTTGACTCAATTAATCCTCATAACAAGCCAATGATTGCCTGAGGGTGTCATTATAATGCCCATTTTAAAAATGAGGATACTGAGGTTCAAAGACGACAATTAGGCCGGGCGCAGTGGCTCACGCCTGTAATCCCAGCACTTTGGGAGGCCGAGGCGGGCGGATCACGAGGTCAGGAGATCGAAACCACCCTGGCTAACACGGTGAAACCTCGTCTCTACTAAAAATACAAAAAGTTAGCCGGGCGTGGTGGCAGGCGCCTGTAGTCCCAGCTACTTGGGAGGCTGAGGCAGGAGAATGGCGTGAACCCAGGAGGCGGAGCTTGCAGTGAGCCGAGATTGCACTACTGCACTCCAGTCTGGGTGACAGAGCGAGGCTCCGTCCCCACCCCCCCCAAAAAAAAACCAAAGAAGACAATTAACTTGCCTGGGGTCATAAAACTGTTAGCAGGTAGCAGAGTGGGGACTCAAACCCAGCTATGGTTGACTTTAAAGCCGACACTTGGGTTCCATGGCTCCATCTGATCACATACTCATTTTTAAGATATTATATATTTATGATAGAGAACAACTTAAGAATTTTTTATCTCCTTATTTATTCCTAAAATATGCTCAGGGACCAAAACAGGTCTAAATGCAGGTAAATGACCAGTAGGTGGTAATAATAATTATCTCTTACATTGACAGAATTTTTGTTTTCAGTGTATCCTTCCATTGACCATGTCATTTGATCTGAACAATTCCCAGTGCCCTTGTCTTTAAAAGGGTAACAGTTTTACCTACTTTGCAGATTGGGAATAATGACCATACAATGCCCAGCAAGCTGCCTAGCTATTAGTGAATGCTCATTAGATTGCAGTTAGAGATGGTGACGGTAATCAACCGGTCTCTGCCTCTCCCCTCCCCTAACCCCGCTGCAGATAGTACTAGGTTGATAGACTTCAAACATCTGCCCTTGGTGTGTCACTGCTGTACATGAGAATGTCTCTTTCCAACCATCTCATTCTCTCTCAGCTCCTCTCCACAGCTTTCCAGACTTCTCTGGGACTTCCTGTCTCCCCTTTGGCTTCCTCAAATGTCCCAGGACTGGCTGAGTGGGGCTGCACTGGAAGCTGCTTATGGAAAAAGACAGTCCTTAGGGCTGGACCAAGTTAGGAGAGGTGTTAACTTAAAGATCATCCAAAAGTGTGCTGAGCCAAGGACGTCATCCAGAGCTGTGCTAGAAGAACAAGGGGGTTAGAGGCCCAGAGAGGTGGCATCTTGAATGAGGTAAGGGGACCCATGCAGAGGCTGGCCTGACAGAAGGGTGGCCAGACATCATGGTTGATAGTATTGAGGGAAGGGAGAAGGACGCTCAGCTTAGAGCAGTGAAGTCAGGTGGTCCATGGAAGAAACCCTGTGAACCTAAAGAAAGAGAGGAGGTATTTTATTTGGGAAGCTCCCTTCTGAATCAGCCACTATCACCTGTGTGAGGCTTGGGGCATATCTAACCACTGGGCACACAGGCTCAGTCCCTCTCCTTACATGGCTGTTTCCTCCATAAGCTTAGGGAGAATTGTACGTGACCGAGTATGGCTGTAGGAGGGGAAAAGTAGGAGATGAGGTCGATACCATGTTCAGGGGCTTGGGCTTCATCTCATGGCAGAGGGTGGGCTCTTGGTGGCTTTATTTTATTTTATTTTATTTTATTTTATTTTATTTTATTATTTTATTTTATTTTATTTTGAGACAGGGTCTTGCTATGTTGCCCAGATTGGAGTGTAGTGGCACAATCATAGCTCACTGCAGCTTTGAACTCCTGAGCTCAAGCAGTCCTCTTACCTCAGCCTCCCAAGTAGCTGGGACTACAGGCACACATCACCACACCCAACTAATTAAAACAATTTTTTTTTATGTGGAGACAGGGTGTGGCTTTGTTGCCCAGCCTGGTCTTGAACTCTTGGAGGCTTTAAATCAAGAGAATCACACAATCATATTTTTGTTTTAGGAAGATCATTTGTAGATAGTGATTAAGAGTTCAGGTTCAAATCCTGGTCAACTTTGGGTCAGTTGCTTGATGTCTCTATACCTCAGTTTTCTCATTTGTAAAGTAGCTCATACTCCATAGGGTGGTTGTGAAGATTAAATGAAATAATGTACATAAATAGCTGAGTAAATGACTGGCCCAGAGTAAGTGCTCAGTTGCTGAAAATAATTATAATGATATAATTTTTACAGTAGAGAGAAACTGGAGTCAGGGAGATCAAATATGGTTAGGCAAAAGATAGTAAGGGCCTGAATTAAGGAGAGGATACTTAAGAAAGATATTAAAGAAATGGAATTGTTAGGCTTTGAAACATAACGCTAGTGAGAGGGTGAAGAAAGGGCAAATACCTTTAATGGTTTCCAGTTTCCAACCTGTGTGACTAAATGGATGGTGGTGCACTTGAGTGAGGGGGGAATCCTGGAGGAAGTGGCTAAGAACATAATGAAGTCAGTTTTAAAGATATTAAGTTTGAGTACTCTGTCATCAATTTGAATATGAGGTTCTGGGAAATCTAAGCTTCAGAAATAGATATGGGGAGACCAAGACCCTGTCTCTCTCTCTCTCTCTTTTTTTTTTTTTTTTTTTTTTTTTCTCAGCTCACTGTGACCTCTGCCTCCCAGGTTCAAGTGACTCTCCTGCCTCAGCCTCCTGAGTAGCTGGCACTACAGGCGTGCACCACCATGCCCGGCTAGTTTTTGTATTTTTAGTAGAGACAGGGTTTCACTATGTTGCCCAGGCTGGTCTCAAACTCCTGGCCTCAAGTGATCCGCCCTTCTCAGCCTCCCCAAGTGCTGGGATTACAGGCGTGAGCCACAGTGCCTGGCCATGAGACCCTGTCTCAGGGAAAAAATAATAATAATAAATAGATTTGAGCTTTATCATAAGATGGAAGATGAAGTTGCAGGTGGGGATAAGAGCACCCAAGGGGAGGGTGTACAATAGGAAGACCAGAGGGTCAAGCATATATCCCTGGAGAGGTCAAGGATATTGAGGAGCCATTGGAGAGATCAGTGACATGGAAAAGAAGGTAGAGAAGTTTCAAGAAGGAGGGAGGGAGCCCTCAGCAATGTCAGGTACTATAAGAGAACCGAGAAGTGACCACTAGGTAGCTGAGTTGTAATTGGTGACTTTTATAAGAGCGATGACCTCCATCCAAGTGCTAGCCTCTGTGCTAGTGATCCAAAAATGAATAAGACTCAGTTCCTAATCTCACAGTGCTCACACTGAAACCCACAACAAAAAGAATGGAAAAATGCTCTGCTGTGAAAGAGTTCAGGCTGAGACATCTGTTATCCCATTGATCAGCAGGGCTAAACTGTCTTGTCTCTTTCATAGACATCTTCCCTTGGCCAAATAGAATGACCTATCCAAGAGAAGAGGATCTTCTTTGGTCAATAGCATAAGAACACCAAGATGCCTCCTATGTGTACTGCAGTGTGATGCATCTTTTCATAATACTATTCCCTTCTGTAGACCAGACCCACAGACTGTAACAGAGTGTCTATTTACATTTGATCATTCAGTACTTGTGATGGAAGGTAGAGGGTAGCCTTGCTTAAAGTGAGGAAAGGAAGAGTAGAGGGAGGTAAGAGAAAGGTGGAAAAGGAAAAGTTAGATAAAGGACTAGCAGAGGCTAGTTGGGTAGGGTTTTGTTAGGCAGAGATAGTGGAAGCAGGGAGAGGGAAGGGGAAGATGGCATTCCTGGCAGAGGAATGGTAACAGCAAAGGTGGAGAGGTGGGAAAACACAGGCCAGGCTCAGAAACTCGCTGGACTGCACCTCGGAGTCCTAGCACATGATTGCTGGGAGAGCAGGCTGGAATGGAGGCTTGGGGCCAGATAATAGAGTTTTGAGGGCTAGGGAGGAGTTTGAGCTTTCTTCTGTAGCCTGATAGCTTCTGGGAGCAACTATCAAAAGCCTTTCAGGAATTCAGGCTTGTCTGTCTCAGGCTTCTCATTCTGCAAGACCAAGGGCCCAAAGTGGCAGCCTGACATTCTATCTCCTTTGCCTTGGTTGGGAAGTTAGGGCTGTAGCTGATTTCATTGGCCTGTTTTGCATTTATTATAGTGTGGCTTTTATAGTGTGTTAATTGAAATATTTCCAACTGCCAAAAACAATTACACTCAAACTGCCTTGTCAGTTCTTTTATTGCCAGATAAATGTTTTACAGACATATTTACAGGGGGCAGCGGTAACTGGATCTCGTTTTCTATTTAAGGCTTGTGGTTTGGGTTGGGATTGGCCCTCCTGTGCTCTATTGTGAGCCTGAAAGTTGTTACACGTTGTGACGCTTCCATCCCATTACCTTATGGAACAGAGGTTCTTCAAAGGAAAGTAGCTCTCTGGCTCGTGTGACTTAGCCTCAGAGAAATGTTCCTATAGTTGGAAACCTTGGCAACCTGACAGAAATTTGAATCCTACTGCCTGCTCTACCAGCAGCAATCCCAGCCCAAGATGAGACATGCTTTTCTCTTTCCCTGAAATTCCTTTCTTCCTTTCCACCCTCCAACCCTCTCCCAAAGACCCTATCATGCAAGAGCTGTAAGAGCCCATCTAGTCTAACTTCCTCCCTTTGCATTTGGGAAACGGAGGCTCCCCCAAGATCACACAGGTGGTGAGCCTGACACCTGTGAGGCTGACAGAGCTGGAAGCAGAGGTTTCTTTCCAATGTGCCCTTCGGCTCCTCTGCTGCATTGAACCCTCCTGCAGTGCACTAGGCCTGCTCCTTCCAAGAGCCCCTCCCTCACATCTCCAGTCCCCTCATGCTTGACCATCTGAAACACCTATTTGTTCTGTATATATACTGTAGGATTTTTGTTGGTTTGTTTGGTGGAACATTCTTTGTTTTTGTTTTTGTTTTTTGAGATGGAGTCTTACTCTGTCACCCAGGCTGGAGTCCAGTGGTGTGATCTTGGCTCACTGCAACCTCTGCCTCCTGGGTTCAAGCGATTCTCCTGCCTCAGCCTCCTGAATAGCTGAGATTACAGGCATGTGCCACCACATCTGGCTAATTTTTTTGTATTTTTAGTAGAGACAGGGTTTCGCTATGTTGGCCAGGCTGGTCTTGAACTCCGGACCTCAGGTGAGCTGCCCACCTCAGCCTCCCAAAGTGCTGGGATTATAGGCATGAGTCACCGCGCCTGGCCAACTTTGTACATGATGTTTTCTCCTATTGAAAAACATTTTCTCCACCTAGACAATGTATACTTGTCCTTTGACACCAGCTATTAGATCGTCACCTCTGGCCAGGTACGGTGGCTCATGTCTGTAATCCCAGCACATTGGGAGGCTCAGGCGGGTGGATCACCTGAGGTCAGGAGTTTGAGACCAGCCTGGCCGACATGGTGAAACCCTGTCTCTACTAAAAAAAAATACAAAAAATAGGCCGGGTGCAGTGGCTCACGCCTGTAATCCCAGCTTCTTGGGAGGCTGACACAGGAGAATTGCTTGAACCTGGGAGGTGGAGGTTGCAGTGAGCTGAAATGGTGTCACTGCACTCCAGCCTCGGCAACAGAGTAAGACTATCTCAAAAATAAATAAATTGACTGGGCGTGGTGGTTCACGCCTGTAATCCCAGCACTTTGGGAGTCCGAGGCAGGTGGATCAACTGAGGTCAGGAGTTCAAGACCAGCCTGGCCAACCTAGTGAAACCCCCGTCTCTGCTAAAAATTCAAAAATTAGCCGGGTGTGGTGGCGGACGCCTGTAATCCCAGCTACTCGGGAGGCTGAGGCAGGAGAATCGCTTGAAACCAGAAGGCAGAGGTTGCAGTGACCCGAGATCGCGCCACTGTACTCCAGCCTAGGCGAAAGAGTGAAACTCTGTCTCAAAATAATAATAATAATAATAATAATAATAATAACAAGTTTTAAAAAATTAAAAAAATACAAAAAACTAGCTTGGCGTGGTGGCAGGCACCTGTAATCCTAGCTACTTGGGAGGCTGAGGCAGCAGAATCCTTGGACCTGGGAGGCAGAGGTTGCAGTGAGTTGAGATCACACCATTGACTCCAGCCTGGGCAACAAGAGCAAAACTCCATCTGGTCACCTCTGGAAGCCTTTCCTGTGTATCCCGGACTGGGTAGGTGCCCCACGCACTTCCACCATGCCCTGTGCACACATATCTCTGTTGCTGGCACAGAGCTGACTTTCAAAGGAACGTGTGCTGAATAAGAGGGTGAGTGAGTGGGTGAGTGGGGGAGTGAGTGGGTGAGTGGGTGAGTGAGTGAGCGAATGAGTGGGTGAGTGAGTGAGTGGGTGAGTGAGTGGGTTAGTGGGTGAGTGGGTGGGTGCGTGAGTGATTGAGTGGGTGGGTGAGTGGGTGAGTGGGCGAGTGGGTGAGTAGGTGAGTGGGTGACTGAGTGAGTGGGTGGGTGCGTGAGTGATTAAGTGGGTGAGTGAGTGGGTGGGTGAGTGAGTGGGTGAGTGGGCGAGTGGGTGAGTAGGTGAGTGAGTGAGTGAGTGAGTGTGTGGGTGAGTGAGTGGGTGAGTGAGTGGGTGGGTGCGTGAGTGAGTGAGTGGGTGAGTGAGTGGGTGAGTGGGTGAGTGAGTGGGTGAATGGGTGAGTGAGTGAGTGGGTGGGTGCGTGAGTGAGTGGGTGAGTGAGTGGGCGAATGGGTGTGTGAGTGGTGAGTGGGTGAATGAGTGGGTGAGTGAGTGGGTGGGTGGGTG
>NW_012102121.1:2188711-2229022 GCF_000951045.1 Mandrillus leucophaeus
GAGTGGGCGAGTAGGTGAGTGAGTGAGTGGGTGAGTGAGTGGGTGAGTGGGTGGGCGAGTGAGTGAGTGGGCGAGTGAGTGAGTGGGTGAGTGGGTGAGTGGGCGGGTGGGTGAGTGGGCGGGTGGGTGAGTGGGCGAGTGGGTGAGTGAGCGAGTGGGTGAGTGAGCTAGTGGGTGAGTGGGTGGGTGAGTGAGTGGGTGAGTGATGAGCACTGATCACACTCATCTGTCCTCCAGGGACCTTGAGCAAACTGGGGCAGGGACCTCATCTTTCTTTCTCCCACTGCTTAGGTTAGTGCCTGACACACAATTAGATGCTCCACTAATGTTTATCAAATTGATTTGAGCATGTTGCTCTTTGGAACATAAAATTTAAGCATGTTAGAACAGAAGGTTATCGTGTCCAATCCTATGCATTTTACTGATAAGGAAACGGAAGATTATAGAGGAAAAGCACTTTTCCCAGGGTTATGATGACTAATGGGTTTTGAAGGCATTCATTTATCTATTCAGTAAGTATTTCGAACACCTACTATGTTCTGAGCAATGTTCTAGATGCTGGGGCTTTGTGCAGCAGTGTACAAAGCAAATAAAGTGTCTGCTCATGAAAAGCATATATTTATCCCCAAAAGTGTTTATGAATATAACCTGTTTTTGAAATACCTTTATTGCCTGGTACAGAGATGAACACTTAGAATATGCTTTAAAAATATCTGTTGAACTAGTTGCAAATAAGAAATTCCCAGTGCTAAGTTACTTGGTCGTGCTCTTCACGGGTCAGTCCCACTGATGCTAAAACCGGGTTGCCTCAGATATAGGACCTCTCTGGCTGGGCGAATAAGAGTATGTTGCCTCTGAAACTGTTTCTGAAACTTGGGAAGGTTCAACGTCCTTTGACTGTGGGATCCCTGGGCAGGAGCCTCCCTGAAATACTGTTTATGATATTTCCATGTCAATTCGCTTATGACTTACCTTCTGTTTTCTGTTCTTCATTTAGAGCATCAGCATAGGCAGAGGAACCAGGAAGAGAGTAAGTGCGGAGATTACCATGGTCTCTCAGCAAGATACTAATAGGGTTTTTTTTTGTTGAAAATATTATCTATATGTTTTTAGAAAATGCAAATGAACTAAAAGAAGAATGTTAAAATCACCCTTAAACCCACCATCCTATAACAACTTTAGTTAACATGTGATGTTACATCCTCTCAGATATTTTTATGCATATATAAAATTACATGTATTTATTTATTGATTATTTTTCTTTGGAGAAATAAGAGAGATATATTTATTTTTAAGTGGAACCAAACTGTATATGTTATTTTATAACATGTTTTTCACATAAAATATTTAGAGTGCCTTCCATTGCTAATAAATATATTTTTATAGCATCATTTGAAATTGCTGCATAATATTTTACCATATGTTCCTTAAGATTGTACCATAATTTGTTCAACCATGCCTCATTGCTGGACATTTAAATGTTTCCTTTTTTGGTTGGGCGTGGTAGCTCATGCCTGTAATCCCAGCACTTTGGGAGGCCGAGGCAGGCGGATCACTTGAGGTCAGGAGTTCGAGACCAGCCTGGCTAACATGGTGAAACCCTGTCTCTACTAAAATACAAAAATTAGCTAGGCATGGTGGTGCATGCCTGTAGTCCCAGCTACTTGGGAGGCCGAGGCAAGAGAATTGCTTGAACCCAGGAGGTGGAGGTTATGGTGAGCCGAGATTGTGCCACTGCACTCCAGCTTGGGTGACACAGCAAGACTCCATCTCACATATATAAATAAATAAAAATAAAAATAAATGTTTCCTTTTTCACTGTTATTATCAATCCTGTAACAAACATCAGTGCACCGAAATCTTTGGGCATATTCCTTAATATAAATTCCTACATGTACGAATTTGGGTCAAAGAGTATAAACAGTTATTAGGCTTTGATAAATAGTTTCCAGTTGATATTTAGAAAGGTTATACTAATTTGTGAGTGCTCATTTTCCCACAGCCTCATGAATGCTGGATATTACTTTTGGTTGTTTTATAGTTTGCCAGTTTTATAATGAAAAAAAAAATGCATGTTTTATTTTGTATAACTTTGATTGTTAGTGAGGATAAACATTTAAAAAAATATGTCATGGGCCACTTTGGCAAGATGTTTAAGTGTCTGCCAGGGAAAGGCAAACCACGCTCAGCCAAAAAAGGAAACATTGATTTTTTTGCTCCAAGGACCTAATGGGACTCTGAGGCTTGAAGTAACTAAGTACAGAGAGTACTGAGTAACCTTAAGATGGCAGTTGGGAACATAAAATATAAATTAGAGTTGAAGTAACAGCTTGTCATCCTTTCTTGATGTCTAAACCACTTTGCATAAAGCCCTGCCTTTGGCTGTTGGTCCTAGACATTAGCTTCTGGGCTTTACAGAAGGCAGTAGGGAGGAACCAGTTCTTCTGGTCCCACTACTAGGGCCAAAGGCCTGCCACAACATTCCGAGTTCCAGCTAAGCCTGACCCCCAGGGCAGAGGTGGCCAGGATCTTCCAGGCAATGAGAACTCTGGCCTGAGCAGTTCTTTTGGACTCTTTCATGAGTTGTATGTTGTACATTTTGTATTCTACGTACAAGGGGCATAGCTTGGCTTCTGGGAGTGTTTGTGAATGAAGGGGCTTCCTGCATGCTTGTCCAAGCAGAGCAGACACTCCCAAGCCTCATGTGAGGTTTTTGTCTAGGATGAAGATTCAGGGACTGAAGTGGGAGAAGGCACAGATGAATGGGCCCAATCCAAAGCCACAGTTAGACCCCCTGACCAGCTGGAGCTGACTGATGCGGTGAGTGAGTAGCCTCTTGTCCTTGCTCCTTGTACCTCTTCCAGTTTCAGAGATGTGTTCTTCCTTAGTACAAGATTAGGAGCTTGCCCAGAACCTGGGTGTGAGACGTCTGCTGATACTCTGGGGGATCCTCCTAAGCCTCAGATAGGGTTGGGGGGCCTTCATGTATGACTCTCTTGGTATCTCTCTCCCTCAGGAATTAAAGGAGGAGTTCACTCGGATTTTGACAGCCAACAACCCACACGCACCCCAGAATATTGTCAGGTACAGCTTCAAAGTAAGTCATCCCCTCCTGGGCAGGGACATCTATACCCATCTCCTTGGAGTGACAGTGACTTGCTACATTGCAAAAGCCGCTCAGTAATTCTAGAGGAGAGCACTTTTAAACTGAGGTCCTTGGCTAGAATCCTGAGATTTCACATGGAGTTTTCTAGAAGTTTTTGAAATTTCTTTATGAATCTCCCTTGCAGTCTTGCTAATTGTGGTCTTAAGTGTCCTGCAGAGTTAGTCTTTTCAGGAATCTTGAAATGAATCATTTGGTTAGAAAAATGCTTTTCTGATATATGTAACACATTTTTTCCTAACATAAACTATCGAGTCTTCAAAAGCTGAGTTTTCCTCTAGCCAGGCACCTGGATGAAGTACAATTTCCCTCTAGACAAAAGGAGCTGGTCTTCTCCCCTCCCCACCCCCAGCCCCATTGGAGAAGCTCTAGCAGGCTCCAGTCTCAGCATTTCTTGACATCACAGCCAGACAGGCCCGTGACCTCATCAGGGCCCTCCTTTAGTACACATGGCGTGGGTGGGTAAGTTCTGACTTGGTAGACACATATTGGTATGCCTATATAGGGGACAATACTGTTTTCACTCATAGCAAGGTCAGCGCCTGTGGGTATGAACTGAAGAGAATTTCCGAGTACATTTGCGCTGCAGTGGAAGGGGTGCATATGTTTCCTATTTCGTTATTCTGAGACCCATTTGTTGCATGCTTACTGTGTGCCAGTGTCAGGTCCTATGTTAGGTTTTTTACATAGAATATCTCATATAATCCTCCCATTTCTTTGGTATAAGGACTATTAATATTCTAATTTTATGAAAACTTAGATTAAATTAGATAAACAAATTACAAAAGTCACATAACCAGAATTCAAAGCAAGATTTCAACTAGTTTGTCTGACTCCAAAGCAACATTACACTGTTTCTTTAAAAAATTTAAAATATATATGTATAATATTTTGAAAATATAATAGAAACCTATGGTACAAATTTCAAAAGATTCAAAAAACAATGAAAACACAGTCAAAATGAAACCTCCCTCTCTCCCCTGTCCTCTTTCCTGCAGACAAGCAGTTTCTTTTTTTGCTTTTTTGAAAATTTTATGAAGATTTAATTTACATACTATACAATTCACCCACTTAAAGTGTACAATTCAGTGGCTTTTAGTATATTTACAGGTTGTACAATGACCACCACAATTTTAGAACATTTTCACTTCCCTCCAAAGAAACCCCAAACCACTTAACTGTTCCCCCTCAGTCTTCCATCCCTTCCACCTCTTGGCAACCATTAAACTATTTTCTGTTTCTATAGATTTGCCTATTCTGGACATTTCATATAAGTGGAATTATACAGCATGTGGTCTTTTGTGACTGGCTCGTCTCATTTAGCATGATGTTTTCAATTCATGTTGTAGCATGTGTCGCTACTTCATTTCTTTTTATTGCCAAATAATATTCACTTGTATGAATACACTACATTCTATTTATCCATTCATCAGTTGATATTCATTTGAATTGTTTGTTTTTTGGCTATTATGACTAATGCTGCTATGAACATTTGTGTGCGAGTGTTTGTGAAAGATTTCTTGAACACACTGCTTCTTATTTAAGATTGTGTAGTCAACCCCTACACAAATCCAGAAACGTTTCTTTTTTCTTTCTTTTTTTTTTTTTTTTTTGAGACAGAATGTGGCTCTGTCACCCAGGCTGGAGTGCAGTGGCTCCATCTCGGCTCACTGCAAGCTCCGCCTCCCGGGTTCACGCCATTCTCCTGCCTCAGCCCCGCGAGTAGCTGGGACTACAAGCGCCTGCCACCACGCCCGGCTAATTTTTTGTATTTTTGGTGGAGACAGGATTTCACTGTGTTAGCCAAGATGGTCTCGATCTCCTAACCTCGTGATCCGCCCGCCTCGGCCTCCCAAAGTGCTGGGATTACAGGCGTGAGCCACCGCGCCCGGCCCCAGAAACGTTTCTTGAAAGGTGCCACTCGTGAGTTTTGCAAATGGCTTCCTTTGGGCAGCCCGAAAAGGTCAGAGGGAAGCTGCCTTATCCTCCCTGATGTTATGCTGGAGCACAGTGCACTCTATGGGCTCCTGTCCTTCTGACATCTGAAAGAGGACCTCTGTAGGATTCAGGGTGCTGGCCATGGGAAGCACACTACAGGCAAAGGATTGGCATTGCCTTGTCAATTTCAACATACTCCTCTTGCTCTTCATTTGGGAGCCCAAGTCTCCTGGGAAAGCTCACCGTACCCAACCTTCCAACAGCCTCCCATGACCGGTGGCATATTTCCACAGAGCTGGTTTCCATCTCATTGGTCCTGAAATAGCTGTAGGTCCCCAAAGCTGCTACTTTCCTTTGATGTGGTGGAGTAGAAAGGCAGATGGTTCTGATCTAGGCATGCCTTCCCTCCCCTCACAGAAGCAATGGAGTCTGGATTTCATTCCTAAACTGAAGAGGAAGAGCCCAGTCAACTACTGGGGACAGGATGAAGGTGAAATCTCAAATAAAACTGTAAGGGTAATTTATTCCCTTGGGAATCTTCATCATGAAAATAGTTACTCTTTTATTGAACATTAATATTGAGCATTTATTATGTATCAGACACTGTTAATAGGTTGTTTTTATTATTTTTAATACTTACAATTATCATGCAAATTAGATAGTATTAGCCTTCTTTTATAGATGAAGAATTTAGGGCTTAGAGTGGTTAAACCCAAAGTCATGAAGATAATAAGAAGCAGGATAAAGATTCAAACCCAATTCTGCCTGCCTCCAAAGACCATGCTCTTAACCACGGCACTGTCTCATCTTCCCATACATCTGAGTTACTGAACGAGGAAGGGCTCTGTGGTGACTTTTAAATACAGAGATTCCCAACTTGGGTGATGGCGACCCTTCCAGCCCTCCAGGGGCAGGGAGATCTGTGCAGCTGGACCCCATGAACTGGTTTCCTCTACTGTGAGTTTACCATAGTGTGCCATACAAACATAGTTTCTATATGGCTTGAAAAGCGTTTGCAGTTCTGTTTTAAAAGAAGGAAGAGATCTCCGGTCTCCAAGTCAATTTTAGTGGTTACAAGGGTGCTGATCAATGAGGAGGCTATCTGAAGGAACCAGACTATAAGCTCTGTGAAATAAGGGATTGTGTCTAGTTTTTCTCAGCTTTATATCCCAGGCACCTGGAAAATACTTGGCACATTGAAGCTGTTCAAAAATTATTTCAAGAATGGATGAACAAAATGACCTGGGCTGTAAGCCTAATCCTGCTTCACATTTGCTGTGTGACCCGGACAAATGCCAACCCATATCTTTTCTGGAATTCCATGGTCCTCTTGCATGGAACGAGGGGATTGGGGTTGTCTCTGAGGATCTATCCAGGCTTGGAATCCACTAAGTACAGTAAGAGAGGGCTATGCCAGGTGTGTTTGATGGCTATATCTGCCCAGGGTATGTGGTATGGCAAGTGAACTAGAAACCCTTGGCATGGAAGTAGGAGACAAGACATATAAGCCGGTGACAGGCAAATCTGGAGCCACTTGAGGTTGGAAAGGCAAGGTATTTTAAAATAAATCCTTGATGATAACTTTAAAAAAGATTGTATTTCATTTGCCTTCTCTTCCTTTTCTTCTTTA
This sequence comes from Mandrillus leucophaeus, assembly GCF_000951045.1. Taxonomy (NCBI): domain Eukaryota; kingdom Metazoa; phylum Chordata; class Mammalia; order Primates; family Cercopithecidae; genus Mandrillus; species Mandrillus leucophaeus. Next base: position 2,195,443 of record NW_012102121.1, read on the forward strand.
AACTGAAATGCAGTGAAAACTTCAGATTAACCGAGGATTTGGTGAGTTACATTTCCCTTTAACAAAGATGGACTGTCTTTGATCTTAGACAATGAAAGCAGACTATATTTTGACTCCAGCTCTTTTAAGGACCCCCAGTCTGACTCAGCCCCTCTCTTCTTAGGAAGGCACATATAAGCTTATTGGCTTTGTGAACCAACTGGCAGTTCACTACACCCAGGTTGGGAACCTGATCCCCAAAGACTCAGATGAAGGACGGCGGCAGCATTACCGTGATGAGTTGGTGGCAGGTAGGACTCTGGGCTATCCTGAAGCTACAGCCCTGAGACTGTTCCCCTTATTCTGGTCACTCTAGGGAGTATACCTCTAAGCCAGTACTTTGCAGAGCCTCTATTAACATAAAGTCCAGGCCGAGCACGGTAGTTCTTGCCTGTAATCCCAGCACTTTGGGAGGCGGGCGGATCATGAGGTCAGGAAATCAAGACCATCCTGGCTAACACAGTGAAACCCCATTTCTAGTAAAAATACAAAAAATTAGCCAGGCGTGGTGGCACGTGCCTGTAGTCCCAGCTACTTGGGAGGCTGAAGCAGGGGAATTACTTGAACCTGGGAGGCAGAGGTTGCAGTGAGCTGAGATTGTGCCACCACTGCACTCCAGCACTCCAGGTGACACAGCAAGACTCCATCTCCAAAAAAAAAAAAAAAAACAAAAAAGCCCAATAGTCGGCTGTCCTGAATAGGTCAGGGAGCTAACCCATGACACTCAGGCCAAGAACAACCCCAGGGACAGGTAGTGTCTGAAAAGCAGAAACCAAGAAGGCCCTCCCTGCCACGGATTGGGAGAGCAGGCTTAGACTTTGAACTCATTGGCAGTATCCTACCAAGGTTCTCAGGAGTCTGCCAAGGTGATTTCAGAAACAGAAAACCTCGAAGAAGATGAAGAGCCCAAGGAGTTAGAAACTGAGTCTGGCAGTCAAACAGATGTGCCTGCAGCTGGGGTACAGTATAATATCGCTCTGCGTCCCTCTTCTTCCAGCTCAAGTTGTGGATGGAGGCTTCATGGGTAACTTGGGAAAGGAGGAGGGAGACCAAAGGTGAGAAGAGAGGCTGCAGGTGCCAATGTGTCTGGCAGCATCACACTCTCCTACCTCTTTCCTATCGCAGAACAGGACTTGCCCCATCTCCCAGTTTTCTACCACCTCCTTCTCACAGCTGAGTTCTGATCCACTGGATCTTTATTTTCAGGCAGCTGAAAAAGTGACTGAAGAAGAATTGATGACTCCTAAGCAGCCCAAGGAGCGAAAGCTCACTAACCAGTTCAACTTCAGTGAGAGGGCCTCACAGACCTTCAACAACCCTCTCCGGGTAGAGCAATCCCCACCCTAGCCCCTTTGCAGCTCTTCACTGTGCCTGGCAGGGAAGAAGCAGGCCTGACCCTGGCCCAAGCAGACCTCAGCCTGGCAGGGGTGACCGGACAACAGATGCTACAGTTTATCTCCCCAAGGAGAGCTGAGAGCATGCGTTCAGGTTTCTGTAAGCTATCCAGGCAGGAGTTTAGAGAGAGTAACATGGAGGCTAGAGCTCCCAAAACTCCACTGGGAGACTTCAACTGGATCTGGGCTTTGTAGAGGGGTAGAAATTAGGACTTGGGAGGGGAGGCCACAGTGTGTTCAGGGAACAGGAGGCCTAGGAGCCAGTTCAACTGAAGTTGATGATCTATGTGATAGACCAGCTGGCAAAGGCCAGAAAGTTCCCTGACTCATAAGAGAGACTCCTGAGAACCAGGCTGAGGGAGCCTCTCAGGGTTTCAGGTGAGAGACTCACACGTAAGGGCAAGTTCTATAGAAATGAATCTACAGATGGAGGGCGAGGTCTACAGGGTGAGTTTTTGACAGTGCCTCGTCACCCTGTGTGGTCCCTATGCTGACATTTGGTAATCTGGGTGATACACAATGGGAAGGGGGCACATTCCCCTGATGGAGCCAGAGACTCTCGTATTAGAGAGGCCTTCTCAGGGCAAGGGGTGTTAGTATGATGGCCTGCCAGGGGCTGACCTCTATGCCCTGGCCTGGCATCCTGCAGATCTGTTCATCCCCCACTTGGACTGTGCTTTGGTTAAAATGGGCACAGTCAGGCTTCCCTGCCCCTGCTTTCTAGCTTATACTTCTTCTGAAGGAGGCCAGAATGGACACAATATGGGCTTTGAATGCATCATTCAGTTCTTCACCCAAGCCCCTCTTTACTTGCCCAGCTCTGTGTCCCACACCTCCATCAGCCCCAACCAAAATGCTTCTCTCAAAGATATACTGTTAGAATAAGTGAGAAGGAGTTGAGGGCTTTCTGTGGGTCTCCTGTTGTCTTGTTCTTTAGGATCGAGAATGCCAGATGGAACCTCCTCCCAGGACAAACTTTTCAGCCACAGCCAATCAGGTAAGACCCTGGGCCAGCCTGAAACCCCTTACCACCCACCTCTATGTATCCTTTCCTCATTTAGCAGCAAAGGCAACACTGGGTCAGGGGCTCCTCTGGCAGTCTGCCCTCCTCATCTACCTGTCTCTCTGCTCACTGTCCTGAGCATCCAGGCTCTGAACACCAGGCACATGAGACAGTAGGTCCCTATCCAGTGAGCTGTGGGCCAGCCACATGACTCAAGGGCAAGGTTGTCCAAGCTGGAAATAGGCATGGCTTCTGGATGGAACTTCTTCCATGGCCAGGGGAGAACATTTGTTTCCATGGACTCTCTGGAACCTGTGGCACTCTGTGACTCTGTGACTGACTCCAAAGTGTTAGCACTCTGACCCTGCCCTCCCAGCAGCCTGCAGTGTTCCTGCAGCCCCCCTTCAAGTCCTCCTGGATGGCCACACTTATTTGAACAGGATATGGTGCCAGGAGACCTGATCTCAGACCTCACATTTTCTGTTCATACTTTAAGATCCTGAGCAAACCATGTCACTTTTACTGCCTCAGTTTCTTTCTCTGTAAAGAGAGGATGACATGCTGCCTCACAGAGTTGTTGGAGGGTCTGAATGAGATAACAAAGATTGGAGTACTTTGCAATGTGGAATAGGAGACTGTGGGGGAGTTATTAAATGTAAGGTTTGCTTATCTGACCTCCAGGTGGCAGTGACTGCCCAGTTCTAGGGAGCACACGGTGTGATCAGGGGCATTTGCCCAGCCCTAGATCCTTGCTTCTTCCTCTGCTACTATCCTTGGGCTTCTCTTCCTGTCAGATCTATTTATCAAATGTTCCTTTACCTTTTGCTTACCTCCTTTTAATGCTGAGGTGTGGTCAGTGCCATAGACAGCCAGCCTGAGCCAGTATGTTTATGCCACGTCCAGCGGTAGGGGCAGGGAGATGAAGATATATACATAAAATATATATTTGAGACAAGGCCTTGCTCTGTCACCCAGGCTGGAGTGCAGTGGCACGGTCTTGGCTCACTGCAATTTCTGCCTCCTGGGCTCAAGCGATCCTCCCACTTCAGCCTCCTGAGTAGCTGGGACCACAGGCACATGCCACCACACCTGGTGTATTTTTGTATTTTTTGTAGAGATGGAGTTTCGCCATGTTTCCCAGGCTGGTCTTGAACTTCTGGGCTCAAGCAATCCACTTGCCTCAGCCTCCCAAAGTGCTGGCATTACAGGTGTAAGCCACTGTGCCTGGCCTATTTTTTTTTTTAATATTCTAGTTCAGAGTCTTTTAAATCACCAACAAAAATGGGAACTAGCCTGATGTTTGCCCATTTGTTCTACCTGCTGGGGGCTGCATGCTAGAACAATGTTGATATGTAGCTGAAGACCCAGTCTCTGGGTTTCAGGGTATATAAGCCCAGCCCAGAGATGTCCTTAGAACTCTTTCATTCTTGTTCCAGAGCTGATTGTTAGTAGGGAAGACAGGTATTGAATACATAATTCCAATGGGCCAAGTAGAAGATGCTTGTGGCCAGGGTTAACATGACCAACTCCTTAAGTCTTGAAGGCTGAAAAGAGCTGTCTGGGTAAAGATTTCACCTTATAATTGTCCTTCTCATCTCACCCTTGCCTAGTGGGAGATCTATGATGCCTACGTAGAGGAACTTGAGGAGCAGGAAAAGACCAAAGAGAAAGAGAAGGCAAAGACTCCAGTGGCTAAAAAGTCAGGGAAGATGGCCATGAGGAAGCTGACATCTATGGAGTCTCAGGTTTGGTGTTAGTTCCTACAACTCTGCCACAGAATTTCTGAATGAGGCTTTGGCTGTCTGGGAGGGGTTCACAGATACTTAAATCAGGGGCTACTGTTGAGGTATAAATCGTTCTTTCCTTAGGGGAAGATGTGAGGAGAGCTACAACTGCCTCTAGCGTTCCATGCCTCCCCACAGTAAGATAGATCTGGAGGCTAGCAGTATTTCAGAATTATTGAGCTAGAGGGTAACAGAAGACATGTTCCTTATTGAAAGCACTATATGCCTTCTGGAAGGGCTGGGGAGTCTGCTCAGGGTGGGGGTGGGATGTGAGGATAAAGCACCACTTCCCTGGGCAAGGGCTTATAGGATTTGGGAAAGTGAGATGTTTTTTCACTTTCAGTACTTGGGTTTACTTGTGTCCTATACTGTAGGTGAATCTTCAGGGCCAGGAGCCAGATCAGAGATGATCATAGGTACCACCAATGCTAGGCCAATGGATTTGGCCACCCTGGGCTAGATTTTCCACGAAGAGCCATGTAGAAGTCATTATAAATGTCATGGTTGGGGGGCTCACTATGGGTCTAGCCAGCACAGGTTTGGGGATCAGGGAGACGCTGATCCCCAGGGAGACGCTGAAGAGCCACATTTGTCCGTTTAACAGAGAGAAATCTGGATCAGGAACCAGAGTCCCATTGTGGATCAGGATGGGTTTGACTTGCAGTGGCATGGGAGGGACAATGTCCACAGGAATCTGGGGACTGGTTTCAGCACCTCGGAGAGTTCTCATGGCTGCTCTGGGGGAAGTGGTTCTGCTCCACTCCAGAATTGAAACTGGACCAGTTAAAGGAAGTGCTGCTTCCTATGCCTAAGGTGTGTCCACTCTTGCTTAATTCTGTTTCATTATCCTGATCATGTCACATTTTAGGGGAAGTTTGAGGGTCCCCTGCCTTGGCTTTATAGGAGCTGTCCCAATGCTGTTTTATTCAATCACTGACCACTGACCAAGTACCTAGTGATCGCAGTCGTGCTGGGTACTGGAACTCTGAGGTGAAAGATGGAGCCCCTGCCCTGCTACTTTGTGCAGACCCTTGGCTTCCCCTGATCCATTCTCTAGAGGTTAGAGGCTTCACAGGGGCCACTGGCCTAGGTCAAGGTTCACATGAAGATCCATCAGGGTTATGAGGTCTGTGCTGGGACCCATGGTTGCAGAAACCTCAACTATAATCACCAGGACCTAGAAACCGGAAGAAAAGTCCCTGTGGCTGAGACTAGAATCTGACCTGTGTTCTAAGCCTTGCCAGAGTTGGTATCTAACATCCTCAGGGATGAGGGACCATCCCTCTCCATCACACTGGACTCTTCCAGCTTAGCTGACTTAGAAGACTATGGTACAAGCAGATTCCAGCCCTCTGGACCAAGTCCACATGGGAGGCAGGACACCCTCCCCAGCTCCACCCAGTGAATGCCTTGGTGTGCACCCTGTCCCCAAGGCAATAATTAGAAATCCCAAGTACTGGGCCAGGCTGTCTGTGCAACACAGTGGGAGAGGCAGTCACCTTCCCCATTGCCCAGGCCCAGTACTTGAGAAGAATGACACCGCTTCCTCAAAGAACGGGGTCTGATTATGTGGATAGAAAATTCAAATGTGCTGGAGGGGAGAAAAGATAAAAACTTCATGATATCCTATAGGAAGGGCCTCCTTGGTGGACCTCAGCTCTCTGTGTCATTAATGATTTGGGTGAACTCACAGAAATCAACGCACATTTGTCTGGTCTGAATGATTAGGTAGGAAAGGAGGAAAGAGCTCACAGGCTGCAAGTTCAGTCAGAACCAACACAGATATGTGACTGCTCCAGTAGCATAGTAGCTGGGACAAGGGAGGTGACAGCCCACAACAATCTCCTCAGAACACAACTGGAAACCTACATCTCCCAGGGCCAGGAGAGGAGTGGTCAGGCTGGGGAGGCACTGGCTGGCTGTGTGGGTCTGAGAGCATGGACCCTGGAGCCTACAGACCTGGATTTATATCTTGGCTTTGCCATTTTTTAGCTCAGTTTTTCTGAAACCTCAGTTTCTTCATCTGTAAAGATACCCTAATGATACTTGCTTTGCAAGATTTTCATGAGAACCCAAGATAATACAAGGGCAGCCCCTAACATAACACTTTTGTGCTACTGATCAATAAATGGCAGCTGTTGTTATTGATATGCCATGTCAAAACTGATGGAGCTGGGAGGAGTCACCCGAGGAAGTGCTGACTTGAGGGCATGCGGCTATGTTCTCCTACCTCAAAGGAGCTATCACCAAGCATCCAATTCCTTGTGGCCAGAGGACAGAGTTGGGTCCCATAGGTAGAAGATGCAGGGGGTAGTATCAGCTAACTGGCTGGCTATCTGGCCACAGAAAACACTGCCTGACCTGGGGAGAGTCACACTTGCCAGGAAGCTGCTAAGGGGAGAGGATTCCTGCTCTGGGTCAGAGAATAGACAGCATAGCTGGAACCAGGTGAACTCTGAGGTCTGTGACTGCAAGACTCCAATTAATGTCCTCCTTGATCAGTTTTCTAAGGTAAACTTGGAGTCTCTTTCAGGCGTGGCAAAAGGTCCTCAAAGGTCAGTTCCCCAGAATTGACTTCATAACCCTCTGCTGCACTACTCTGCATGTTTCCTCTGACACCATCACCACTGGGAGCTGGGTTAAACACTAACATGTATTATCACATTTCACCATCACAATGACCTGATGAGGCAGATGCCACCATCTGCCCCCACTTACCAGGAGGACTCTAAGACTCAGAGAAGCTAAGTAACTTGCCAGAGGTTGCCACTGAGTTCTAATTTTGGTGGGATGGGATAGGAGTGCAGGTCTGTGTGGCTCTAGAACCCATCCTTTTAACCGCTACCTGACACTGCTGTTTCTGAGACATCGAATCCTTGGGAGCCATGGGGCTGGCCCCCTGGCCTCACCTGGGAGGGCTGCCCATTCAGCTGGCTCACTCCTGCCACCTGCCCTAAACCCTTTGGGCCTTTCCTGTCAGTCCCAAACTCTTTGCTCTTCTGTCAGCCTGCCAAGCACCTCTTCTTGGGGATTTAAGGAATTTCATACAATGGCAAGCTTCCTTTTGGTTCAAGATGAGTCACGTTTTCCTGACGTTAAGCTTCCTGCTTTCTCATTGGTCTGGGCTATGGGGAGGGTCTGGAAATAGGAGTCTCAGTTCTGCCTTGTACTCCATGTATATAAGCATGTCTCTCCCCTCTTTGGGCCTTGGTGCCTTCCTCAGTCTTTGAGTAAGGGCTAAAACCAGATGATCTCTGAGGCCTTTAATGGGAGTCTGTCACTCTCTGAGCTGGTACAACTTTTCTGTCTCCACCAAAGAAGGCTCCAACCTGCCCTTGTCTGCTTTCTGCTGCAGACCCTTCCTGGGCTCTCTTCAATGCCCTGTCTTGTGCTCAGAGATAGGCCTTCTCAAAAACAAGTCCAGAATGAAAGCATGAAGCAGGTTCTACCCAGGGACCAAGTATATCAGCTCAGACCCTTTGTGCCACTTGTGAGGTAGGAGTTCCTAGAAGAGGGTAGTGGCATGAGCTGGGTCTTGAGATATGCAGAGAAACCTGTACAGAGCTATCTGGGGTGAGTAGTGTCAGAGAGGCACTGCTGAATCAATTACAAGTGTGACATGGCTCAGGACATATGACCTTGCCAAGTGCTGGTTTATGAGGACCTAAAGTTTCTGTATCCCCACAGACTGATGATATCATCAAAGTGTCCCAAGCTGCTAAGATCGTGGAGCGGATGGTCAACCAGAATACATACGATGACGTTGCTCAAGGTAAGAAGTTGAAGTTCTGGCAACCACTCTTATTGTCTGTATTAAAAAATTCTCATAAAAGCTTGAGTTATTTGGGTGTCTCGTGCTAGGTCCTATAGGTGCAAGCAGAGAAAAAATAATCCCTCGGTTCTCTGGATGTCACTGGGGAGACAAGACTTATGTGGATTAACCATGACTGATGGCATTAGAAACAATGTATATACTGATGAGATCTGGAAATGGTGCAGCAAAGAATACCTGCACATTGATCCAATCTCATCTTCCTGATAACCCTGGGAGGCAGGCAGAGCAGAAACTGGCTCATACTCTACACATGAGGAAGCTAAGGCTAAGGTCACCTGACTAGTGAGCGGCAGAGAGGGCCCAAACGGGTCTCGAGCTTCCTCATTCTATGCTCTGTCCTCTACTCAGTGCACCTTGGGAATGCTATAAATGCCGGAATGTATGGGGTAGACAGAAACCACTCTGGGGATCCTCACGTAGGAGAGAAGGAAAATGAGGGATGAGTGTGAGTAGTTATGGAAGGCTTTAGAGAGGGCTTAGCCAGATGCCAAGGGAGAAGCAGAGTGTGAGAGAGAAGATAGCTACAGGGAGGATGTTCTGGACAGGGATGGCATGAGCAGTGTCTTGGCAGTGAAACCGAATAGGAATGCACTCTGGGGACAAGGGGCAGCAGGCTCCCTGACCCAAACAGGGGCTTCATTGAAAAGAGGTGAGAGTTCAGGCAGAAGAGGTTGTTAGAGCCCATGTATGAAGGGCCTTGAATATCATGCAAGGAATATGACCTATCTCTGCAGACAGTTCGGAGAACTGAAACTTTCTAGGCAGGGACATAGCCCGATGAGAGCAAGGCTGGAAGAGGATGTGATTGGGTAGAATATAGTGCAGAGGTGAAGGTGAGGCTCAAGTGTGGGGTAGAATGGGCCTTACCATACCTGACCTAACCTGTGTCTTAAGGGATGGAGAAAAGGGAACAGTTATAATTGTGAGAAACAAGCTCCAGCATTCACTGGGAGTAGCCTGTGTGTCAGGCATTGTGCTATGCGATTTACATGTTATTATTTTGTTTGTTCCTCACAGCCACACTGTGAGGTGAATACCATTATTATCTCCATTTTATAGATGAGAAACTCAGGCTGGGATGTTGCCACTTTTTCAAAGTCACACCTAGTGTGAGGTGTAAGTGGCAGCATCAGAACTCGAACACAGGCCCCTTGGATCCATTGCCTAAGCACTTTGCCGCTAGGCTGCAAAGCCACTGAGCTGGAAGAGGCATTTCAAGTAAACACCCTCAATAGATCTATCCTGGTGATTAATTAGTGATGAGGTGAAGAAAGAGACTGATTCAGAAATGCTTAAATCCTGGGGGCCTGGGAAATTCTGGTGTCTTTGACAGTGTCAGGGAAATGGAATCCTTCCCATGGCATGAACAGCACATTCCCAAGTGGCTTGTATTTCCCTAAGAGGTTGTGCATTTATTTGGAGCAGCTGCCTTCCCAGAGTTGGCAGCTCTCGATGCTGGCTGGTCTCCTTTGCTGACAGCCTAGGGCTCTTCTTGGTGACTTGATGCTCATTGCTCACCCATGGGACACAGAAACCAGGGCTGCCAAAACCAGCAGCCTAAACAAGCCCCCTCATTATCATTCAGACTGGAAAACGACCTTGAGTGCTTTTCAAAGCTGTCAAAGAACACAGCAGCTGTGAATGAGTTTGTCACTCACACAGCGTGGCTTCCTGAAACCCAGCCTCTGCAAGTGGCCCACCAAAGGGTTGCAAACCTGATTAATATCCATGGAGAAACTGGCCTTGGTGAACCACTTTCATTTGTAAGAACACAGTCACATAAAAATGCATTGAACTTTGATTTTTTTATTGCATACTCTTTTCCCTTTGGGAAAGTGTAATCATGCAGGAGACATGAAAATAGAGAAGTGTTACCAATTAATCTCTGCTCTGAATTCAAGTGTTTTCAAAGATAACCCAAGCTGGGGAATCTCTGATGTAATCAAGGCTCACGCCTCTCTGACCACTTGAATCTTTTTTGTTCTGAGACCTTTTTGAGGTTTGAGTGAAGTCCCACAACCTCAAGGTATGGGTACTATAGGAGATGTCAGGGTAATGCCTGGGCATGTTCTTGGCTTCACTGAATGACAAGATTCATTTTCTAATTGGTCACCCTTTGTCAAAAGAAGATCAAGAACTACTTCACTTCTGTTAATGGATTTCACTGCATTCTTTAAACAGTTGTTGGTTGTCTGTTTTGTGGCTGGCCCTGTGCTAGGCACTGGGGACCCAGAGAATATATATGTGTCCTGCTCTCCAGGATCTGTCTGATGGGGGAGAACAGGCAAAAAGGATAAACAAAGGCAATCTAGTGTGACAGATGTTTCAGTAGAGGAGAGGCAGGGCTGGAATAGAGGAAGAAATTAACTCTGCTCAAAAGAAAATGAAGACCTCACAGATGAGGAGGAGTTTGATCTGGATCTGGAGTGAGTAGGAGTTTGCCAGGAAGAACAGGACATCTTAGACATGGAAAACTATGTAGAAAAACACAAAACAGGAGACAACTGGACTCATTGGCATGATTTGATATGAAGGGGACATGGACAGCTGACTAGAAATAACGTGGAAGTGCCAGCCAGGAGCCTTGGTTTGATCTCCTCTGCAAGGGGAGCCATTGAGGGGGTTTCGGTGGAGTGAGGAAAGGGGTGTGGTGAGGTGCCTTGTTTGTACTCACTCTGATTGTTCTGTGAAACAAGGGTTGGAGGAGGAGTTACTGGAGGTAGGAGACCAGTTAGAGGGATATTGTCATAATACACATGATGGATGTTGGGGCCTGAACCTGGGCAGGGACTATGGGTTTGGAGAGAAGCGAACGAATTAAAAAGATAGAAGAAAAATATGAGAAATTATGGAAACAGATCAGTCAAGGATTACTCATTTCTCGTTTAGACAAGTGGGAGGATGGGGCATCTAACTTAAAGAAAGTGGGATGCCAAGACAATTTTGTGGGCAGGAGATGAAGTTGAGTTCAGAGAACCCATGGGGGATCTAGGCAGCTTCATTATAGGGAGGCTTGGCTGTGGATATGAAAATGGGCTGCACTTTAGAGATTTAGGAGGCAGAATTAATAGAACTATTAATCAGCCCCTGGCAGCTGAACCCTTGAAATTTGGCTGCTCCAGATGGAGCCTCCTGAAGTGCTAGGGAAACACATGGGAACAAGGGCTGCGAACCCAGGATTTTATCCATGTAGACATGGCCGGTGTATTGTAATGTACCTCCAACAACGACAGTAACAATAGCTAACACAAAGAGCTTACTATGTGCCAGGCATTTTTCTAAGCTTTTTGCATATATTAACTCAATTAATATATCCTCACAACAACTCTGAGATAGGTAGTATTATTATTCCCACTCTAAAACAGAGGCTCATTGTTTTACCCAAGGAGGTACAGACAGTAAGTGGTGGACCTGGGTTTGCCATAAAGCGGCAGTCCCAGGGCTGACTCTGCCTGTGTGTGTTTAAGATTTTAAGTACTATGAGGATGCGGCTGATGAATACCGAGACCAGGTGGGTACCCTGCTGCCGCTCTGGAAGTTCCAAAATGACAAAGCCAAGCGCCTGTCCGTCACCGCCCTCTGCTGGTAAGTATAGGCATTGCAGCAAACCCAGAGCCCCTGAGTGCCCTCTACATCCCAAACCCCCAGTACCCCCTTCTGCACTTAACCACCTTGAGTATGACATGTGACAGTATGGAAAAATATGGAGCTTGGATTCTTATGGGATTGCAGGACCACCCGCAGGACTCCCAGGTGGTGAGGTCCTAAGCTGGAGAATAGATGTCTGTAGTATAGTTAGGTACCAGTGCCCACAGGAAGGCCCTTGTCCACAGGAGGGCCATGTTCATTTCCTATGCCACTGGATTCTTTTTTTTTTTTTTTTTTTTTGCAGGAATCCAAAGTACAGGGATCTGTTTGCAGTGGGCCATGGCTCTTGTAAGTGATCCGGCTATTCATTTATTTGCTCATGTAAACAGCAAACACTAAGTACCTACTCTGTACAGAGCTCTTTGCCAGTTGTAAGAAATACAAAGACAACTGCCCGCAGGGCGCTCACAGTCTAATGGGGAAGACCCACAATCCTAGTGGCAATTAGTGCTGGATAAAGGGAATACTCTAAACTGAATGTGCCAATGGAGCCTTGAAGGAGTTATTCTGGTGAAGAAAGAGGGGAGAACACTTCTGGCAGAGGGACCTGCATATGCAAAGGCTTGGAGGCATGACAAATATGGCAGAATATGAAGCTGCTGGGGGCGGCCAGGGTCAGCCCTCAAAGGGCCCGGTAAGCCATTCCAAAAAGCTTGGACCTTCTCCTGAGGGGAAACCACTGAAGGAATTCAAGGACAGGGACATGACCAGTGCAGGGAGGAATTGCAGGCATTGCAGGCCTGAGACTGGAGGCAGGAAACCAGTTAGGAGACTGATACAGGTATCCCAAGGAGAGATGGCAGGACCTTAACCACAGGGTAGAGTGGGGATGGAGGCCCCCTTTCCTGCCTTCTCCTCAGGCCTTCCTGATTGGGTGGGTGGGGGTGTGGGATGGGATCCCCTGAACCTTGGGAGCCCACTGCTGTCCAGAGTGTGCCCACCCCTGCCAGTTACCCACCCGAGGCAGGAAGGCAGCACAGTGGAAACTGTGTCCAGGTGATTTGCTTTCCCTTCATGTTACTTGGTCCCAGAAGAAGCCCCTAGTGCTGTGCTGGCCTGGACATTCCCCCTTCCCAACGGGAGAGGGCCCTACACTTCGCAGTAGTCTCGGCTCCCCAGTGCTAACAGCTTGTTCTCTGGCTGGGAGGATCAGCTTCTGCAAACACAAAAACCTTTCCATTCTCCAAGCTGCTGCTGGCTGGCAGGCATACAAGCTCCCAGTCACTGCCCCTCAGACTGCCTGTCCGCCCATTCTTTGACCAGGGTGGGGAGGGGGAGGGGGTGTTTGTCATTCCTCTCAGGGAGGAGACCTTGGAGCTGCTCCCAGTCTTGTGGTCTGGGCCGCCTTTGAGGATGCCCTAAATGCCTGCTTTGTGTCCCCACTCCTGAGGGTGGGCTGCTGCCAAGTGGGAAGTGCCCTCCCCCTCTGGCAGGGAACTAGCACATTCCTCCCCCTCTGCTGCAGCTACTGGGCCTGGAACAGGGCCTGGGGGTCGGGTTGGGCAGGCCCTCCCAGGAGTGGGTGTGGACCCCCTGTGAGGCTGCTCTCAGCCCAGGCTCTCTGCTCAGGACTGAGGCAGGGGTGTCGGGGTTGCTCCCCAGAAGGTAGGAGGAGAAACTGCTTCAGTTTTCACCCCATTCTTCCCCGACCCAGGTTCAGAAGCAGGCTCAGCTGGTTGGGGTCATGTGGAGGCTGTCGTGGGTGCTGGGGTCTGGGCAGCCTTGGGCAGGAGCAGTAGAGTAGGTCACCTCCCACCAGCAGATGACCTCGAGCCTGACAAGCCCAGCAATGTCCTTTGGGCAGGTACTTACCTGAGAACGGTCTCTTTGTCTTTCCTTGATCCTGTTAGCTACATCCACGTGCCTGAGTGGTACCCATCGTCAGCTACAGTCTTGGGGGTGGGGGTGTCACTTTCCAGTGACACCTGGGGCCAGAAGCCTCTCTGAGCCTTGGTTTCTTCATTGGTGACACGGAAAGGCTGACAACCTGCCAGGCCTCCATTCCAGGGCTATTGTGAAGTACACTTGAGAGAGAAGAAGTAAACATGCTGCAAGCGGAGGAACCACCTACACATAAAGGACAATCATTGCTGATTTGTCTGTCATTCTTTCCCCTAGCTTTCCTGCAGTACCCTCAGGGGGCCCGAGCAGAGAAGAGGGGTGTGGAGACAGAGGGGAGTCTCCTAGGGAGCAGGGCCCAGTGGCAGCAGCAGTGGTATTTGCTTTTGCTGTCACTGGCTCGCGGGTTGTTGGCCAGCTTTCAGATGAGCATCTATTCTCCAGAGCCTTGCATATCTCAGAACCACCTGCAGAGGCCTGAATAGAGCCAGGCTGGGTGGAGACTCAGGAAGGCCCCTGCATCCATCCTGAGCTTGCTTCTGGGAGTCCCATGCTCTTGAGTGCCTCCATGGGAGAAAGAGGGCAAAGCTAGGGCAGACAGAAGGCACCCTAGCTGCTGGATGGGATCACTATGAGGAGCAGCTGGTCTCCCCAGCATCCATCACACTGTCTTTGGAAGCTCCCAGATACTACCCTCCCATAATCAGATTTTGCCTCATGAGGACAAACACTGGAGTGAGAATTTGGGTTTGATGTTGGATTTGACTCTGGTGAGCTGAGTCTAGACCTCATAAACCTCCTTTTTATGGTATTCCCAGATATTTATTCTGTGACTCAGCCAAATAAAATTTTGGCAGGCGTAGGTATATACCCTAGGAAGGACTGGGGCCAGTCCCTCATTTTTTGCTGGGACAAGCCAGGTTGGTTGGAGCCAGCCAGGAACAAGCAGGTAGAGAAAAGGGAATCTGGGCAATGTCCTGCAACAGCACAGAAACATCCCCACGTGCTTCCCCACTATAGCTGCTGGGTAGCAGGTAGTGAGCACAATAGGCTGCTTAAAGGGCAAAGATTGGGATCCCCCCTAGGGCCAGGCTCCATGTGCCCAGCAGAGTGGAGAAAGAAGCTGTCAGTTGGTATAAAGCAGGTGGAGGAAGGTTAGAAGGTAAAGGAACTAGCCCAGGAAGAGATGGCCTTGGGACTGCTGGGATGCAATGATGTCAGCCGGCTGTACTGAAGCAGTCCTTTCCAGCCCATTAGCCAATTCACAGCAGGGAAACAGGGACTTCTCATGGTCTGCCAGGCATGGATGGTGGAACAGATCAGGATGCTCTGTGTGGTGCTGAGGCTTTCACACAGGAGATGGGGCAAGAAGCTTCCCAGAGAGCCACGCATTGGAAGAGCAGGGGAGCCAGCTGTCCCCCAACCCAGCCTCTCTCTGGGGATAGCACCCTCAAAAGGGGCCAATGTCAGGCTCTTAAGTCCCAGCTCTAAATCCCTTCCCACTCTGTCCCACCACATCCTGGCCTGTCCCTGGGCCTGCCTAGGCCAGAGATACACTTTTAGGGATTTAAATCTTTCCTGATCATTTATTTGTCAGCTTCACTAATTAAGCAGTGTTAATTTCATTTACCGAAAATGGAAATTCATCCACCTCATTTCTCCTCATTCATCCTCCACACACAAAATCCATCACTCCTCGGCTGCAGGCTGCGTAAAATTTACAGGACTAATTATGTTGTCAGGTCTCTTTGTAAATACAGTCCGTAAAGGCCACTGTGCTTGCTGGGTGGTAATGCAAGGGCATTCCTGTTGTTAGTTTAATTACTGGTTAGTTATTTAGGTTCTCAAATGTTTGCCTCATTTTCCCTAAATCAAATTAAATGTCCCGCTTGATGTATTCTGTCTCTAAGGTCTTGCTCTTATTTCCACACTGTTTAAATATTACTTCTAATCGAAAGAGAGTGCCTGGAAAAGCCCAACTGCTCGAGAGGCTGAGCCCAGCCTGGCACCATGGCCTCTGGGCCATGCTTGAGGTTTTGAATCCTCTAGCAACTGATACCCTTCTTTAGAGCAGCGTTGGGCTGGTCCCCTGCCTTTGGAAATTGTGAAAGTCCTAACACAAGGGGCATTTTTGTTCCTGGAGTCGACGGTGGCAAGGCTGAGGTATGGGAAATGGAGAGAGGGTTTCATTATTGTCATCAGAAGGGCGGAGGAGCATTGCATCCATCCAGCTGACTTCTAGAGGGATGGCTTCCAAATCATCCCAGAAAAAAAGTACCATCTATGGGAGGCTGTCTCTCTGATTCCTAAAAGTAGGTTTGGGTCAATTTTCCCTAAATGTCTACTATACAAGTTTCCTGTTGCTGCTGGAATAAACTACCACAAATTTAATGGCTTAAAATAGCACAAAATTATCATACAGTTCTGTAGGTCAGAAGTCCAAAATAGGTTTCACAGAACCAAAACCAGGTGGTAACAGGGCTGCATTCCCTCTTGAGGCTCCAAGGGAGCAGCCCTTTCCCTGCCCTTTCCAATTTCTACAGGCTGCCCACATTCCATGGCTTGTGGCCCCCTTCCAGCAAGCAATCGAATCATTCTGACATCTGCTTCTATGGTTACATCTCCTTCCCTGACTCTCCTGCCTCCCTCTTTCCCTTATAAGAACCCTTGTGATTACATTGAGTCTACCCAGATAATCCAGGATAATCTCCTCCATCTCAAGGTCTTTCACCTAATCAAATCTGCAGAATCCCTTTTGCCATGAAAAGTGACATATTTACAGGCTCAGGGGATTAGGATATGGACGTCTTTGCAGGGGGGCCTTATTCTGCCTACCACACGCCCCCTCCAAGTGCCTCTTGCATGACTTAATAAGGGAGTCATTAAACAGCTGCTGTCTTGGAGCCAGTCCTGGGCTAGACTCATTTAGGACAGCACAGTAAAAGAGGAAGCCTGCTGTCAGTGGCTGGCCTGGTATCCTTGTCTCTGTAGCTTGGCATCTACTTCCTCCTGTCCACTGACCTGGCCTGATGCCCCTACATGCCCTCTGCCTTAGCAGAGTGCCCCCAGGTAGGGGGCTGCACTAGCCTTCCACCTCTCCAGCTCTGGCTCCCCTGAGCTTGGTGAGGAGGCTGGGAGGACCGAGCTGGTGGCAGGAGGCTGGGACTATATTCATGACTACATATCAGGATGAGCGCCAAGTACACAGAAAATGAAAGAAAGAGTGGGAGGCACTCCCTTGACATGGGGCTGGTGGGGAGAAGGGCCTCTGCTGAGTGGTCCATTGTTGATCGCCAAAAGTTGTGCCCAGGCCAAGTGGGCCTGTGGAAGCCTAACTGGCTGGCCTGGGACTTCTGGATTTGGGGACCATGCCTAGATTTAGGGCTCAGGCTGAACCTGGGACTGTGGGGATTTGCTCATAGGTGGCTAGTTTGGGACTCACTGTAGACAATTCCATATTAGTTCAAGTTAGCCTGTACTTGACTGGGGGGAGGGGTACATGGGCATTATCGAGGCATCTGTGGAAAGCTGCCTGCCCTGGGCTGGGCATCCAAACCCCCTCTGAGGGTGTTGCTCCTTCCCAAGGTCACACACCTTCTTCACTTAGCAGCTCTTTGAGCCAGCGTCCCTCTTTCCTGCACCTCGGGGAGAATTAGGAGAATAAACCTGGTCTCCTTGATTGGTTATTGGATCCTTCCATGATCTCTGAGAAGGGAAAGGTCACATCTCATAATTCCACTTCACAGATGGAAAAGATGAAGCCCAGAGAGGAATCCCACACTCCGACAGATGCAGAGCAGAGCAGAGCAGAGCAGAGCAGGGCTTGCCATCTAGTGGGGTAGGGGTGAGGAGACTTCCCCAGGCAGGGCAGTTGGATCTTCCAACCTCAGCCGCCCATCTTCCCTGGGCAGATGACTTCATGAAGCAGAGCCGGGGCATGCTGCTGCTCTACAGCATGAAGAACCCCAGCTTCCCTGAGTACATGTTCAGCAGCGACAGCGGCATCATGTGTCTCGATATCCACGTGGACCACCCCTACCTGGTGGCAGTGGGCCACTATGACGGCAACGTGGCCATTTACAACCTCAAGAAGCCCCACTCCCAGCCCTCCTTCCGCAGCTCAGCCAAGTCTGGCAAGCACTCGGACCCTGTGTGGCAGGTCAGCCTGGAACCAGGATGGGAGGGGTGGGGATGGGAGCAGCATGTGGGCCTGAGGCCACTGGAGGAGGGAGGGAGCTTGGGGAGGAGAGGACCGCAGGCAAGAGATGAGGATGGTAGGTACCATCAGGCCAGGATCTGGGTGTCAGAAAAGGCAGAAAAGGGCAGAAGGTGAAAATCAGGAGGCAAGAGGGTCTCCAGTGAGAGCTGGGGTCTGGGCCCCATCTGTTTGCCGAGGGTCTCTTGGATGTGGCGATCAGTAACTCAGAAGACATAGCTGGAAGCCTCCAGGGCCTGATAGGCCCCAGCTGAGAAAGTGGGCCTTTGGACAATGTGGGAATGAGGGACACTGACCCCCACACAGTCAAAAATCTGTGTATAACTTTGGAGTCTTCAAAAACGTAACTACTAATAGCTTACTTTTGACCAGAAGCCTTACTGACAACAGTCAAATGATACATATATTGTGTGTTATGTATATTTTATATACTGTATCCTTATAATTGGGCAAGTAGAGAAAAGAAAATATGTTATTAGGAAAATCATAAGGAAGAAAAAAATATTTATTGTTCATTAAATGTAAGTGGATCATCACAAAGGTCTTCTTCCTCATCATCTTCACACTGAGGAGGCTGAAGAGAAGGAGGAGGAGGGGTTGGTCTTGCTGTCTCAGGGATGGCAGGGGCAGAAGAAAACCTGTGCATAGTTGAACCCATGTAGTTCAAAGTCACGTTGGTCAAGGGTCAATGTATGTTAAAGACCAGGTCCTTGTCTACAAGCTTCCTCAACTCCCCACAGGGCTTTCCTCTGCCATCTGGGCTAGATTTGGGGAAACTCCCAGGCAGGGGTGGCTGCTGCTGGTTGCCTGCCCTTGGGTGGGACTGTAAGGCCTGGTAGGCAGGTCTGCCCCTGAGCCTTTCTGTAGCACCCCCTCTTCTCCAGACATGCCTAGAGTGGTAGGTGGGGCCTCTGCAGAAGTCTGATACCAGCCTGGAACCATTACCTGGACATTGGGGCTGCATTTCACCCTGACTGTGTTTCCCATCATATTCCACGGGGAGTAGATTTCAGTTTCACTCTCAGAGGGTCTCTTAGTTGTGGCGTTGCAGGCCCTTCTTTATTGTATCCCAAAGGTCCCCTTCCTTCAAAGGCTGTGTACTCTTTTTCCATGGGCAGGTCTGGGAGGACCTAAGGATGAATTTCTGCCTCAAGTTGCTCAAGGTCTCTGGGCTCATCAGGCAGCACTGGGACCCTGTCTTCTCTTCTTTCGATTCCCTCCTGCCCTGAGAGTCTGCAGGCAAGCTCTGCACTCCTGCCTCTTATGGCCTTGAGCTCCCTGAGACATGTGGACACCTTCCCCAGCACTGACAGGCCTGAGCAGAGGGAGGACTGCCCAGGCACAGGGGCAATGGTGCCCTCTCAGCTTTATCCTTTACCCAGAGCCTGGGGCAGAGGGTGGGAGGGAGGCATCTCCTCCTGCCATACACCCTCCCCAGCTACTCTCCAACAAAGCAGAGACCAGAGGTTGCAGCCTCAGGAGTTTTCTCCACCAAAAAGTCCACCTCCCAATTCATCACCAGGCCTTCCAGACACATGTAGGTCTCTAGACTGGGGGAGGATCTCTGTAGAAACTTTAAAACTCATGGAGAGGGAAAAAGGCTTGTCTTGACCATACCAGGCCCAGCCCTGCCCCTGCTTTCCTAGCTCAGCCCAGGGCCAAGTGCAGAGCATCTCTGGTTGGCCTGACCACTCTCCTTCCTCAAGCCAAGCAGAAGGGCAGAGGCCCAAGCCAACCACCCTACTCCTACTCTGCTATGTCCTGGAAATCAAATAGCAGATTGCAGGGAAAATGGGGCATTGTAAAGAACATTATTGCTTTCACTGAGCAGGTCCCAGGAAGACAGGAACTCAGGGGACAGGGAAGCCTTCTGCTCTGCTATCCTGCCAGGAAAACAGGGCTGCTGACTTTGCAAAATGGAAGACTCAGGTTCTTGTATAGAATCATGGCATGTGACATGGGCAGGACCCGCCTGTCTCTCACCTGTTTACTCACATCCTGTTCTCTTCTTTTCTTCTCATTCCTTCCTCCCTCATTCATTCACTTACTCATTCATACATTCAGTAACTCCTCCCTGTGTGCTCCTCTGGTTGATCTCTGGAGTTCCTACTGGGGAGATAACCACAGCCACAGGCTGACCAGGGCAGGGCAGTATGCTAAGTGCTAAAGTAGAAGTGTGCAAGGAGGGGCACCCACATTGTCCTGGGCGGGGACCGGGGGTGGAGGGCTGGGCAGGTCTTTCTAGAGGAAGCAACACCTGAGCTGGATTGTGAGGGACGAGAAAGAGTTAGTGAGATGAAGAAGGTACAAAGGGATCACATGTGCAATGACATGGGGCACCAAGCAGAGTAGCCTGTTGGGAAGTGACACATCATTTGAAGCACCCTGCGCTTATCTATTAAATTAAGATGCTTGGACAGTGTACGTCCGTGGTTTCAAGCAAAGTGTTCATGCAGAAGCCCTATATATTAAAAAGATGAGAGTGGTGCTCGAGTAGGACCCGGGCCCTGCTTGCTTAAGGGTCCCCTATTTTCACTCCCTCTACTCCCTGAGCATAGTTTCAAAATTGCTGCCCAACCATCAGAGAGTTTGAGGCAGAGGAGTAACACAGTCATGTTTGTCTCTTGGAAAGATACTCTGGCTGCAGCATGAGTGATTTTGAAGCCTGAGCTAGGGCAGGGGCAGTGGAGACAGAAATGAGAAGACAGGGTTAAGAGCTGGTGGGGTAGTAAAATCAACAGAAGGAAATGATTGATTAGATATGGGGAAAGGGAAGAATTCATGCTGCCTGGGTTTGAGTTGCTTAGTAGGCTATCCATAGAAGTGAGAAATGGCAGAAGAAAAACAGGTTTGGCCAGAAACCAATACAAGAAACCCAAGGGACACCCAGAGGGAGGCATCCTCCAGGCAGTTGGCTATCAGAGCATGGAGCTTGAAGGAGAGCCAGGCTGCTGAATGAGATGTCAGAGACATCAGAGTCTAAGTCTGTCTTAACAGGACTGTGTCAGAGATACTGTGTCAGAGATATTTGGGGGAGGCCAGAGAGGTTGTGTTAGATCTCAAATGCCAGGCTGAGGCAGAAGGAGTTTGTTCTGTTGGCAGTGGTGAGCCACAGAAGGTTTTGGAGCCAAGGAGAGGACTGTCTGTTCTAAGAAGATTGGGCTCCTGTCCCACAGCACAGGCTTCTTCTCCAGGGAACCTGCCTGAGTAGCCAGCTCTGTGCAGGCCCTACTGTGAAGCTTCAACCAGCAACACTCTGTGTGTGTGTGTGTGTGTGTGTGTGTGTGTGTGTGTGCTGGTGCAATTCTGGGGAAGGAGGCAGGAAGGATGTACAAACAAGAGACTAGGGTCAAGCAGGTCCGCCCTAAGCAAATAAGGCAGAAGAGAATAAATCAGTGAAGCAGGCTCCAGCTCCTCCCTACCACCTGGTCCCTGGGAATTCATTCATTCTCTTAACCTCACTTACCACCCTCCCTCTTTTGCTTTATTCCTACCGGCTCACCTACACCCCAGGAGCATGTGTGTGACTTGCACACACACATATACACAGTCACTTGCAAATACACACACACCACCCCCCACTGGGCATCGGGCTGCTAAGTGGGGTGTGAAATACAATTTCCATGCAGTGCTGGCGTCTGCTCATTAAACACTTCCCTTTGCAGCTCCCTAGCGCCTCTTACAGCCTGGCCTTTGACACCCCTAGTCCCCTTCCCCCTTTAAAGGGACCACCTTTGCACAGAAGGGGAAGCGGTCTCAATATTAAGGCTGGCTCTGACTTATGCTTCACAGGCTCTGTGGCGCTCTCAGTCCAGTGAAAGTGCAAAAGAGCCAGCTCCCTGGACAGACCAAGACAGATTCAGCCTGCCTTTCTGAAGCTCCCACCCACCAGGCCTCAGGCTGGCTGGGGAATGACAACCCATTCTCCACTTCCCTCCAGCCCCCAACAACCCTGGTGACAGCTGCAGTTACAGGCAACAGGCAACGGTACTGGGTTCTTGGCCTCCCTCACTGGTCCTCTGCTTGTGACCGGGGGAGGCGACAGGACGGTGGTCCCAGCATAGGCAGTCTGGAGGGAGCTAGAGAACGGAAAACTCTGGGCACCCAGCCCCACCCCAGCTCTCTGGGACATGGCGTGGCCAGGCCTCCACATCTGGCAACAGAAACTTGAGTCTCAAGCGTGTCATCTTCATAAGACAACAGCTCTGTCTCCAAAACAGTTTCCCATATGTTTGCTTCCAGCCCTGAGAAGATGGGTGGGGCAGGATAATTAACCCCGATTTGCAGTTGGAGAAATGCAAGTCAAATTTGGGACTGGGAGCAAAGTTCTGGGAGCAGGAGTTAGTAGCAAAGGAAAGGTGGGAACAGAGGAGACACTTCCTAGAGAAAGGCCAAGGCTGGAAGAGGTGAGCAGGAGATAGAGGCCTGCTCCTGTTCACCCGCCACAAGCAAGCAGGGAAAGGCCCCTGCAGAACCTTGGCACTCAGATCCCTAGGATGATGGTAATAATGAGGACATTAGCTAACATGTATCAAATACTTCATATGTGCAATGTTCTGACGTAAGGGCTTCACATATATTATCTCATTTATTTCTCACAAAAAACCTATGCTATTATAACTCCTGTTTTATAAACAGGAAACTGGTTGATGGGCCCTGTTCTTTCCAGGCCATGTTTATTTATGTAAGGTAGTTGAACCCATAGCCACTGCCTTCTCCCCATAGTGGAGCTCCTGGAACCCAACCCAGGGAGGGTCTGGGTACCTCCACTGCCAAGCCAGTAAATTAAGGCAATGCTTTGACTGGCACTATTGCTCCAGGATGGTCAAGAAAGGAATGAGAAAGGAATGAGAGACAGAGATGGATGGAAGGAGGGAGAAAGGACCAATCATGGGATTCTGGGAAATGGGCTCCCAGAACTTGCTTCTGGGCCTCAGATGGGTGCTTGGGGGTGTCCTACTCTGCTTACAGCCCTAACTCAACACCCTAGCAGGGTCCCAGAGCTCACGTTTTGGGATGTTTCAGGTCAAGTGGCAGAAGGATGACATGGACCAAAACCTTAACTTCTTCTCTGTGTCATCTGACGGCAGGATTGTGTCTTGGACTCTCGTGAAGGTGCCTGTTTCCCAGAGAGGGTCATGCTGGGATGATTGGGGAGGCGGGAAGCTAAATAGCAAAGGGCACCCCCCAGCCTTGCTCATCTAACCCAACCCATGTGCTCTCCCCCCACATCCCTCTGTCTGTGGCTACAGAGCGAGCTGGTTCACGTAGATGTCATCAAGCTGAAGGTGGAAGGCAGCACCACGGAAGTTCCTGAGGGGTTGCAGCTACACACAGTGGGTAGGAGCCCCAGTCCCCTCACCTCCAGGCCTGGCCAGGACATTCAGGCCCAGTGAGGGTCAGTGACAATGGTCCTTTCCCTGACTGAGTGCTCCCTCCCCAACCTGTGCCAGAGCCAACAGGAGGTAATAGGAAGGCCTGGCCCAGTCTGCTGAGCCCTTGGCTGTTTGTAGACCCTCCCTGTTTATGCAGTTCCCATCCCTGTGTTTGCAGACCCTGTTCCTGTTTATGCAGATCAGGTGCTGTTATGCAGATCCAGCCCTGTTTATGCAGATCAGGCCCCTGTTTACCCAGATCCTGTCCCTATTTACTCAATTCCTACCCTGTTTATGCAGACTATATCCCTGTTGGCACAGACCATGTCCCTGTTTGCAGACCCTGTCCCTGTTTACCCTGACCCTGACCCTGTTTAACTCAATCCCTGACTTGTTTACCCAGGCCCCCATTCCTGTCTGCAGAACCCCTGGCCGTTTGCAGAATCCTAACTGCCTGGGACAAGCAGGCCAGAGGGCTGGTTTCTGTTTGCCTGGCCTGGTCCCAGCCCTTACAGGGGCCCAAGTTCAGTCTGTCCTGCGCTGAGTCTTGCACTGAGAGTGCCTGGGCTGAGTTCCTCTGCTGTGTAGGGGAGGCGCTGGGAGCCTCCCTCTTGGAATTGGGCTAAGCCTGCCCCTCCCTCTTCTCCCAAGGTTGTGGCACTGCCTTTGACTTCCACAAAGAGATTGACTACATGTTCCTAGTGGGCACAGAGGAGGGAAAAATCTACAAGGTGAGGCTGCCCTGTGCCAGCTCCGTAGAGGGCCACTTAGGCCTGAGCACCTGGGGAGCTTAGAGTTCTCAACAGATCCTATTTTGATGGATTTTAGTTCCCGTCAGTTCTAGAAGGACTCTAGAGGGAAGCGAATATATTTCTTGACCTGCTTGGGTGACAAGAATAAGGCCTAAATGCAGGAAAGGGGATGGAAAATCTAGAGGGTGACTTTAGCCCAGCCCAGCATCTTTTCCTTGGGCCCTCCTTCCCTTCCTGGGAGTTGAGGTAGAAGGGGGAATTCTAGTCAGAGGAGTTAGAACATTTTGGGAAAACTTCCTGGAGGAGATTTGTACTTGAGCTGAGCTTTGAAGGCCAGAATTATCTCTGAATACTGGGTACATCCCAGCCAGCAGGATGGAACCTCATGGTCAGTTTCTACAAGGTCTCAGTGGTAGTAGATGAACGTCCTTCTGAACCTCCATCCATCCAGAAATAGCTCTGCTGCAAGCTTTTCTTAGGCTCAGAGACTCAGAATGTTAATTACAGGCAGCCTCTTGGGAGCCCCTGAGGCCTAGCCAGAGCTGGTCTGAATGCAAAAGAAGTCCCCACCCCCTCTTCACCCCTCCCACTGGCAGCCCAAGAGAGGCCAGAGTAAAGAGAGACTACTCAGTCACGCTGTCTCCTGGAGGGAGGGAGAAAGGGGCACGCTGGTCAGGGCAAAAAACTGAATAGGATATCTGGAGATCCAAGTCAGCTTCTGGCTCTGCACCTGCTCTTGCCTGGACAAGGTGGGATGTTATCACTGTTGCAAGGATGATGTCTGGGCTGCAGGTGGACCCAGGGCTCTCTCTGTCCACAGGCCTTGGCCTGGATGAATGCCAGACCACACCTCACCCAGGGCCTGAGACCTGCTCTGCCCTCTCTTAAGGAGAGAAGGCTTTTTCTGTCTGGCCTGGAATCCTCTGGGGGCAGGGCACTACAGCCCTTTCCTTCATCCTGCAGGAAGGCTCCCCTGCCCATCCTGAACCCCCAAATCCTCAAGCCCTTCCTTTCCCCCAGGGTGTGCTGAGGGTGGAAAGGGCAGCCAGGAGCTTGGCCCCAGTTCAGCTGGGATGCGATGTGGTGTAAGGACAGGAGAGGAGTCTAAGGCGCTGATCCTCCAGGCCCCCAGGGAAGTGGTGGCTGCTGACCTTTCTCTCACTTCTGACCCCCGTTCCCTCCCACACCAGTGCTCTAAATCCTACTCCAGCCAATTCCTCGACACCTATGATGCCCACAACATGGCAGTGGACGCTGTGTCCTGGAACCCATACCACACCAAGGTCTTCATGTCCTGCAGCTCCGACTGGACAGTGAAGATCTGGGACCACACCATCAAGTGAGGGGCCTGTTCCTGGCCCTGTCCTGGGCCCTCCCCTGGGCTATGGCACTGTGAGCCCTCTGTGCCATGGGCTTTCCACCCTCCACCTCTGCAGGACCCCGATGTTCATCTATGACCTGAACTCAGCCGTGGGTGATGTGGCCTGGGCACCATACTCTTCTACTGTGTTCGCAGCAGTCACCACAGATGGGAAGGTGAGTGCCAGTGTCCTGACCTCACTGAGTCCCTACTGGAGATCAGGTGTGGTAGCTCAGGGGCTTCCTGATGGACAACCCACCCCATGCCTAGGTCAGGAAGGAGAAGGTGGGACATAAGGACTGTGTATTCTCAAGGGGCAAGCGATCCAGGGTACAGCTGAAAGAGGAATCATTCATCCCATGAGGCCTCAGGGAGGGAACGGGGCTGTTCACCTTGGAGGAGAAAGCACTCTGGGGGATGAGATGCCATCAAGCAGTTATTTCCCCTGCTCTATGGTGGGGAGCTACAGGGTAGCAGGACCCGGCTCCATCTAAGGAAAAATGTATGAGCCAGAGTTGATCAGTGACTGAATAGTGTCTATAAGGTAGTGAAGTCTCCATCCCTGGAAGTGTGCAAGCTGATTCTGAGGGAACTTCAGTGGGGTGGAATGGGAGGGGGCTATTCAACACTGAGAATTGGTGAGAGCTCAGAAACAAACATCTTGTGAGCATATTCTTGGATGCAAACCCGTTTTCCCTATGGGCTTTGATATAAACTGAGAAGCACTGGCTGCCCCAAGGAAATAATGCAGCGACGAAGGCACCATCCTCAAGTCCATCAGTCATCTCTTCCTGGAACAGATGACTACTAAGGGCCAACGATGGTGCCCAGCTCCAGGCTGGACTTAGATACCTGCTCTTGTGGAGCTTATGTTCTAGTGAAGGAAAGATACAAAGAGCAACAACAAAATTCCCAGTGTTAAGTGCTAGGCAGAGAATTATTAATAAAAGACTGTAATACGTAAACATAAATGTTCATGGCAGCATTACTCATAACATTAAGAGTGGCAACAGCCCAGTGTCCATCAACTGCTGAATGGATAAACAAAATATAGTCTCTCCTTGGGGATTATGTCAGCAAGGACAAAGAATGACGTGCTGATACATGCTACAACATAGAGGAACCTTGACAACATGCTTAGTGTAAAAAGCCAGTCACAAAAGATCACATACTGTGTAATTCCATTTATATAATACATCCAAAACAGGCAAATGTGTAAAGATGGAAAGTCAATTTGTGTGGCCTAGGGTGGTGAAAATGTTCTAAAATCGGTTGTAGCGAAGGTTGCATAACTGTGAATATACTAACACCAAGAATTTTATACTTTACATGAGTGAATTTTATAGTTATGTGAATTATATCTCAATAAAGTTGTTATATTAACAGAAGAAAGATAGGTTCATAGAGACCAGGCAACGAAAAAGAAAGAGATAAAAGAAAAGGACTGGGTGGTCTCTTGGATACAGCGGTCAGGAAAGGCTTCTTTGAAGAGGGGACGCTCCTGCTGAGAGTTCACTAGCAAGAAGGAGGCAGCCATGTGGAGATAGGGCAGGGGAGCAGCCCATGGTGAGGGAGCAGCTGGGGCAGACGCCCTGAGGTGGGAACCAGCTTGGGGTTTAAGGAACAGGAAGGCAAGTGTGGCTAGGGTATAGCAAGGGGCGAGAACATGAGGTGAGAGTGGGGAGGTGGGCTAGAATGAGGGATCTGGATTTTATTTATAGTGCCAAGGGAGACTGTGGGAGGATTTTAAGTGTTTTAAAGGTAAGCCTGCCGCTGTATGGAGGATGGATTGTAGCAAGGCAAGAGTGGAAGTGGGGAGACCAGTTAAGAGGCTACCACAGTTGTCCAGGCGAGAGTTGGTAGCTGTTTGGTCTAAGGGTGTGGTGAAGGTAGCATCCAACATTGATTGAGCACTGGTATGTCAAGCACTGCCTTTGCACTTTACATATATTAACTGGTGTAAGCCCTGGCTCTGCCACTTACTAGCAAGTTAGCCTCTAACTCCTCTGTTATAAAATGAAGATAGTGACAGAACTACCTTGTAGAGTGGTTGTGAAGAGCATAATGAGATGATGCAACCGTGTGATGTGCTTGCCCAGAGTCTAGTACATAGTAAGTGTTCAACAAATGGTAGCTGCTATTTTCTTTTCTTTTTTCTTTCTTTTATTTGAGACAAGATCTCACTGTTGCCCAGGCTGGAGTACAGTGGCTCCATCTTGGCTCACTGTAACCTCTGCCTCCCAGGTTCAAGTGATTCTCCCATCTCAGCCTCCCTAGTAGCTGGAACTATAGGCATGGGCCACCATGCTCAGCTAATTTTTTGTATTTCTGATAGAGACAGGGTTTCACCATGTTGGCCAGCCTGGTCTCGAACTCCTGACCTCAGGTGATCCACCCACCTTGGCCTCCCAAAGTGCTGGGATTACAGGCATCAGTGAGCCACCACTCCCAGCCTGTAGCTGCTATTATTGTTAATTCTCCATAGATTTAAAATTTCTCCTAAACTTTTTTATTCTCACTCTTTCAACCATAGGAAAAACAGACAGAGACACAGAATTCCCCCTCCCTCCACCTCCAGCTCCAGTGTGCTGTAGCCATTAGCCTTCTACAGTCTTTCCCCAGAAAGTCCAGGGACTGATTCCTCTGAGGTGGAAGACAGGCCTCTTACCCCTGAGTGTGCTGACACTGACCTCTTCACAGGCCCACGTGTTCGACTTGGCCATCAACAAGTATGAGGCCATCTGCAACCAGCCTGTGGCGGCCAAAAAGAAGAACAAGATCACCCACGTGCAGTTCAATCCCATCCACCCCATCATCATTGTGGGCGATGACCGTGGGCACATCATCTGCCTCAAGCTCTCACCCAATTTGCGCAAGATGCCAAAGGTACAGGCTCTGGGACTTTGGGCTGCTGCAAGAGATAAAGTCTTCAGGAGGGTGGGGATGACAGAAGGGAGGAGCCAGGGTGACCCCCCAGTTTCTGGCTTGGGAGACTCAGGGTAAGGATGGTGTCATTGCCTGAATGAGGCTCACAGTAGAAGCAGGAGGTTTGTGAGAAAATAGCAGTTTGACATGCTGCATTTGAGTTACCTGTGGGGCCCCAGATGACTCTCCCAGGTGGAGACATCCAGTGAGCAGGTAGATCTGAAGCCTGCGGAGGCAAATGTGGAGGTATCATTGATTTCTTCCCAGTGGAAATGCTGTGGGTAGGACAGGTCACCCAGGCAGGGGGCTTGGAGCTGAGCCACTGCCTCATTGGCTGGGCTTTCACAGGGCTTCAACCCCAGTGGTCCCTGAGCTGGGAGCTGTGGTTCTACACAGAAAGGAAGGAAATGAGCTGTGAGGAGGGTAGCTAGGTCAGCAGCTATGCAGCCCTCCTTCTGATCTCTGGTTCCTGTTTCTAGGGTCTCCAGTGATGAGGAGACCCTGCCCAGAGCCTAAGGACCCCAAATACAGGTCTCGAGCCCAGAGCGATGACTTTAAAGCCTAGATCTGAGTCCAGATCCAGACTTATGAACCCGGGCTTTGCAGCCCAGGCCTTAGAATCCTGAGCCCAAGAACCCAGAGCCGGGGCTGGGCGCAGTGGCTCACGCCTGTAATCCCAGCACTTTGGGAGGCCGAGGCAGGCGGATCACGAAGTCAGGAGATCAAGACCATCCTGGCGAACACGGTGAAACCCCGTCTCTACTAAAATTACAAAAAATTGACCGGGTGTGGTGGCGGGCGCCTGTAGTCCCAGCTACTCGGGAGGCTGAGGCAGGAGAACGGCGTGAACCTGGGAGGCGGAGCTTGCATTGAGCTGAGATCGCGCCACTGCACTCCAGCCTGTCTGGGCGACAGAGCGAGACTCCATCTCAAAAAACAAACAAACAAAAGAACCCAGAGCTTGGTCCTGCCCATTTGTGTGCTAAGAGTAGAGATAGCTCTTTGCTTTTTGCCAGGTTCTGGGCCAGGATCAGGACTGGGCCAGCTTGCCCTGATGACCATCCCTCCTGGCAATTTGAGGCATTTACTGAAGTTTGAGGCAGTGGCCTGTGTCTTTCGACTACTGACTTCCCTGCACTGTGCTCCTACCAAGGAAGGGACTGCTGCACCATCCCTCTGGTGCCGGCTTGGTCTGTTCCCCACCATGGCCAGGGAGGCAAGGGCTGGGAGTGTGGCCGGCCCTGTAATTGTAGCCAGCTGAGGGAGGGGGCGGACTTGGCTATAAATACTCAGAAGGCTGCTAAGCGCCTGCAGCTGTGGCCCAGAGGCTGCGGTGGGCTTGAGGGGAGGGAGGGAGTCAGGCGTGGTCTGAATCTCTTTGCTGAGCCCAGCTAGTTGGCCTCAAGGAAGAGGAAGGAGGCAGCATAATTTGTGGAATAGATAAAATGTGTTCTTAATTTTCTGAGGAGAGAGACCCAGGTTGAAGCTGGCAGAGTTGGACAACCCTCCAGGAGGGATGATGGTCGTTCTTAGGGGGAGGAGTACAGCCATGACACCATGAGGGTGGTAGACATGGGTGGGAGCCTGCCCTGCCCACTCTGATCAGGGAGGTAAGGATCTCCCACAGTTTCAGTTCCCCTCAGAGAAGGGTCAGTCATGGCTGGGAGAGCTGGGTTCTGTGTATCTGGGGGCCTATGTCTCTGAGGACCTGAGCAGGGATGGGTGGGGGTTGGTGGGTACTTGAATGGATTAGAAGTTCCCCTGAAATTGCCATCTGACCCTATCAGTCAAGTGATTCATGCAAAACGAAATCCTCTGGGTATCCCTACTGCCCTTCCTCTGTGAGCTGCAGACTCCCTGCCCTTTCCAAAGGGCTTCCCCACAAAGGTCTGGACCTCCTTGCCCAGGGAGTTCCCATGATGGGTGTCAAGAGCCCAAAGTGTCCAAGGCCAAAGACTGTCTTCAGTTTCGATGGGAAACTGAAGCTAAGAAAGGCAAAGGCCTTGCCCAAAGTCATATAGGGAGTTAATGACAGAGCTGCAACTAAAACCAGGTCCCCTAACTCCCGGGGGATGGGGTGAAGCCAAGAAGAGAACCCAAGTTTAATTTAGGAAGGAGAGAGGAAAGACAGAGAAAAAGAGCTTTTTGTCCTCTGCTTGGAGAGGGTAGAGGTGAGCTAGGTAGTGGCAAAAAGGCACTGAGCTGCAAGGGCATAGGGGAGAAAATTTGGGAGCAGGTATGGCATCA
The DNA here is from genome assembly GCF_000951045.1 of Mandrillus leucophaeus. Classification (NCBI taxonomy): domain Eukaryota; kingdom Metazoa; phylum Chordata; class Mammalia; order Primates; family Cercopithecidae; genus Mandrillus; species Mandrillus leucophaeus. Next base: position 2,225,860 of record NW_012102121.1, read on the forward strand.
CACCAGGGGGAAATCTGAGCTCCACATGGTGTCAGCAGCCAAAAGGGAGCCAGGGAGGGGCCTATTGGCCCTGCACTCACCCCTGCCCCATCCCCTTTACAGCCCTGGCCAGACCAAGGCAAGGCTGGGGTAGGTGTCAGTGAGCAGTGGGCACAGGTGGCTGAGAGGATGGGGGCCCAGAAGCAGAGCGAAGGCAGGAAATGGGGAAATGGTAACTGCCCAGCCTGCCCCAGCGTAGCCCTCACCCCCTAGCCTGGACAGTAGGGAGGGTGGGACTGGTGCTGATCTGCCAAGGAGTTCTCGGGACCTGTGCATGGCACTCCACTGTCCAACTCATAATGGAAGAATTAGAGTGCTTTGCAGGCAGGGTGATGGGTCATAAACTCAGCATCTGGTCTTCTAAGGGACAGCCTCAGCCAACAACACCTGCAGTCACATGGACTATTCCCTCTGCCCTTATGGGTCTCTTGACACTCTTCCCAACCCTGGGTATGTCTGACACAGCAGGTCTCGCCCCAAATGGCACCCACTGCCAACCTGACCTGAAGGCATCAGGTGAGAGGACTAGGTGAGGGCCCCTGAGGCTCTGTCCACAGCCCCTCCCTCCCCAAACACATATCCATTAGCTCCTCGATAGGACTGGGCCAGGGACCTTCCCATGGTAAGGATGGTGCCAGCAGTCAGCCCCCCGCCTTCACAGAGCTGGATCTCCCTGACCTGGAAGGCTGTTCCCCTGAGGTTCAGGGAATGGATGCCTTTTCCCACTCCCACAAGCATCGAGACCCCATGTCCAAGCCAGAGCTGGACTCCTTTTTGCAGGCTGTCAGCTGAGCCCCTGTGTCACCTAACCTGAGTTGGGGAATGATCACGTCAGGGAGAGGGGAGGCAGGGATCCAAAATTCATCGGGCAGGGGAGGGGTAGGGCACAGCTGGACAGGCTGGGCAGAGGAGGTGGTGCTGGGACCCGGAGATGGGGGACCCACCATTCCTCCCCCATGCATACTTTCCCTCTCCCCAGGAAAAGAAGGGGCAGGAGGTGCAGAAGGGCCCAGCTGTGGAGATTGCGAAACTGGACAAACTGCTGAACCTGGTGAGGGAAGTGAAAATCAAGACCTGAGGGCCCAGCCTCACCCTCTGTCCCATCGCTTGAATCCAATACTCCTAGGGCTTGACCCTGGTACCCAGTCCAGCCTGAGCACCCAGCATGTGACCCCACTCCTGATCAGGTCCCAGCATCTTCCCTTCTTATTCTGCTCCTTAAGGTCCCAGCACCTTACTCCAGGACTTGGTCTTCAGCCACCATTACCCCTCTAACTTTGCACAAATAAACTTGTCTAAAAATCCACCCCACAGCTTTAATTTTGCTACCACGGGGCCCTCAGGAAGAGAAGAAAATCTCAGGGTAGAGCCATAGTTCCATTTATTATCCAGCAAACAGTGGGAGGACCAGGGGAGGGGCCCAGCCTGGACACCCTCCTATTATTGCCATGGGTTCCAGTTTGCTTCCCCAACCTACAGGGCCTAGAGGTGCTCAGCCTAGGGAAAGAGTGGACCCAGCCCCTGACCCTTGGCCCTTGGAATGGAGCATAGTCCAGATGGCCCTGGCTCTAGCACCAACTCATAAGCCTCCACCCCAGGCCCATCTCCTTAGGGCCACTGAGCTCCTATTGGAGCCAGGCTTGCTAGACTCTAGGCCACTGGGTCCAGCTCCAAGCAGGCAGACTCTTGAGTTCTGGACCCCAGGCTGGCTGAACTCTGGGATCCTAATTCCAGGCTCTAGGTGAGGTGGACTTAGGTCCTGGGCTCCAGGATAGGCCAGGGGCCTTCAGGGCTGCAGCAGGTAGCTGCCTTCATGGCTGGGCTTCTGGGGTGGTGGGGCCTTCTCAGGACAGGGGCCAGGGCTGGAGTTGGGACTTGATTCAGAGAGAGAGTCAACGTCAGCAGAGCGAGAATGGCAGGCCCAGCAGAGGATGACCCAGAGCAGCAGCAGCAAGAAGCCTACGAGACCGTTGCAGACGATGGCGATGAGGGCCCCCTGGGAGATGGCTGCCCCCATGACGGGCAGCACCCTCAGACCAGCACAGACAGTGGAGCTGCCTCGATGGCGAGGCCCATGCCGAGGCAGGACTCTGGTATGGCCGGCCTTCCGAGGAGGCTGTGCTGTCTGCACGTTCAGTGATTCCTGGGCAGTGGAGATGTCTACCGGCAGTCCTGAGCCTGTTGGGGGTACAGAGTAAAGGAGAGGGTAGTGAGGAGGGAGAGTGGGGTGAGGCCTAGGAGGAGAGAGGTAGGGAAGACAGCCTCCCTCCCACATTTCTGGCCTCCCTGGTGAAAGACCTTGGGTCCCAACAGGCTTAAATACCCCACAGAGCCAGCACCCCCATCCGCAGGCCTGGTTCTGGGCACCTGAATGAGTGTGTAGCCAGCGTGGAGAAGCTGAAGTAGGCAGCCGTCATCTCATTCTCCTTAGACCTGGTGGGCATGCCCTGGCCCTACCCACCAAGCTTGCAGCCCTCAAAAGCCCGCTGTTGGTGGGTGGGATCCAGGCAGCCCCCCGCCCAAGAGGATGGGGGTTGTAAGCAGCTCTGGTGTGGCCTGGGCGCCTCCTCTCTCCCAGGACTCCAGCCAGCCCGACCAGGAGACCTCCAGAGGCGCCAGCTTGCACAGAGGGAACTTTGTGGAGGCCCTGGCAGGCATGTGCAGGCTCTGTGCCTCTATGTGGGGCTCTCTCTGGGTCAGGTGTGTGTGTCTGATGTCTCACTGTCCCTCCGTTGGATGTGTGCCTGTGCCTCTGCACACCCACCTCTGTGTGTGTGTGGCTGCCTCTCCGTGTGTCCCCATCTCTGAGTGTGTCTCCTCTGTCTCGTTTCTCTACCAGTGTGTCTCTGTGTATCTCTACATCAGTCTCTGTGTCTCTCCGTCTCTCTCTTCCAGGCTGTATCCCCCACTGTTCCCATGGACGTATCCCTCTCCCCTTCTCCGTGGGGTCTTTTTGGTGGTTCCCGTGTCTCTGTCTTTGTGTTCGTCTCTCTCCGCGGCAGTGTGTCTCTGTCTCTTTATCTCCATCTTCGGGTCGCATGTTCTTGGCCCCCGTGCCTGTGGCAGGAGGCCCTTCTTACCTGAGTTGAGCCTGGTGCGCGCCCGCGGGAGGGTCCGGGGCAGC
>NW_012102121.1:2229770-2276205 GCF_000951045.1 Mandrillus leucophaeus
GGGGTGGGGATGGGGTGGGGATGGGGTGGGGATGGGGCGAGGCCTAACCTCTTGTAGGGATTTCTTGCACCTTCTACACCTAGAAGGGTTGTACACCCCACATCCGAGAAAGGCCAAGGCCTCTGCATTTCCACATCTGAGGAAACCATCTCTCTGTATCTGGGAGAGGTCTCTAAGCCCGTCATCGGAGGAAGGCCCCGCGTCCCTACACCTGGCAGGAGACTGAACCTCCTCACCTAGGGAACCGCCTATAGTGCAGTCTCGCACTTCCCTCTGCCACCTGGGTGTGGACTCTGCATTCCTACTTTAGAGGTCCCCAGGTTCCCTGGCCCTAAGAAGTGTGAAAATCTCTGGCAACACAGGTTCTTTGGACACATTTACTGAGTTCCTACCCAGTGTTGGTCGCAGGCTTGCTGCCAGGCTGTTGGGGAGCCTGGGACAGAAATGGAGTGTCCTGAGCGATGGTTACGCCCTGACTGGAATAGGTGCAGGCATGGTGGAAGTGCTGCCTCGCCATCCTAAAAGTTCCCCTAAGAAGAAGATAGCTTGGACAGGAGCAGTGAGGTAGACCTTGTCCTCCCCGACCTTCACAGGCCAGTGATTGTCATCTATTCTGATCCGGGCCTTCTTCTCATCCCGCTTTACATGCTCTCCTTGGAGGATCACATCCCTGAAGCTATATCATGAAGTCTAGTGCTCCCAAGTCTAGCCTTAACTTCTCTCTGGAATCCTAGACTCATTTACCTAAGTGCCTACAGTAATGGGGACGGTATTGATTCCTGGTTCACTTACTAACTTTGTGATCTTGAGCAAGTTAATCTCTCTTAGCCTCAGCTTCCTCATCTGTAAAATGGTTGTAATACTAGCTACCTCTCAGGGTTGTTATTCATTAACTTATGCCAGATCGACCACATCTCAGCAAATGCCAGCTGATACAACCCCCAGGACCATGTGACTAAGAGGCCCCTTCCCCCAATCCAGTGCCATGAAATTCACATAAGACCCCTATAAATCCAGAATGCTATCTTGAAAAGAAGGGAAGAGTGAGTCATCCAAAGCTACTAAAGTACTTAGAGACTGTCTAAAATAAATTATTGGATCCTATAGAGTTTACCAGAGTGGATTACTTTTAGCTCCCCACCACTGCCCATTACCCAGCAGGGTGAGGGCATTGTGAGAAAGATCAGACTAGTTATAGGAAACAGAGGAGACTTAAATCATTGCACATCTGAGTGTAATGTGAGCGAATTTTGTGACCCAGCTGCAGGAGTTCAGATTTTATCCTGAAAACAGTGGGGAGCCACTGAAGAATTTTTGAGCAGAAGAGTAATGTGATCATATCCAGAAATTAGTAGGATGATTTGGGCTATGGTGTGGAATGGGGGCTTGAAAGCATTTGAGAGTGAAGGCAAGGATTAATGATGAGGGACTGAAATGATGGAGGGGAAAAGTTGTGGAGAGAAAAGGAGAGCATTGAGGATATTTGGGAGCTGCTGTTGGTGGGACTTAGAGACCTAGAGGATAGGAGAGGTAAGCAGGAAGGAAAAGTCTGGGATAACTCCCAGGTTACTGACTAGGAATACTGTGATGCCATTTACTAAATACACAGGTTCAGGAGAGAGGTCCAGACTAAAGATAATATTTTGTGAGTTATCAGCAAAAGAGTGGTAGTTAAATGAGAAAAATAGATTAGCTCACCCAGGGAGAGTGAGAATTAGTTTAAGCAAAAAGATAAATTTATAATCAGATACTGAAACCTAAGGGCAAGGATGACTCAGGAACAACTGAAACTGAGAGATCAAAAGTCACCCAGAAGAGTTCTCTCTCCACCTCTCAACGCTGTTACTTTCTGCCTGCCTCCATTTCCCTCCCCTGCCCCAAGTCCCTGTCCTCCCCATCCCCAGACTGACTTCCAATGTTCTTCTAGTCCACATGGTAAAAAACGGGACTTCAGACAATTCTAAAATTTTAAAGTTTGTTGCGTAGGCATCCAAAGAGACTGGCTGCTGCTGCTGCTCCTGCCAGCTCCTCCTCGTCCCCTCCCTCCCTTCCTTCTTCTTCTTTTTTTTTTTTTGTTTGCAAATTTTTCAGGAAATATTTTGATTCAACTTAGATGCTTACCTCTGGGCCGGGCGCGGTGGCTCAAGCCTGTAATCCCAGCACTTTGGGAGGCCGAGACGGGCGGATCATGAGGTCAGGAGATCGAAACCATCTGGCTAACACGGTGAAACCCCGTCTCTACTAAAAAATGCAAAAATAAACTAGCCGGGCGAGGTGGCGGGCGCCTGTAGTCCCAGCTACTCGGGAGGCTGAGGCAGGAGAATGGCATAAACCCGGGAGGCGGAGCTTGCAGTGAGCTGAGATCCGGCCACTGCACTCCAGCCCGGGCGACAGAGCGAGACTCCGTCTCAAAAAAAAAAAAAAAAAAAAAAAAAGATGCTTACCTCTGGACTAATCAATGGTAGTCAAGGGATGAAGATCAAAGATCAAATTGATTAACATGATAACCCTATGGGTAGTGAGGAGGTGGAGGTGGTGGTTTCCAGGGGAAGGAGCATCATAAAGAAGGAAAATGGCAGGTGTCCATACAGTCCACCCTTTGTTTGCCCAACACATACACATTATTTCCTATTACATGATTCCAAAAAGGCCCTCATCTACATAATCCAATCATCCTATGATACAAATGCCAATAAATTCGCCTCTTTACAATGGAGAACAATTCAGTGACACACCCAGCTGCTGCTTCTGGAGATCATAGCATAGGTTCACTGTTCTTCAGATATAGGTTCTCCAGGTAATGTCCCTTCATGCTCTAGTGAGGTCTCCATGAGGTAGGAAATGTGGCTTCTAATAATCCCACTACCTTTTAACTTCCTTTGAACTATCTTTAAACTACTCCCCCTATGAAAAAGTCCTGATATGTAGAGATAGAAGAAATAGAGAATAAAATGGGGTGAAAAGGAAGCACTGTGCATTGGTCACTAATCCAGAACATCATCTACTGTAGATTTTTTTGGCCATGAATAATAATGAAATGATGGGATTAGCAAATCTCATGGCATCTGTTGACTTGCTCCTTTGGCTGTGGAGTTCCTCGGTCAGCCAATCTGGCTGCCTTAGTTTTTGCCCACAAGGTAGAAATCCCTTATCCAGTGTTTTGAGAAGGCCATTATGGAGGATTTCTCTGTGCAGCACTGTACTGATTAGCACTACACCTTCTGGTGGTGTTTTACAGATTATCCTGGGATTGAACAATCACAGAGCTCTACACTTAGGAGGATTGGATAAGGGCTTTTCCCTCAACAGGTTATGCAATTCTTTTAAAACCATAATCAGCTGCCTATCAATTTCATTTGGAGATATTCCATTTGCTAATAACATGTTGGATTGGTTCTAAGGTGCACTTTTTTTTTCCAAGTTTAAACAACTATGTAATCAGAATGTGTCTTACAATTAATAGCATGTAATCATTTTTTAGCCTCTTCTTTTTTTTTTTCTTTTTTATTTTATTTATTTATTTTTTTGAGACAGAGTCTTGCTCTGTTGCCCAGGCTGGAGTGCAGTGACACAGTCTCGGCTCATCACAACCTCTGCCTCCCGTGTTCAAGCGATTCTCCTGCCTCAGCCTCCCAAGTAGCTGGGACTACAGGCGTGCGCCACCATGCCCGGCTAATTTTTGTATTTTTTAGTAAAGGCAGGGTTTCACCATGCTAGCCAGGCTGGTTTGGAATTCCTGATCCACCTGCCTCAGCCTCCACAATGCTGGTATTAAAGGCAAGACCCACTGCACTGGGCCCTCTTTTTTCTTAGTCGTTTATACAATAACTTGCCTCTTATAATCAATGAAATCTGAGATTATTAAATATAGTAATTTTATCAGTCAGGGTTCTTTTTCACAAATAATAGAATCCATTCCGGATAAAGCAGAAAAATGATTTGTTAGAAAAGATTATTTAGCTCAAAACTGTTAGGAGGGCTGGGGAAATGGACTTGAGGCTAAGATCCTAGGAACAACACCCAAATCATACCACACACCTGAAGGGGAAACCACAGCCATTGCCACTCCGAATACTAAGTACCAAGAGTTCAATTTGACTGCCAATTTTACAATCTCTATGGCCCTTCTGTGTCAGGAACTCAATATTGCAACTACTGGGAAACCACTGCTGTTGCCGCTACCACCCCCAAAAGCTGGACACTTGTGTTACTACTGGCAACAGCAGAAATCGAAGCCCTGTGTCTAACCTGCTTCCTACCTATATCAATCAGGATTAGCTAGGTAACACAGTAGTTACAAACAACCTTCAAATCTTACTGACTTAAAACAAGAAAAAAGGTATTTCTTCTTCATGCCATAGTTCCAGCATGGGGCAGGGTGGGAGGTCGGGTGGGGAAGCCTTGCTCACTGCAGCCACTCAAACATCCAGGCTTCTGGAGTCTCCACCATCTTGTGATGATACTGCCTTCTTGACCTTCTTGACATGAGCTTTCAGGGTTTGCCGTGGCAGGAGAAAAAAGTGAGGAGAAGCATACACTGGCTTCTGCTCACATTGCATTGATCAAAACAAATCTCATAGCTATACCTGACATCAAGGGACAGGGGAAGTACAGTCTTCCTGGTACTCAGAAGGAGAGGAAACCCAGAAATATTGGTGAACTTTAGTGTTTCCCTCACTCATTTTTCTCACTTCCAAATGGAAGTCTCATGTGGGTGAAGTATCATCCCTGTAAACAAGGGTATGCTGTGAATTTCAGTTCTGACTTCCATACTGAGTAGGCTGGATTTTGAAATGGGAATTTTCCCATATTAAAAAAAACTGTATGAAAGGTGAAGGACATCCATGAATACATTCTACTACCATAATCAATACCAGAATTTTACAGAATCATGCTTCTAGAATCTCTAGGTTTACCAAGATGATTCAGGGCCTGAGCATACTTTTGGAGCAATTTCTGTTTTTTAGCTCTATGTCGGAGTCTTTTTCAGTCCCTCTGACTATGGCTTGTGGCTTCATAGGAAATCATAGGCTGGACTAGAAGGGCTGGGATCCTTTCTTCTTCCACCTGCCCTGGAATAGATGCCCTTGCTTCGCCCATTCCAGTCAATGCACTTTACAATGGGAGACACCATCACATTTGCCTGGCAAGGGGGGACCAAGAAGGGCTTTCCAATGCCAAATCTTCCAGTGTAAGTCCTGATTGCTAGACTCTCACAGTTTCCTAATCAGGGTATTAACATTAGACAGCAGCAAATAACGCAGCTCCTGAAATTCAGCAAGGCACATATTATCTTACTCCTAGTAATCTGAGGTCAAGGCTGAAACAAATTTCCTTATCCAAGTGAAATGCTTACTCTCTTGTCCCCTAACTGCTCACAGACCACCCATTTTTAATAACTCATTTTTGTTGTCTTGACTTTTTATTACCGTATTTTCTCTTCATTTTTGTTTGTTTGTTTGGTTGGTTTTTTTTTTTTTTTTGAGACAGTCTTACTTTGTCACCCAAGCTGGAGTGCAAGTGGGGTGATCTCGGCTCACTGCAACCTCTGCCTCCCGGGTTCAAGTGATTCTCCTGCCTCAGCCCTCCCAAGTAGCTGGGATTACAGGTGCCCATCACCATGCCAGGCTAGTTTTTAAATTTTTAGCAGAGACGGGGTTTCGACATACTGGCCAGGTTGGTCTGGAACTCCTGACCTCAAGTCATCCACCTGTCTTGGTCTCCCAAAGTGCTGGAATAGAAGGTGTGAGCCACTGCACCCAGCCTATTACCATATTTTCAAGTGCTTCAGCTTCAGTCGGCATATGAGCTAAGACACAAGAGACAACAGGTGCTAGTTCACCTAATTGCTTTGCTACGACAGAAAAAGGACTTCCAGGTTCCCAGGCTGGTTTTAGGAGATTCCTACTGCCTCTCTACACATCTCAACTTAGTTCCTCACTTTAAGTTCTGTCGTTTAGAATACTTTGGTCCTGATACCTGATTTCTGTGTTGTTACAAGTCAAAGAAACCTAACTTGAACTAGTTTAGGCAAAAGGGGGATTATTTATCAGAAAACTATAGTATTTCATAGAGTCCTAGTGCAAGAATATGGCTGGAACTTGGGAACAAATGGATCTGGCAATCTGAATGTCATCAGGACTCTCTACTGCTCATCTACGTGCCTTTCTGCTTGCTTCCTCTCTCTCCCCCTCTCTCTTTTTCTCTTTTCCTCTCGATCTCTCCCTCCTTCCCTCTGTTCCTTCATCCTTCAACCTCCCTCTCTAGTCTATATAATAATAAACCCAGCTCCTAACAATTATCAAACTTTGCAGCTTATAACCCAGGTACCCAAGAAGATGTTGGCTCTTTTTCAGTTCCAGCTCCAGCTTATCATTCTCAGTTTCAGTTCCATAATTCCTCAGGACTTGCTCTCATCAGCCCGGCTTTGGACAGATGCCATTCCCTGCACCAGTCGTCTGTTGGGGAGGTCATAAGACTGTGGCTTCCATGATAACCACAAGAGTGGTTCCCACCAGAAGGGGATGCTTTCCAGCTATAACATAAAGGAGTCCACCATGCTAACTTTTATGGATGCAGGGGAAAAGATAAATCTGCAAAGTAGATAAGGAAGGATATGTCAGAGATGTAGAAGAAAAACTGAGGGAGACCAATAATTTTAGGGAAGCCAAGAAAGGATAGAGGTTCAAGAAGAAAGAAAGGGGTCATTACTCCAAAATTTCAAAGACAGGTGCAGTTATTATAGAAAGGCGACCGTGGGACTTAAGAATAAGGAGGTTCTTGATTATCCTGACAAGGAGTAGTTCCAGTGGGCAGTAGGAAATGGAAATGGGGTATGTAGTGAAAGCCAGAGTTTAGTGGTTTCCAGAGTGAGTAAGAAGTAGATATAGGCTGGGAGCGGTGGCTCATGCCTGTAATCCCAGCACTTTGGAAGGCTGAGGTTGGAGGATCACTTGAGGCTAGGAGTTTGATACCAGCCTGGGTAACATAGCAAGAACCTGACCGCAAAAAAAAAAAAAAAAAAAAAAATTAGCCAGGGGTGATGGTGCACACCTGTAATCCCAGCTACCCAGAGAGCTGATGAGGGAGGATTGCCTGAGCACCTGAGCCTAGGAGTTGGTGACTGCAGTGAGCCATGATCATGCCACTGAACTCCAGCCTGGGTGACAGAGTGAGACTCTGTCTAAAAAAAAAAAAGAAGAAAAAGAAAGTAAATACAACATAGATGATTCTTTCAAGAGGATTGACTGTGAAAATTAGGAGGAAGGAGAATAGATCAGAAAGACATGGAGTCAGAGGAATTTTTTTTATTTTAAATAATTTCTTACATGTTTCTGACATGGAATGTTTAAATACGGGTGGGATGGAATCACGAGAAAAGATGTAATTGATGGATAGCTATTTTTGTTAGTACTGCCCATCTCCCCTGGGCTGGAAGGGCCAGGAACAGGAGATAAGGCCCTGGCTAAAGGTGTGAACCATTTCAACTTTTTTCCCAAGCCACACTGGAAAGTAGGGCAAAGAGAAGAGGTGCCTGTCCTCAGCACTGGATGAGCCAGGTTGGGGCCCAGGGCACACCCAGGGGCCTGGGATTGTGGGGAGAACAAATGATCCCAAGGCTTGAGCCAGTCCTCAGCAGTGGGGAAGGGTGTTCACAGAGCAGTGACATCCAGTGACAGGCAAACTTGCCACAGGCTCTGACTTCCCCATCTCAAAACCCTGCCTGTCGCTTCTCTGCCCACCTACTCACTCCGCAGTGTCACTGCCTAGCTGCCACCTGTTGTCTCAGCTCCACTTCCCCACCTCACATCACTCCCCAGCTGCTGCCCCTGCCTTCCGCTCTCACCATCCCTGAAGCTGGTTCACCAAGGCCACTTTCACCTCCTTGTCACTTCCACTGAATACCTTTTAGTCCTGATCTGTGTTGACTACTTGGCAGCCTTGAAGCTGTTGGCCCTGTTTTGAAACTCTGTCTTCCCGCGTCCTCCATGAAGCTGCTCTCTCTGGGAACATTTATTCCTTCTTCTAAAATAACAACTCATTATTAAACACCTAGTCTCTGTTGGGGCTTTACTAAATTCATTATAGATAATCCTCACCTGGATGCAAGATGGGTCCATGAGACAGATGAGAAAACCGAGGCTCAAGGTGGTCAAGGGGTTTTTCTAAGGCCCCATGGCAGCAGGTGATAGAGCCTGGATTAGAACTGAAATTTGCTTCGCTGACCTCAACTCTAGCTTGTTGTCTCCCTCACCTCTTGGGCACCTCCTCTTCTTCTTTGGTGTGCTGCGCTCTCAGCCCCCACCCTCTTCTCCTCACAACTCAAGTGAGCACCTCTGTGTCTGTGGCTTCTGTGCCCATTTTTCTTTTCTTTTTTTTGAGATGGAGTCTTGCTCTCTTGCCCAGGCTGGAGTGCAGTGGCACAATCTGGGCTCAACCTCCACCTTGGCAGCAACCTCTGCCTCCCAGGTTCAAGCAATTCTCATGCCTCAGCCTCCCTAGTAGCTGGGATTACAGGCGTGCGCCACCACGCCTGGCTAATTTTTGTATTTTTAGTAGAGTCAGGGTTTTACCATGTTGGCCAGGCTGGTCTCAAACTTCTGACCTCAAGTTATCAGCCTGCCTCGGCCGCCCAAAGTGCTGGGACTACAGGCGTGAGCCACTGCGCCCAGCCAGTGCCCATTTTTGTGCTGATGATGCTTTAATGCCCACACCTCACTCCCAAGTCCCAGTCTGGTATGCATTGTTGTTGTGGCTGCTGCTATTATCATTAAGAACTAAGATTCATGGAGTGTTTATAACATGGCAGGTACCATGCCAGTTTCTTTATATACATTAAATCCTTACAATGGCTGGGCGTGGTGGCTCACGCCTGTAATCCCAACACTGTGGGAGGCCAAGGCGAGCAGATCACTTGAGCCCAGGAGTTTGAGATCAGCCTGGGCAACATGGCAAAATCCCGTCTGTACAAAAAATACAAAAATTAGCCAGGCGTGGTGGCGTACACTTGTAGTCCCAGAAACTCGAGAGGCTGAGGTGGGAGGATCCCTTGAGTCCAGGAGGCGGAGGTTGCAGTGAGCCGAGATTGCACTGCACTCCAGCCTGGCTAAGAGTGAGACCCTGTCTGAAAAATGAAATAAAGTAAAAAATAAAAATCCTTACAACAATCCTATGAGGTAGTTACTATTATCTGATTTTCCACTTAAGGAAACTGAGCGTTAAAGAGATTAATCAGGCTGGGCGCTGTGGCTTATGCCTGTAATGCTAGCACTTCGGGAGGCCGAGGTGGGCGGATTGCCTGAGCTCAGGAGTTTGAGACCATCCTGGGCAACATGACGAAACCTCGTCTCTACTAAAAATACAAAAAATTAGCTAGGGGTGGTGGCGCATGCCTGTAATCCCAGCTACTTGGGAGGCTGAGGCACGAGAATTGCTTCAAACTGGGAAATGGAAGTTGCAGTCAGCCAAGATTGCACCACTGCACTTCAGCCTGGGTGACAGAGCGAGAGACTGTCTGGAAAAAAAAAAAAAAAAAGAGAGAGAGATTAATCAACTTGTCCCAAGGTCAACAGGAGCCTAGGTTTGTCTGACCCCAGAGTCATTCTCTTAACTGCTATGCTGACTCAGTGTCCTCTCCCAAGAGGTCTCACACTTGACATGTCTGCATCTGAACTCATCTGTCCATTGCTTCGTATATAACTATAGGCAAGTGAGTGAATGTCTGAGCCACAGTTGTTTCAACTTGCCCAAAGCCTGTCCTCCTCCCATGCTGTTTCAATAAATAGTCCTGCTGCCTCCCAGTCAACAGGAGCTGCATGAGACTCTTCCTTTTCCCTTCCCTCCCCACCACTCACTCATCAAGACATGGCGACTGTGTGCTCTAAAAACCCCATTCTCACTGCCCGGGGCCTAGTCCTCTCCTGCCTAGACATAGCAAGATCCTGCTCTCAGGGCTTTCCCATCATTCATTCAAAGAACCTTCCTTAGGCCTGCTCATTTCTCAACCACCACGGGTCCCACATTCTCTTCCTTCCTAGCCCTACTCTGCACAGCCCCCAGACCAGTCTTTCCAACACACAAAGCTCACCAGATCTCCCCAGCTCCCTGAACCCCTGACTCTGAGCAAAAGCTCCTGAACCTCAGCCTGGCTTTCAAACCACAGACTGTGTGGTCCCACCTCCTCTGCAGCCCTAGCACCCACCCAACCCTCTCCTGAGCACAGGAGCATCTGCACCATTGCTGGTCTTCCCGCCCATCCTTTCTCCTGCTCTGTGCTGCATGGGTAGGGGATGTCCTCTGTCTCTCCACAGTCTCAGCCCCACTCCCCATATATGTTTTTCTAGTGACACTAAGCCCAGTGGTAGGCATGCTAAGGTGTGCAAAATCAGTAATGTCTATTTTATAAAAGCTAAATATATGGTTGTGCAGTAATGTGAATGTATTTAATGCCATAGAACTGTACACATAATAATGGTTAAAATGGTGGCTGGACATAGTGGCTCACACCTGTAATCCCTGCACTTTGGAAGGCTGAGGCAAGAGGATTGCTTGAGCCCAGGAGTTTGAGACCAGCCTAGGCAACACAGGGAGACCCCCCATCTCTACAGAAAAGTTAAAAATTAGCCGGACATGGTGGTGTATACCTGTTGGGGACCAGCCTCAACACCACCTGTAGGGTACCCAAAGTCTGGTGGCGACAAAGGATTGAGAAGAGACAAATTAAGATTTGAAAGGTGGGGAGCCCCAGGGGCCAGCTGTAAAATGGAGGCTGCAGAAGGCTCAGAGTTCTGGTCAACACACTATTGAGTACAATCACTTAGATCTGAGAAGCAGATGTTCAGGGCAAAACAGTGAAAGGGAGGCAATGCATCATAGGCGTAATCTATAGCAACAGTGGTTTAAATGAATCTCCTTTGTGCTCAGTGTATCTTTAACTTATCGGAGAGTAGCTAGTGGGAGCGACTTAACTAGGAGCCTGCACGTCTGTCCACATTTCAGTGTTTCAAAGGAGTGCCTTTCTCTTGAACAGTGTTTACAGATAAGAGAGCGGGTCTCGCTCTGAGCATGGGAATATGATGGCAATTAGGAGGGTTTCCTCCTCAGAGGCCTTTTGTGGCTTTCCACAACTTGTTGTGCCATATTTTTATGGCCAGTTTATGCAGGCACCCCATAAGCCTTTTTCCCAATACATGCCTGTAGTCCCAACTACTCAGGAGGCTGAGGTGGGAGGATTGCTTGAGCCCAGGAGGTTGAGGCTGCGGTGAGCCATGACTGCACCACTGCACTCTATCCTGGGCAACAGAGCGAGACCCTGTCTCAAAAAAAAAAAAAAAAAAAGGTTAAAATGATAAAACAAAACTAAATATAAATGCCTCCCCCAGGGTTCTAGTCCCTGGAGCAAATAGATAGGTCATGATTGGGCCCTCTCCTCACCCCGTCCTCCCCAGCTTACAGAGGGCCTGGGTATTTTATGCTGTGATCCCCATGGGTTCTGCCTGTTAGGAGGTCAATGTCCAGGAGCCTTCCTTCCTAAGCCCCCACTCTGCTTCCACTCCTGGGGTACCATTAAAAAGTATTAGTGGGCCCCCCTGCCCATGCAATCACAGACTCAGTCTTTTTGTGTGTGTGTCGGGGGGTCTGGATTGCTTCACCTCCTCTCCCTTCGCCTTGGTATAGTCCTCTCAGGAAGTTCAGGTTTCCAGAAGGTCAGGGTCAGGAAGATAGCTGTGATTGACTTCGGCTTTGGGCCTGAGATCCCCCCTACAAGAGACAAGGATAAAAAAAAAAGCCTGACCCGACCTTCTGCACGAGACAAGAAACGGAAGATTGTGACTGGAGCCAAACTCAGTTAACATCCTGGTCAGTCATTCTGGCACACCAGGTCCTGCAGCAGGCAATCCAACCCCTTGAGGGCAGAAATCAAAAGTATCCTTCCCCGCATATGCAGACACACACTGACAAACAAGCATACATACAACCCACAAAGCAGAGACACATACATACAAGCAAAGATGTATGTACAGACAAGCCTACCCACAGACACAGGCATGCACAGAAACACACATGATTATACCACTACACACATACGCATGGCTGGGAAAACACATGAAGAGAGTCACAGGCCTCCATCTCACACACACACACACACACACACACACACACACACACACACAAAGATAAGCCTACCTACAGAGTCACTAATAGGTGTCAGCAAATGTGTTCTAGAGATTGGAACAATGTGTGTATGTGGAGGAGGACAGACTGGTGGGAGAGAAAGCCAGATAAACATAGGGAAGGGAGAGATCCTGACGCCAAGAAAGGAGGGTCATAGGTAATTATCAGGTGCCAACCTCTCACCCAGCCCTCATTGATTCATCTGTGCATTAACAGTTACTAAGCTGAGTCCTCTGTTGGGCCTCAGCCCTATCCTCACATATGCACAGCCCGGGAGGAAGAGAGACCTGTCCATGAGGAACTATCACACAGAGTGGCACGTGCTAAGGTGAGGGATGCACATCCCCCCTCTGGGCAGCAGTGGAGGACAGATGTCAGGGAAATGTGAGTAAAATGTTGAACAAGTTGGCTGGACGAAGGGGATGGACGGGGAGGTCACCTTGGGCCAAGGAAACAGGTGTAAACATTAGTTTCCTTTTGCTGCTGTAACAAATTACCATAAATGTAATGGCTTCAATACAAAAATTAGCTGGGCACCTGTAATCTCAGCTACTTGGGAGGCTGAGTCAGGAGAATCGCTTGAACCTGGGAGGCGGAGGTTGCAGTGAGCTGAGATCGTGCCACTGCACTCCAGCCTGGGTGACAGAGAGAGACTCGGTCTCAAAAACAAAAACACAAAAAACTACACAGATTTATTCTCTTACAATTGACTGCTCAGAGGTCTGAAATCAGTTTTAGTGGGCTAAAGTCAATGTTTTGGCAGGGCTGGTTCCTTCTGTAGGCTCCAAGAGGAGAATGTATTTCCTTGCCTTTTCGGTATCTAATGGCTGCCTGCATTCCTTGGCTTGTGGACCAGTACTCCATCCTCAAAAGCACAGCACTCCAGTGTCTGCTTCCATCATTCCACTACTGTCTCCCCTGACTCCTCCTGCCTCCCTCTCTCCTGTCGGAATCATTGTGGTTATATCACCCCACCTCAGATAATCCAGGATAATCTTCTCATCTCAAGATCCTTGACCACGTCTGCAAAGTCTCTTTTGCCAGATAAGGTAATATTCACAGGTTCTGGGAATTAGGATGTGGACATCTTGGGACCATTATTCAGCCTACCATTAGGGGAGTGGCATATTATCTCACAGTCTTTAAAATGCCCTCCAATTTTGTTATTATCAGGCTGAAGATAAGGAATTGGAGGCTCATAGAAGTTAAGTGATTTACCTTAGACAGGCAGACAGATAGATAAATGATAAATGTTTTCTAAAATAGACAAAATACAAAGAAAAATGCAACAAAGCACTCAAAACCTCACCACCCAGAAATGATCAGTATTACATTTTGTAACCATATACCTAATATAGAGAAAGAAGCATTGAGAGAGAAAGGTTAGAGAGACAGCCAGTCAGGTAGAAAAAAATATCTAAGAATGGGACTGTTCTCATAGTCCTAATGGGACATACTATAGAAACTATTTTTTTAACCAAAAGTAGAAAACGTACGTTTACTTGAGTTTAACAGAGAAAAAAAGAAACTGAAGTGAAAATGAAGGAATAGCTGAGATATTTCTTCACCTTAAAAGAACAGTCATTCCTGAAAGACCTCTCTCAAGAACCATTTCAATTAAGAGATTGGGCCAGGCGCAGTGGCTCACACCTGTAATCCCAACACTTTGGGAGACCTAAGCGGCAGGATCACTTGAGCCCAGGAGTTCGAGACCAGTCTGGGCAACATGGAGAGATCTTGTCTTTACAAAAACTTAAAATTTAGCCAGGCATGGTGGCACATGCCTGTGGTGGTCCCAGCTACTCGAAGGCTGAGGTGGGAGGATTGCTTGATACCAGGAGGTCGAGGCTGCAGTGAGCTGTGATAGTACCATGTCACTCCAGCCAGAACAACAGAGCAAGACCCTGCCTCAAAAAAAAAAAAAAAAAGAGGTTGGATTTACCATTATATTCTAGCTTTATCTATTTATTGACTTAGCTATGAACAAAATGTGATTAGTACTTCTGCTTTCCTTGCTACCTCACCTCTGCATTCCTGACTGTGCATATAACTTTCAACTCCCCTGACATTACCAATAGCCCACTGTTGACCAGAAGCCTTATTGATAACATAAACAATTGATTTGCACATATTTTGTATGTTATATGTATTATATACTATATTCTTACAATAAAGCTAGAGAAAAAATGTTATTAAGAAAATAGTAAGGAAGAAATAATATATTAATATTTACTATTCATTAAGTGCAAGGGGATCATCATAAAGGTCTTCATCCTCATCTTCATGTTGAGGAGGCTGAAGAGGAGGAGGAAGAGGAGGGGTTGGTTTTGCTGCCTCAGGGGTGGCAGAGGTAGAAGAGGGAGAGAGAGGCAGGACAGGCGGGCACTCTTGGTGTAACTTTTACTGATTTTATTTAATCTGTGAACAAGTGGACCTGCACAGTTCAAACTCGTGTTGTTCAAAGGTCAACTGTATTTACATTGTTTTGTAACTAAAATTCCCACAGTGTAATCTTAGCCTAAATTGAATTAAGGTTAATTCCCAAATGGAATTAATGTCACCACCAGTTCTTTACCATGAATCGCTCTTCTTCAGCTCCTGAACTTGACTAATCTCTTGGCTGACTGGATTTTGTCATTGAGTAGTCTTTTCTGGAAAGGCTCATGAGTACACCATCCCCCAAATTCATGACTGAGATCAACCACTCTGTTGGTTATGGTTTAGGGTGACACTTTTTAACCCTCAGAACTCTGTAGATATTGTCTTCACTTGTCAAATGCTACCTTGGAGAAGTCTGAGACCAGACTGAATATTCCCCCTCGTAAATAAATGACTTGCTTCTTCTGTCTAGGTGCCTTAAGTATTCTTACTTTAGCCCCAAAGTTTGGTAACTAAATCAATGTGTCTTTTTTCTTTTTTAGAGGGAAGGGTCTCACTATGTTGCCCAGGCTGGCCTCAAACTCCTGGGCTCAACTGATCCTCCTGCCTGAGTCTCCCAAAGTGGTGGCATTACAGGTGTGAGCCACCTCACCCAGCCAAATCAATGTGTCTTCATGTCAATTATTCTGTGTCAACTTTTCTGGTATACAGTACGCCCCTTTCAATCTGAATATTCAGTTCTTTCATTTCAGGGGATTCTGTGATGGTGTTTCTTTGTCTCATTAACTCAGAGGTCCCCACCTTGCTTTGTCCATACCTCTCCCCTTGGACTGCCCCCTCTGGCATCTCCAGCCCCCAGCACTTTCAAGTTCCTGGGATGAGACAAGGGCCCATAAAATTAGGCCTCAGCACACAGTGGGTTTCAGTCCAAGGAAGAGAGGGAATGAGCAGGAAGCAGTTCATGGAGACAGAGTTAGAGGGAACTCAGATGCTTCTCAGGAGGGCATCTGGGCACAAGCACAGCATGAACCAAAGCATAGATGTAGGAGAGGATGGGAACAATTACTGGGGAACAGGAGGAGTCCAGCTGGAGGAGTGCCAGCTGGAGAAGCAGGGGAGAGGCTGGAGCGGTGGGGCAGGCAGGGTCCAGGCAGGGGCTGCCTTTGTTGTAACCAAAGCACCTAGCTCTTGGGTCTGGAATCTCAGGGATACTAATGGTGGGCGGGGCAGGTGCAGTAGGGAAGCCTGGTTCCCGTTTCTCCTCCCCATCCTCAGCCCCTCCCAGAGACCTTCCTCTGAGTGCTTCTCTTCCAGTGCCCCCTTGTCCTGGTAATGCCCAAGGTGTTCCTGCTGTTGTCCTGACAGCTGCAGGTAAAGCCTCAGCCATGGCCACACCAGGCACATGCCATCACACACGAATGTAGCACAGATGCATCCCTGGTCACCTAGCCACACTAAAACAAACATGGTACACAGCTGCATACCATCACTGCCATGTGCATGTGATGGCGCAGTGACACATGCTGTTGTGGGCATACTTTGCACACAGCCCCACAGTCTGGCTCCTTCTCTGGGTCAGTTGCTTCTAAATTTCCTGAGAACCTGTCCTGCCCCCTGGTGGCCATTCCTCAAGCCACTGCCCCTCTAGAAGGACCCCTTCTACCTCCTTGCCTTCTGGCCTAGAGCAGGCTCTTCCCTCAAACTGCAACTATGAGACCAGGCTCCTCAGACATCCTCCACACCAGTCTCCCCCATCAGACATCCTCCAGACCACCCTCCCACCTCAGACGTCCTTCAGACCAGCCTCCCCCCTCAGACTGGTGCTGTCAGGCAAGGCCTTCTCAAACAGGGTGATCGATGCCCCAGTTTGCCTGGGACTGAGGGGTTTCCTGAGACTTGAGATATTCAGTGCTAAAACTGGGAAAGTTCAGGCAGACTAGAACTAGTTGGCGGTTCTAGTCTTCGGATCCGTGTGCCTTCAGCTCAGTCTCCCCTCAGACTGGACCCATCAGACCAGGCCCTTTCAGACACCCCCGGGTCAGCTTACCCCTCAGGCTGGGCCTTTCAAACGAAAGCTCTTTTGATGCGTTCCCAGACGAGCCCTGGCTCAGGCTCACCCTGTCGCATGCGCCCTCTCAGACCCACTCACCCTCAGATTGGCTTCCCCATCAGAGTGGCACTGTCAGGTCCCTTCCAGCCTCTCCCCAAACTGGCTCCATCTGACGCCCTTCCTCAGACCTCCTTCCTCTCCCCCTCCTCTGAGAAGAGGCAAGGTGGAGAGATTACATCCCAATCACTCCTGCCCCGAGGACCTTAGCCCTCCATCTCCAGGCAGGCATTGCCTTCCCAGGGTCCGGCCGCTCTGGGCTGTGGGCCTCAGGACCTGAAGACAGGCAGGTGCAGGATGCAGGACTGGGACTGGAGCCGGGGATTCTGTTATCTCCACGTGAGAATGAACTTTCTCGGGTGAGCTCACAGGCTCCAGGGAGTTCTCAGGGCCCGAGGCTGCCCAGGAAGGATTCCTGCCTGATGTCGCCCTCTTTCCTGGCTGGCTGCTGGGAACGCACACCAGACGTGGGATGTCTGTGCTGAGAGCTGCCAGCCTAGGAGCAGGAATGAAGGGTAGGCGGGTGGCCGAGAGGGGGCAGCAGAAGCCAGGACAGTCCCTGGTGCAGGCCGGAGAGGAGCGGCGGCCACAGGCTGGGGTCTGGATAGGTATGGGAACACAGAGGGAGGCAAAAAAAAGAAGGACTGACAGAGTCAGGGAAGAGGGAGACAGAGGTGGAGACACGGATAGAGATATATACAGAGAGACACAGAGATGGGGATGGAGACACATGAGACAGAGGGAGAGGGAGAAGGCAGAAAAAGGGAAGACAGACAAGGAAGAAGAGATGCGAAGACAAGCATGGAGAGGGATGGATATAGAGACAAGGAGGGAAGAAGAGACAGGAGAAGAGACACAAGATGGAGACATAGAGAGAGACAGGGATGGAACAGAAACATACAGAAAGAAATGCAGATAGGAAACAGGACAAAGACAGATTCAGAGATAGGAATGGGACAGGAGACAAATATAGGCTGGGTGCAGTGGCTCATGCCTATAATCCCAGCACTTTGGGAGGCCAAGGCAGGCACATCACCTGAGGTCAGGAGTTTGACACCAGTCTGGCCAACATGGCAAAACCCCGTCTCTACTAAAAATACAAAAATTAGCCAGGCATTGTGGTGGGCACCTGTAAACCCAGCTACCTGGGAGGTTGAGGCAGGAGAATCGCTTGAACCCGGGAAGTGGAAGTTGCAGTGAGCCTAGATCGCACCGTTGCACTCCAGCCTTGGTGAGAGTGAGACTCCGTCTCAAAAAAAAAAAAAGAAGAGACAAACATAGAAATGAAAATGGGTTCAGCAAGAAGAGAGGGGCGGGGGTGCAGAGGCAGGTCTAGAGTTGTAAGAATGGAGTAGAGCCACACTGGAGGAGAGATCAAGTGGGCAGGGGGCTGATAGGCCAGGACACAGAGCGGGGCCCAGCCACAGTGTATCGTGGGGGCGCAAAGAGAAGTAGGGGGCTGGAAGGCTGGGACCCTGTGCAATGCACCTGAGGTCTGGGATCCCAGCCTCCCCTTCCCCCCATGCCTCAGGGTTGTTTTAATTCTCCAGATTCTGTTTTAGCTCCAAGAGCTGATGTCTGCAATTATGCCTGGCTCCCCAGAACCACCGTGGGAACTAGATGTGGAGGGACAGTACTAGAGAGAGGTGACAGTCAGCAACTGAGACCCTCCAAGGCGAACAGCCTCTGTGAGGCCAAGGGCCCAGGACCCACAAGGAGGGTGACCACCCGCAGGCCCAGGGCAGTTGTCTAGTCAGAGGCAATGATGCTGCCCCTCCAGCCACCCTGGGCTTGAGGCAGAGCAGGGTCTCTCTCTTAGAGCTGGGGGAAGAGATAGAGGCCCCAGTCCTCCCCTCCATTGGCCTCTGAGGCTCTGGCAGGCCCCCTCCCCTACTTCTGCCCCCTCCTCCCGAGGCCCCACATAATTACTTTCCCATGTTGCTAATGGAGGCCAGATTGCTGATGCCCAAGCTCTGGGTGGGCGGTGGGTAGGTCAGGGCTGACCAGGGCTCTCAAGGCAGAAAGGCAGCTCAGGCCAGAGACTCCTCACTTCATCCCACCCACCCCAAAGATGAAGGGTGGAAGTTCTGACACATCCCAGGAATGTTCTGGGGGAGACTGCTGGTGACCCCGTTACCTCTACTCATGCTGGAGCCTAGGTTCAGGCTGAGCCACACCTCACAGGGACCAGACCCCCAGGCAGAACTCGGGGTTCAGGGTACAGAGCAGGTCCACAGCCACCTCTCAGGATATCCATCCTGGGAGCCTCTTCCTGTGAATGAAGAGCCTTGCATTTCCATAGCTGGGCGTGTTCAGCTTGAAAAGCCACAGGCTTCACCTTGATGCCAGGCCTTTGCTTTCATGGGTCTCCCACCTAGAACACCCCTCTCTCTTCTAACCTGGAGAAGAGATGGCCACTTTACTCTGGAGCCCCTCACCAGGCCTCACCTCTGGGACTATGTCTTGTCCAGGCCGGACTCATTGGTGCTTGAGGCACTGTCAATCCCCTTCCCAGGGCACGTTCCCGGGGGGCCTGGATCCCAGGAAGGGGTATCCATTGCTGGAGCCTAGTCTGAGGGGAAAGGTTTGAACTGGGAGAAAGTGTGTGATGGCATCAGGGTGGCTGGTGGCTCTGTGCACACATCTGTGCACAGGTGGGTGTGGGTGTGGACCTGACTTTGACTCCACCCCCCTCTTCTTACTCCAGGCACCCAGAGCAAGGCCAAAACCTGGCTCCCCAGGTCAGAGCTCCGGCCTCTCCTTTTACCCCTGCCCCCAGGTCACAGGGCCTGCCTACTTGGCCCCAGCCCTGGACATTCCCAGCTGAAAATGCCTGCTTACGCTCAGTAAAGCGGCTTCTATAAGTGGGGTCTGGACCTAAGCAGGCCTGGGACAGCCAAGTGTCCTCCTCTGAGGAGAAGTCAGAGGGACCCCGGAGCCCCAGTTTGGGGACTGAAAGGGTGTGGGCAGGATCTGAGGTTGGACCAAAGACTGACCATCCTATAAAGCCAAGGCCCCATCCTCTCCAGCTCCACAGAGTCCTGACTATAACCCAGCCCTGGGAGTAAGCCTTGTACTCTGTCATTCCAGTTCTGAAGCCCAGGTCCTGTCCCTGGTCATACTCCAAGCAACCTCCTCCTTCAGGCAGACGCCCTGCCTGCCCAGGCCCAGGACACTCTGTGCTCTGAGCCCTTGTGGGCTGGCTGAGCCCTAGGCCTGACCTTCTGGCACTCCTGGACTGTCTCTTGGATGGCAGGGATCAGGCACACCCCCTGGCCCCAAGGATGAAGCCTGCCCCTCCCCTTCTGCCATCTTAGCCCTGTGCACTGGGCTCAGGCCTGGGCACTCATGGAAGGCAGTTCTAGAGGTGACCCTTGAAAGGCTTCTGCCCCAGCCAAGACTTGGGCAGCCTCCAGGACTGACTGGATACCCTATGGGATCCCTCATTTCCCGCAGTTTTTCCCTGGCTGCAACCCTGTGCTCCAGGGAAGCCCTACCCGCCAAGAAGTAGACAACACTGTTACCAGATACACTGGCCTGAAAGCTGAATGCCTCTCCCCACCTTCCCCAACCACAATTTCTTTCCTCCACCAGCCCTGGAAGGGGCAGGGTCCTTGGAAGAGGGGTACCCTCCCAAAGCGGATCTGTTCCAAGGACTCATGAAATGGTGACGTTTAATGAGAACCCCCCACCCCCCCACCCTGTATATACATCTATAAAAAATTCAAATACAGCAAGTTACCATTGAGTCAGACTAGAAGGGACTGACAGGGCATTAAATACTGTGGGATAGGAGCAGGGTCAGGGGAGGGGTGTACAAAACAGGGCAGAGGGGAGGGGACTGAAAAGTGTGGGTGCTGGGGGGAGGGGGATGGCTGGGCCCCCCCAGCATCAGGAGCTTATAATCTGACGGTGGCAACAGAGACCCTGGGATAGACAGGAGGCTGGGGCAGGAGGAGAAATCGGATGTGAGAGGCTCCCCTCACGTCCCCCAAGGGCTCCTGGGAGTCGCTGGCATTGGAGGGTCCAGCCCAAGGGGCCAGGGTGAGGGGGTCTTTGGTGGGTGGGTTAGCTGCATGGCCCACCTCCCACGAGGGAGGAAGGAGGGCCAGCTTGGTGCAGCAGGGCTGGGGGGCGGCAGGCCCGGGCCCGCCGGGGGTCTCCACAAATTGTGTCTGAAGAGAATGCAAAAGGTCCTCCTGCCCGTGTGCAAAATAGAAACCGGGGTCTGCAGGCTCAGCTCCGGCCTCTTGCTCCTCTGCAGGTGCTCTGCATGTCCTCATGGGGTGCCGGGCTCTGCAGAGACAGGCAGGGGCCTGTCAGGGAGGGGGCTGCAGTGGGGGTTCCCTCAGGCTCCCTCTGCCACCCAGCCTCACTCAACCTACCAGATCATGAGACTGCTGGCAGTGGTGGCAGCGGCAGCCAGGGCCAGAGTGACAGGGACGCTGACCAAGAAGGGTGCCGAGGGTCCCCCGCCGCTGCCCAGCTCCCCAGGGTCACAGATCTTCGTGGTAGGTGGGGGTGCCAGGGAGCTGGTGGTGCTGGTCGTGGTCTCTGGGGAACATGGGGGAAACTCAGGGCAAGGCCAGGGCTGGGGTCCCATCCAGATCTGGGGGCTCATGAGACATACCGTTCTGCTTCCTGCATCAGACTGGTACTGCCTCCCCCATCAGGCAGATCCTGCTTCCCAAGGCTCACAGATAACCCCTCCACCCAATGACCCCTACCAAGGATGTCCAGTTAGCAAGGACCAGGAATGGCAGGGGTTGGACAGACAGGCAGAAGTGTGGCTGCCACAGAGTGTGGGTACCCCGGGAGCAGAGGCTGGAGGCAGCAGGGTAGAACCAGGTCACAGGTTCTACCACAGGCCTCCAGGACAGCAGAGCCAGGAGGGAGGGCAGGAGCAAGCTCACCCGCAGCCTGGGCCTCCGTAGTGAGGTGTCGCGGCTCCTCAGTCCAGGGCGTAGCATGGGCAGCCACGCTCCAGTCACTCCATGTCCCAATTTCATTGTCCTTGGCTGCCACTTGGATAATGTACTCCTTCCCGGCGTAGGCATCTGTGATGGTGTGTGCTGTGCCATCAGACAGCTCCACCTGCAGCCAGACCATGGGGTGGGGGTAAGGACACACTTGGGGGCCAGGATTGTGAGGTCCCTCCAGAGGAAGTGAGCATGCCTCTGGGGAGAGGCGAGGACTTCCCTGGAGGAGGAGGAGGACATGGAGAATATTCTTGCCAGAGATTGGGGACATCTTAGGGAGGAGACCCCACGGGAGAGCAGTTGTCCCTGAAGGAGAGTAATGACATCTTCAAGGAGACCAGAAACACCCCAGGGGATAATAAGGAGGTCTTTGCCCTGTGCCTACGACTCTGCTGTTGCCCCTGCTCTCTCACAGTCCCCAGCCTGGCTGAATCCTGACCACAGTCCCAGCCTGGAGGTGGCAAGGGCAGGGGGTGAAAGGAGATGGTAGTGCCGCCCTCTTCTCCCACCAGGAAGCCACTGAGGGGAGGTTCCACACACTGACTGGAGCTAGGCTGCCTGAATTTCAAATTTGGCCCCATCGCTTAGTAGTGAGGTGACCAAGTTACTTAACATCCTCACGCCTTGCCATCCTCATCTGTAAAACGGCATTCATGAGAGTATTCATCTCTTAGGGTTACAATGAGGACCAAGGCATGAGGACAGCACCAAACGCACTTCAGCCAGCGCTGTCATTACCATGGCTTCTGGTCAGAGCCCGGGTTCCCAGATGCCCAAGGCACCTACCAGCCTGGCCCCAGCTGAGCCTCCCCTCAGGAAGGCCTCAGTGTGGTTATCACCCTGCTGGGGCAGAAAGGGGTGGAGGACAGCCCCTGGGGCTGCAGGGCACAGAACAGCTGCTCCATTTCCTCCTGGAGGCATCGCAACCCCACTCCTGCCCCGCTGGCCCCATCCTGCTGGTCTCCCCCAACCCTCCAGGCCGGGCTGCCTGTCCGGCGCCCCTTCCAGGCCCAGGCTGGGCTCTGGTTCATCTCAGCGGCACCCGCTGCCTCATTAAGCCGCCTCGTAAACAGGGGCAGCCGGCGGGGGCGGAGGAGGGGGCCGCTCTGGGCCACGTCTGGCTTCAGGGCTTTTTTGGTCCCTGTTCCAATCTTCCCCCCAGAAAACTGGGGTCTGGGCTATCTGACCTGACAGGCTGTGAGTGCATGCACACATGTGTGTATGTGTGTCTGGGCATGTGCTCAGCCTGTGGCCCTGATAACGGTGGTAAAGGTCAGGGTCATGGTGAGACACCTTTTAGGCCCAGACCCTGGGCTCAGTAAATCCTAATCTCAGCCCTGGAAGATTGGAGGGTCCCAAAGACCCTCTTCTCCTGGAGCCAGGGTCCCAGTTCTACCTCTGGTACCCCAGTCCCTTTCTGCTCGGCTCCTTCAGCTCTGTCTCCCTCCTGCCAGGATTAGACCGCAGACCTCCATGTCAGTCTCTCCCCACAGGGAGGGAGCCACAGGGAACAGATCAAATTGCCGCTTCATTGTGGGCTCATGGTGGGCACCATACCTCTGGGAATGTGGCCCCCAGGAGGTCAGTGCTCTCCTGGGGACCACATATCCTAGATCAGGATCCTTCTTGTGAGGTTATCAGTGATCCCTTCATCCTTCCTCTCAAGAAAAAGGCTTCTCAACTGGCAGGAACTCCCTAGTCACTGACATTGGCCTCCCCTGGGAGTCCTCCATGGTCTGCTGGAGCAGATGCCCGACACGCCTTCCAAGCCTCCCTGTCCACTTAGGGCCAGGGCAGGAGCTGCAGGGAACCCATGCTGGGTCCCCGTACTTGCCTCTCTCTTGTCCATGCTGAGACAGCCCCTGCCTAGGGCCCATTCTTTTGCAATTCCTGGTCTGGATTTTCCTCCTGAAAATCCAGGTGATGTTTTTCTCTGTTCTGCCCTTCTTGCCCCCTCCCAGTCATACACCTGCCTCTCCCCAAGGTCAAGGATTGGGGAGAATAGACTCTGTTCAGAGCAAAACTTCAGATGAAAAGAACCATAAATCTAACCAGCCCCAGTGCCACTGAGACACAGAATGGGGCTAGGATGAGCTACAGGCCACGCGTATTCTCGCCACGGAGCCTGCACACTTTGCTCTTCCCACCTCAGTGTGGGGGTCAGTTTTGCGCATGGTCTTGGCATGTTAGCTGCATACACGTATGGCGTATGATTCCTGCTGGGAGCCGCGCGTGTGTGCATGTTCCCGTGTGTGTGGTGGGCAGTGTGCCAGGTCCACTGCAAGGCGTGTGCGCCGCGATGCGCGGGGCTGCTGCCTGTAGCTCGTTAGCGGGGGAGGGGGGGCTTGTGAAACTAGACCCTGGTTATTAGCAATGCATTAGGCGCGGGCAGCTGGCCAGGCGGGAGGGACTCCGGACTCTGTCAGGGAACATGTGAGTGCATGAGCAGGCTTTGTGGGGGACAGGCACCCAGGAATCGAATTACACGCTTTAAAGGCCAGACAGGATAGGGGCACGAGGAGCTGGAGTTGGAGCCTGGTAGATGAGGTGGGGGTACAAGTTGACCCCCAGGAACCAGCCTGGGTTGTCCCATGGAGCACCCTCCCAACCCCAGTCCTAGCCTACAGGCCTCGTGGGCCACACAGAGTGCCTACAACCCTATGGGCCCAGGGTGCTCAAAGCAAGAGAACTCCAAGTCTGCCTCAAACCTCTGGCTGTTCCCCGGAGCTCTCTATTGTAGCTTGATCCAGACCATAGTCCGACCCCATACTGACTCTTGTCCACTGCTTGGTTCCCAGCCAGGCTACCTTCCAACTCATAGCCTCAAGCTGACCCCTAAGCTGGGTCTGACTTTGGAGTCCTGATGCCAGTCAGGGCCTAAACTCGCACCCTGGACCAGGCTTGACCCCACTGCCTGATCCTGACCCCTTGGGGCCAGCACAGGCCCAGAGCCTGGGCCAGAGTATAAAGAGGGAGATGTCTTTGAGGGCTGAAAGAGGGAGATGTCTGGTCAGGCTGAGGTAAGGAAAGGGAGCCTTGCCTGTCCTGCCCGCTATCTCCCTTCCTGCATTTCTCTCCACTACCCGGGGGAGCCACAAAAAGACATATGTGTTCCCAATGCACTAACAGGGGTCACTGGGAACCCCTAAGGACACCTGCCTCAGCTCCATCCATTCTCCCAGGCCCACCTGGTCCCTTTTCCCTACAGAGAGCCTGACTCATCAGGTCTCACACTGGAGCTGCTGCCACGTGGGATATGGGTGCCACTCACTCCACATGATTCTAACTCAGGCACCCAGGATCTTGACAGGGCAGGGCACTCACATGCTGCCACTGGTCCAGGATGAGGGGTCGGTAGCGCAGAAAGAACTTGAGAGGAAAAGACTCAGGGTCAGGCCAGGTCGAGGGGATCTGCCATGTCACCTCCAGCCGGCGAGGGTTGCTGGGCACTGGCCGGGCTACCACATTTTCTGGAGGATCAGGCTTCACTGTTCAGGAGACATAGCTTCATTACTACACTCATCTCTGGCAACAACCCACTTTGTCAACTCCAGCCACCATGTTGACCCTCTCATATTGCCAACCATTGTCATCAATATCACAGTCACCATGCCTCTTCTCTATTGTCAATTCTGGTAGCTACCGTAGAAAACTATCTCATTACTTCCAAGTCTGACATCCCCATCATCACCAATGGCTGTCACTACAGTCACTGTCACCAACTCTTCATATCAACATCCCAAATTTCATCTCATCATCCCATCATCCCAACTCTATCCTCATACTGACCTGCATCCCAGTAACTAAGCCAATATGATGCCTCCATAGTTACCACTGTCACCCCCACTGTCACCTGGATTACCCCCTCCTACCCCAGCATCACACACTCCCCCAAGCCTGGTTTTTCACTTCAACTTTTCCAGTTCCAAACTAAGACCTGGGTCAAGAGTAAAAGAGTCCACAGGTGTTGCAGATCTGGAGGTAGGCTGGGGATCTGATGGGAGTGCCTAAGGGCCCAGCTTATGTGGAAATACTCTGGCTAGGGATCCAGTCATGGGGTCTGGGGAGAAGACAGGGGCAGGCAGAAGATCTGGCTGGGGCGGAGGAATAGCAGGCAGAAAGCCTGCCTGGAATAGGGCAGGGGCAGGTAGAGGGACTAGCTGGGATGGGGGCGTCAGGGGGAGGACGGTATCTGTCCCAGTCCTGTCTCCTGTTCTGACACCTCATTCATCACAGGCCGTAAGGAAGCCATTAGAGTTGGGCGGGGGTGGAGGCTGCAGCTGCACAAGGGTCTGGCCCAGTCTGCCCCCGCTTCCCCCTGCTGCATGTTCTGGGAGCCAGAAAAATGATCAGAAGAGCTGCTGTACAAGTCTCTCAGCCCTTCAGGTAAAGGACATTCACTTACACATTCACAGGTATATATGTCATGCATATATGTGCACATATATGCGCACTGCACATACTTGTGCAGAAGCATGTACATGCCATGTATACATTTGCATGCATGTGGACATCCCCACCAATGTTCATGTGCCTCTGGCACATATCCACTTACATTCCCACTGGAGTAGGCAGCAGGTTCCCCCAACCACCACACTTACCAATGGTGAACTCGTCAAAGGTGATAGCTGTGGCATTGTGGCCCAGGGCATTGCTGACACTTATGGAGACCTTGTACTTGATGGTGGAGAACAGGTGCATGTAGCGAATGTGGCAGCGGTTCTTGAGGGCTGGGTCCTTCTCACAGACCATAATTTTGGAGCCATGCCTGGGGAGAGGTGAGGCCCAGGTACTGTTACCAACATCAAGGGTCAGATGGGGTAGAGGTTGAGGGAAGGTCAAGCCCAAGGCAGGGCTGGGGTATGGACGGAGGGCATGGTGGTGGGATGGGGGAGAGGTCAGAGGTCAGGGCTGGACCCGGGTCACAGGCACAGCTACTCACAGCACAGTCACATTGAAGGTGTTGGGAATGTAGGTGGGGGTGGGCAGATGCCAGCTGCAGTAGAAGCCCTTGGGGTAAGTGTTGGAGCGGCAGCTGAGCACAGGCTCCCGCGGCGGCACTGGGGGTGAGGACAGTATGGTCAGGGCATTCTTGGAGCTCCCAGTCCCCTGCACTGTATGGGGACAGGTGGGCCCCAGAGCCCCAGCTCTCCCCCCTCAACCCATCATCGATGCCAAAGTTGTGGGGGGGAGGCTGTCAGCGAGGGTCTGAGGCTTCCCAGGCCACAGAGAGCCAGATGTTTAATTAAAGAAAAACAAGGGCTGTGCGGACAGGGAACCCCCCCTCCACCTGCTCAATGGAGGCAGGAACCGTGGGGATCAGGGGGCTGCGGGCCTCAACTCATCAATCACAGGCTGGAGGTGATGTCTGGGGGAATCGGCCCCAGCCCCACATCTCCTGCCACTTTGTGTCCACTCCCAGAGGAAGACTGTGCTGCGGAGACGAGGGGAGTCTTGAATGGGTCCTCCGACTGCTGGAGTATCGGGTGCACTTCCTGGAGAAGAGACACCCCAGACTTCCCTCAGTAGAGATGGAGACACAAGGACAGGCCTGGTGGCTACACATGAACGGCACTGGGCAGCTGTTTGTATGCATATCTGTGTTTGTAGATGTCTGCATGCAGGGGTATATATGCTACATACATGTCTCTATGTGACATGAATGAGTGACCAAGGATCCATAGGAGCAGCTATGTGGATGTGTGTGAATCTGCGTGTCTGTGTGATTGTGTGTACAAGTGCCTGTTGAAAGGAAGCTGCTGTTCCCTTTGTGTGTACCTCATCCCAGTGCCAGCCCCCAGCATCTTCCATCGCAGACCCTTTAAGAAGCCCTTTACATGGTAAGCAGCTGCCCTCACTCTGGAATAGGAAGGCCCAGAGAGGGATAGGGACCTCTCAAGGTCAGACAGTAAGCCAGAGCTGGGACTAAACCCCAGGACAGGGGTAACCCTATATACACACACTTGGGAAGTCCTTTCTGCAGTCTAGCCCGCACTCTTTTTTGCTGCCGTGAGCACTTAGCCCAGCTGTCCCACCCTCAGGCATTGGGTAAGGCGTGAGGACAGGCGGCTCAGGTTCCTGGAAGGAGGCAGCTTATGTGATCTGACCCAAGCAAGGAATGTCCGTCTGCGGCTCCAGGGACACTGACACCTCCCTCCTGTGCCTCCCCCCTCCTCCGCCCCCGGCCTGACAGGTGGACAGGAAATGGGAGGGGGGCAGCTCAATAAGCCAGGGACAGTGAAGGGGAGTGCATGTCTATGCTTGTAGAGTGGCCATGGTGACACAGGGGAACAGTGGGCTTCCATCCACAGTGTGCACGTGACTGTGAGTGACTCTGTGTGATTGCATGTGCGTGTCCAGTATGTGTGATGCTGGGAGGGGCCTGGGGCAGAACCCCCAGGATCCAGATCTCGCTTTGCAGCAGAAGAGATGAGGGGACAGAGAGGCATCAGGAGAACTCCAGGTGGAGGCGGCAATGCTGTAGGCGGAGGCAGCTCCATTCCCCAGGCCTGTCGGGGAAAGCAGGGCCCAGTTGAGACCCCACAGGGCCAACCTGCGTTCTGCCCTCCACTGTCCTCCTCCCTTGGGAAGCCTTCCAGGCCCTGTGTCCATCTCGTGTCGTTCCATGTTCATCCTGTGTGCCTTTAGTGTCTCTTCCCTGTCTGCCCACGGGTGCAGAACTCTGCCTGGGGGTGGGGTGGGGGGCGGCCAAGGACACAGGAAGTGCCTTCTGGGGGCCTGTTGGCCAGGCCAGAGTTGGCAGGCACCCCAGGAGGAAAGGACATTCCGAGGTCGGCCGAGAAGCCTCCACTCCCCGCTCCTGCCACCGCCCCCCTTACCCCCAGGAAGGGGAAGGGCGCTGGGGGTGGGGTGGGGATCGGAGCCTGCAGAGTCAGCTCCCTGCTGCCCGGGACTCCTCAGAGGGCAGAGCGGGCCACAGCACTGGACTCACAGGCCCCCACCCCCGGCCAGCCTCCCCACTGACCAGGTTCCTCCACTCCCCAACTGTCCTCCCCCCTCAGACCAGCCTCCCCTTCCAACCTCCCCCTCACGCCAGTTCCTCTCCCTGACTGGGAAGGTCACGGTGGGGTGGGGGTTGGGGGGCCGACTGGGGGCTTTGTCTGTCATCTGGCTACTCCTGCCTGGCCCTGGGCCCTGAGCAGGGAAGGGCTTGGGTTTCCTGACAGGGACCAGGTTTCTCAGAGGGAAAAGGAGGAAAGAAAAACAAAAGGAAGAAAAGGAGTGACTTGCTGCAGCTGGAGCCCAGCTGAGGGGCCGGGTGGGTGGAGGTGGGGGTGCTGTGAGATTGTAGGACAGTGTGGGATCAGGATGCCTGTTGTGAGTGTGTTGTGAGTTGGAGGAAAAGCTGTTTTTAAGAAGCTGTGATTGCAAGGCTGTGTGTAACTGTGAGAGGCTCCGTGTGTGTGACTGTGAGACTCTGGGCAGTTGTGTAACTGTATGATGGGAGGCTGTGTGGGACTGGATGACTGTGTTTGCACATGACTCAGGGTGAGGCTGTTCAATTTTGAGACCGTCCCTATGTGCAAGGCTGTGTGGCCAAGGTACTCTGTAAGAGTGCCTGCAAATCTGCCACTGTGTCTGAACACAGAGACAGCTAGAGCTCATACATGAGGCAGCGCATATGTGATGGAGCAAAGTGAGGCTGAATGCATTTTGCAAACTGTGCGTGTGGAAGGTGCCCGGAATTCCCAGCATGTTCACACGTATGAACTGAACACCGTGTGAGTGCATGTTAGAGTGTGTGAGCAAACGCTCCTATGCACACAGGTCACAGTATCAGGCTCTGGGCATACAGGGCATCTGGGTTGCCCCTTGGGGGTCTCTTGAGATACCCAAGTGACTGTGTCAGCCTGTGGCAGGGTGTCGCTAGGTCCCATGCGGGGCCGTGTGCGCGTGTGCATGCGTGCATGTGCCCCCGCTGGCCCAGGGTTTGTTTGTTTTCCTCCTAATTGACTTGTTTTTCCATGTCCAGCCCACCAAACCGCATGTTTTTCCTCTCATCTCGCCAGCCCGCCTGGGCTGGAGCCCCCGGCACGCATGAGGCCTGCCCGCCGGCCCAGAGAGGAGGAGGGGCAAGCTGCCCACACCCTAGGCCAGACCCGATCAGGCAGGGTGGGGCAGGGTGACCCTTCTACTCCAGCCCTACCCACGCCCCACCCGCATGCCGCCTCCTGCCTGGCATTCGAGGCTCAGGCCTGGTTCAACCTTATCTCGTGGCATCCCTTGAGGCATTCCAACTTCTGGACTCCCAAATGCCCCGCCGACCTCCCACTTGTGATTTCTCCCCAGACATTTTCTTTGACCATAGCCTTCTCCCCACTCTTTCCTTTCCAGCCAAACAGGGCTACAGGGAAAGGAGTGCTGAACCAGGGGATCCAGAGCTTCCATCCTAACCAATCAAATAAAAGTTTTAAAAAACTGGACAAAGAACTGTCCATTTAAAAATCATTTTAATCTCTGGTTTGTTTTAGTTTAAGATCAGAATGATACAGAATCAGCAGTGTCTTGTAAATAAAATGATGCTACTAAAAGGAACACTGTGATCCTGCTTCCTAATGTGGGGGGTCGTTCCGTCATCCTAGGGAGGAGAGGAGTCCTTAGGGCTCTGCTCGTGAGGATCCACTTGAGAGCAAGAAGGCAGATCAGGAGAAAGCAGTTCAGGGATTAGCCTGGTTAAGGAGACTTCCAACAGAATACTGTTAAGACCAAGTTCCCTTGTAAATAGAGACATAAAAATTGCACATGTTTAGGATAAATATTAAATAATTTTTGGTTTGAATGACCCACAAATCAGGGGTAACTCTGTCCTGTTCTCTGATAGCTGGCAGAAAGGATAATTTGATATTGAGTGTTGCCAAAGCCAGTCTCTTGTTACTAATATAAAGTGACTGAGACGATAATGATTAATATCCCCTGTTCCTCTGACCAGGTCTTTAGAAGGAAATAATGCAATGAGAGATAAGTACCTGAAACTAATGCTACAGCCAACTCATGGCCAGCCTTCCTGTGGCAGCAGGGCCTGGAGGGCAGCGAGCACTCTATATAAAAGGTCTGGGCCCTGGTTACAACAGGGCAGCCATGGGCATGTCCTGTGGGTATAGACTACGGACATTACTTCAAGACCTAATTCCCCTCCAACGACCTCTCAAAGAAGATCATATCATCAGCAACAGGGGTCCAGGGCCACCAAGGCCCAGCCATCACAGCTAGCCTTGTCCATCCTGAGGACTTCTGGGACCCAAACTGAGAAGAGAGGGATGTGGGTGACCAGTGCCAAGCTGGGTTCATCCTTTTTCCACAGCACTCAGTAAATGGCCCTTTTCCCTCTGTAAGGGCCTGGGGCTAGACTGAGTGCTCCACTTCTGATGGACCCCATAGTGGGCCAAGGAGAATTATTAGGCTGGTCCTGCATTTCTCAAGCTGGCCAACAGGGGTCACTCCACCCGTGGCTTGCAACTAAAATGTTGGGTTTTGACTGCCATCTCTTCAGTTTAGACACATTAAAGAATAACCAAAAAAAGGCCTTCCCATGGGGAAAGGTACATTCCCACCAAAATACATTTTCACACCTCTTTAAGCCCCACAGGTGGGTCAGTGTTTTTGTGGAAGACCCTGAACAACCCTTCAGCCTAACATTTTGCATGGTGGTCTATGCTAGTCTTTTGACAACGAGGCAAGTGTCTGCTCCCAGATCCCTTAAACATCTCTTAGGTAGCTTCTAGGGAATTAGGAGATGATTTTTGGGCAGTGGGGTGAACCATACCCAAATAAAATGAGGCCAGAGGAGCTTGAATCATTGGCTCAGGAGAAAAGAAATGAAGAAATGGAACTATGTTCAGAGTATTCACTCTGTTGGTGGGTACCTGCAGCTGGGATCTGGATGCCTGCCCACCTCACCCTCAGCAATGGTGATGGCCTTGTCATTCTGACTTCTCCAGATCCCTCTTCCAAATCACACTCACCTGGTCTTCCCTCTACCTTCTTGCTGGCTCCTTCTTATTTCTTTTTGTGGCTCATTTCCCTCCATCGACCTCTTTACATGCTGATGGTCTTTAGGGCTCAGTTCTGGGTCCTCTTCTCTCTTCACTCCACGATCTCTCCCTTGGCCATCTCACCCCCTCCCATAGCCTTAATGCTGACAACCCCCCACAAATATCCATCTCCAGCAGAGGCCTCTCCCCAAATCCCAGACGCTCAGACCCACTGGTTACCAGCCATCTCAACTCCCGGTTGTCCTCCAAGGATACCACTGAACAGGTCTGCAGCAGATGTCTAGGGAGCCGCAGATCCCTTGCCCATACTATTAATACTTCTCACTCTCAAATTCTGCAGTTATTCGCCTAAGAGCCTTCTTTTGCTTTGCCTGCTGGGACATCAGGTCAAAAGTGCTGGGGAATCAAAGCGCCTCCCTCCCACCCCAGGTGAATCTCTCAACCACTGATGGGCAGGAGCTAGTAAAAACACATCCCAGCTCCCTTACCCTCAAGCAGGGCAACTCAGGTGCATGTTCTGCATCTGCACCTTCAGTGGTTAATGTCAGTCGCCAAGAGGCAATGTCTGGATAATTTACTCTTTATTGACTAACTTAACTTCCTTTTTATGTGTTACCTTCCCATTCCTTTATGGTATTTCCCTCACCTGCCAAATAAACTACTTGCATAAGAATTCTCATCTTGGGATCTGATTCTAGGGAAACCCAAACTAAGACACTGTTCAAACAGCACACATTATCTTTTCCTTCTGTTTTCTTCCTGTTGCAGTCATGAATCCCTCCAGCTGTCTTGACTCCTCTCACCCTCTACTCTCCTGTCCTTCCCACCTCCAATCCATCACCAATTCCTGGAGGTCCAACTGCCCCTTCTCAGCTTCCCCAGCTCCATGCCCTGGTTCCAGGTCCTCATCCTCTCTCCTGCATCCAGTAACAGCCTCTTTCATACCTTGGTTTTTCTCCATCCAACCTGCCTCCCTCCACTCAGAGTGATCTTTTAGGAACATGACCCAGAAATTGTCACTGCCCAGCTTCCAGGATCATGATCTGCCCCCCTGTCCCTTCCTTCAGCTCTCTCTTCACATAGACACCAGCCCAAGTGGCCTTTATGTGCCCTCCCAGCTGCTAAGGCCTACAGTCACACCCAGCTCTCTGCCAGAAATGATGTTTCAATGTGTCTTCTAAATCACCATTCGCTTCCCAAGTCTCCATTCGTTTCCCACTCCAGGATGCCTTCCTCCTTCCCTGGGGCCTCCTGGAGCGCCTTGCCTATACCTGTATAACTACATATCCCAATTCCCTCCCTGAGGCCCTCTGACCAGCCCTTGTGGGAGCAGACACAGTGAGGCTCCTCCAGCTCAGATCCGTGACCTGAGGGTCTCTCCCCACTCATGTCCCAGGTAAGCCATGCCTTACCAGCTCTCTGCCCACGTTGTCAGAGGGAATAGGGTTTTAGGATACCTAAGACCTCCACGGGGGTGGGATCATGGGCAAACTGTCTAGGGGTCTGGACTCAGTGGGCAAGACTGGACTAAGAGGCCAGAAGAGTGGGCCAGGACAGAATCAGAGGGCAAGGGTCAGGCTGCAGCTCTCCCCTCTCCGTCTCCCCCTAACAGGAAGGGGACTTGATCTGGGCTAGGAGTCTGGGTCTCAAGGAAGGAGGGAGGCTGAATGAGGGGTGGGGGCAACACTTACAGCCCACATGCAGCAGGACTTGGTGGCGCAGGTGCCAGGAGTCACGGTGGAAGCAGGCGTACAGGCCACTGTGGCCCAGTTCTAGGCCACGGAGCACCAGCTGAGAGCCGTTGAGCAGGTCAGGGGCCAGGTCTGTCCCATTTACCCGCCACGTCACTGCTGCATCCCAGTTTGCTGTCCCACATGGCAGTGTCACGTCGGAGCCCAGGCGCTCGTACTGCACATGGGGTGCCTCTGTGGGGGGCGGGGACAGAGGCCAAAAGTCACAGGTCACAGCCCTGCCCAGCACTCCCAGGTGAATGTGCTCAGACAAGAGCCTGTGAGGATGTATGACTGAGGACGAGAGGCTCAGTGTCTGACTGTGTGAGTGTCTTGGGGAGATGGAGAGTGTTCAAGTGTGCAAGTGTGTGGGTATATGAGTGTCTCCAAATGTATGCGTGTGCATGTACAGGGGCTAGGTGTATGACTGGGCAATCTTCTGTGTGTGTGTGTTTGCATGTGACAGAGTTTGCATAATGCTGAGAGGGGTCAGTTCTCAGAGAAAACCCAGTTCCTCTCCAGTGCCTGGGTTTTTTAAAGTTTCCTGACCCCCATGACCCTGATCTCTTGCCACCCACAGGCTCAGCCCAGTCACTGACGTCCATTACCCAGGCAAGCTGGCACTGAGGGGCCCCACTCCTGGACTCCTTTTTCTGTCTCCCTATCTATTTCTCTTCCCCACCCCATCTTTGTCTCTTTCTGTCCTGTCTCTATCCCCACCTCCCCCATCTCTCTTCCTGTCTCTCTCCTTTTCCTCCGTCTGCCCAGCCTGCCATCCCACAACAACCTGCCCCTCAGCCATCCAGGGCTCAGGTGGCAGCAGGAGAAGGGAGAATGGGCAGCAGGGAACCCTAGGGAACTCCTAGCAGATGTCAAGTTCACAAGGCAGGAACTACTTAGGGCAGGTTGGGGTCTTGAGGGGTGCGGTGCTGCTGGGATGAAGCGAGCACTCTGACCATTCATCTCCTGCCCCCAGGAGCCGCCTGTCAGAGCCAAAATCAAACCCCAGCCCTGGCTTCAGCAACCCAGGCGTGATGAACGGAGCCCAGGAGACTGGAAATGGAAGGGTGGAGGCGAGCACCTGTCGACAGGCAGTGCGAAGTGAGGGAAGCGAGCAGGGCAGAGAGGCAGATTTAAGATGCAGGCACATAGAGACAGGGAGATGGGAATCTCAAGACACCCCCTTCTCATTCTACCCCCTGAGCCTGAGGGACAGACATTTTCCAGGTCTTGGCCAGATCTGTGGAGTGAAGGTGGGAGAGGAGAAGGGAAGGGGGAGAGGGTAGCAGTTTGGTGGGGGCTGCAGGATCCCTCGTTAACACTCGCTTACATCTCCCCTCCAGAGAGTCACCCTGCTGAGCTGGGGAATTTTCAGAGGCAATTCCTGTTAACGAGCCAATTAAGTTGGGCCAGTGGCCTCTTAATTAGACTTGTTAACACCACCAAGACTGCAGGGGTGTAGGGATCCCCCTTGGACCCACTGGCCACCCCCTCCCCCCATTGCAGCCCCCTCCTCAGCACTGCTTTTCTCTGCGCTGGAACGTCTGTCCTGGTTTGCTGCCTCTGTTGTCCTCGCTGTGCCAGGGTCTCTCTGTGACTCTGGGTCTCTCTCCCTTGCTGCCTGTCTCTATCCTGCCCCTCTCTGAGCCTCTCTGTCCCTGTCAGAGGAGAAGGAAGCAGAAAACCCAGCCAGCCCTGACCACTCGTCTGTGGAGCCTGGGACCAGCCGAACAGAGGATGAACGGGCGGAAGGGCGGTGGTTAGGGGCCTTGGAGGCCACAGCTGTGAGGCTGGACCAGACACTAAACAGGGGCCTCCCCCTGACCAGAGGCCCAGTGTCCAAGACTCCGGCCACCGAGCCCCCCCAACAGTCCACCAGCTCCAGTCACTGAGCCCCCCTCCAGCCTCCCTTCCAAAAACCTGGAGCTTCCAGGAAACATGCCAAGCCCCTCTCTCTGCACCCCCTAGCAGAGACTTTGCATCCAGCTGCCTGAGGAGGAGGCTGAAAACTGACCTTTGGGGAGGGGGTGTGGCCATCATGGTCCCAGCAGCAACACATCAACACTGACCAGGCAGTTCAATGCTAACATGGACCCAGTGTGGCCCTTAATCCTGGGGAGCAGGTACAGTCACCACACAAGGACACAGCGACCCAACATCACATTATACAATGGCTATGGGATAACACCTCCCCACCATACCTCGTCTGCTCCACAAAAAAAGTAGAAACACAACCTGACAGTAATGACAAACTGATGATGTAAGGGCAGGGCAGGATGAAAAAATGACAACACAATGGCAGAAGACAACGATAGGCCACAATGGAGAGGTGGAGGGGCAAAAGGACATAACAAGCACACAGTGTCACAACCGCTACAATAACACAACAATGGCAATACACACAGCCATGCAACTGCTCCAAAGATGGCAGTGATTTAATCTTTTGTCTCTGGACAGCTCTGCTCCCGCCCCGTGGGTGCCCCTACTGATGTGCTGTCCATTTCAGAAATTAAATCAAGCAGCAGGGGGAGGATGGGGTTCTTGGCCCTGACGCGGTGACAAATGCTCCAAAGGAATCAGCTGTGAAAAGGTTGTTAGAAGCCAGGATGAGAGACAGAGACAGGATGAGGTCATGGACATGGAGAACACAGAGGGACAGAGCTGACGGCTCCCTCACACCTGCACACACAGCCTCACAGGGGGACCACATGCCAGAAACAGTCCCCCCAGGCATCCTAAAGCAACTTCATTTTGCCACATACACAGGAACAAGAGCAGTCACTCCTAAAGAAGAAGGACATGCAGGACAGTCATCCACAAGGCCACAGTCACAAGTTCACAGTCACACAGGGACACTGTCTCACTTCAGGGATGGTGACACCTGATACGAGATCACACGTACACATACAAGAAGGGCACCATCACCCGGGGACACAAGGAGACAGTTTAATACAAACACACGAAGAGAGATAGAGAGATACAATTACATGTGGAGTACAGTCTCAAACGCAAGGATACAGCCCACAAAGGGCATGCAGACAGGCAATGTGACACAGACAGACAGTGTCACACGTGAGGAACAGCCCACAAGAATACAGCCACACAGAGAAATGCACTCAAACAGGGACACGCTCTCACCCTCACAAGAACACAATCTCACACTCTCAGACAGGTGGCCTTATGTCCAGGACCATGGGGGCACAATGTAGAGACCACTGGCAGGCCCTAGAGACGCCCAGTCAATGCCCCTGGGGCTGGCCAGGATCTCTCTGGGTCTCACTGTTGATCTCATAAAGAAGAGGCCATAGAAGCCTCGACTCACTACTCACAGCCTTGAGGGTGGCAGAGCCCAGCCACCAGGGTCTGCTCCATGCCTAGTTCCTGGAGAGGCCTTCACCCTCTCTGCTTTTACCCAACCCGACTGACACAGAGTATGAGGTGGGAATCACCCAGGCAGGGAGCTTAGGGAGCCTTGTTCGAGGTGAGTTTTGAGTTCAGACCCTCAGCTGATGTTGCTGTTTGAGGTGCTGCCTCAAGTGCAGTAGAGGGGCAGGAGGTCAAGTTAAGAGGGCCCCTGTTTCTCCCCGCAGGGACACGGTTCCTTGTCCTGTGGGCTGTGGGCAGGCCTTGCCCCTCACTGGAGAAATAGGTAGAGGGAGGGCAGGGAGGCTGCCAATGTCTGAGCCCTGAGCTCTCCCCCATGTGGCCATCCCAGCTGACTAACCTGTCCCTTCCTTAGTGCACTAGCTCTCTCCTGCATGTTACCCTGTCCCCTCATCTTGTTCTCAGTCAGTCCACCTTCTCTGTCCCTATCCTCCCTCTGGGATGAAGCTGAGGGTAGAAGGTGACCTGCAGTCTTGCCCACTGTCTCCAATCAGTGCCTCCAACTGCACCCCCACAAATCTCTGAGAGATCCCCTTTCACCCAGATACAATACACAAGTCCTGCCCCAGCCTCCCCCACCAATTCCCATCCCACCTGCCTGTACCCTATGCCACCCTAGTAAGAAGACAGATCACCTCAAGCCAGAGACACTGTCAGCATTCGACCACCCAGGTGTGACTGTGGAGGACTGTGCATATCAGTGTCACATGACTCCATGTCCCTCTGGGTGGTCATGTGTGACAATGCCAGTGTGTGACTCTTGAGTGCTGTCAGGATACAGCTATGCCAGTGAGGGTTCATGTCCAGCTCTGAGATGGGGGTCAGCAGGCGGCTCCCGTGAGCACTCACCCTGTGGACTGTGTCTCTGGGTGTAGACAACTGCAGCGGCAGCAGCAAGCACAGCACAGCAGGCCCACGGGACAGGAGCAGCCATCTGTTGGGAGAAACCAGGGTGGGGGAGGAGACAGCATCAGCCCAGGCAGGACTGTCCTGGGGAGCCCCTCCTGTTCTTAGGCAAGACTGGGAAATCCCAGCCCTAGGGCAAGGGCATCTTGACCCCAAAATGCCCTTCTTAATGGGGCTCAAGATCTTTTTTCAGGCAATAGAAAGCAACATTATTGGCATCTGTAGGCAAAGGTTTGCTAAGATGGTAGAAGGCAACCTATGGTGGTTTGCTGTTCGATAAGACTGCTGGCTACACAGCGTTGTCAACCGCAAATGAGTTATAGAATATTGGTAATGCCAGGGCCATTTTTCTAAAAAAAAAAAAAAAAACTTTACTGGTGAGGTTAGCTAATTTGCTATAAACATCGTAAACTGAAAGGGTAATGTTTTAATTTAATTGGAGGTCTATACTTCTCCAGATTGCTTTGAATGGAAGCCCCCTGTTGTGCTCCTGGGGAGATAGCCTGAAACCTGGATGCTCCAGAGCCGCTCAGATCCATCATCTGTCCCCAACACCCCTGCGGCGAGCCTTGCCACTGGGCCCTGGGAAGCTCAGAGCAGTCGAGTCAGGGTAGCGGGACATGACCCAGGTCAGATGTGACTTTTCCGTAATTGTACACCAATGCTCAAGAGAAAATGAAGGATTTTAATATGTAAGTCCTTGTCAGGGACCCTGGCCCACCCTTGACCCCAGCCATGTGCCCCTAGGAGCCTGGGAACCCCAGCCCAGTAGGTGAGCATCAGTGTCCACATGCACCCATGCAAGTACACAGGATGCACTCAGGACATGGCCCCAGAAGCCAGATGGATCTAGTGTCCCCCAACCTGATGTCCTGCTTCCTGAGATGAGTCCAACTATTCTCTTCCCCTCCCCCAGCACACATCTACACTTGATGGCAGGGAAATAATTATTTCCCGCAGAATGGGCCACAAATGTAACAACCGCCCCCCCCCCCACCACCTTCAGTCTGAAAAGAGAGAACTATCAACCACACAGAAGCAAAGATCCAGAGAAACACTGAGGGATGCTACCAGACACTCAACCAGGGCCACCCTCTGATTCCAGCCAGCCACACAGCAAAGATGCTGGCCAGGCACACTGCCCCAAACCACCAGACAGGACCCCAAAGAAACAGCTCCACACATAGTGGAAGATACACCAGAGACTGTTAGAAGGACCATCAGACAAAGCCAAAGAGACAGGTAGATGAAACCAGATAGCCAGCCAAAGAGGTGGACAGAGAACAATGACTCAATCAAAGGACCCGCCAGAAACACTGGAAAGGACTCAGCTAGACCCAGGCAAACACAGTGCCGAAGGACAGGCAAGGAGCACAGGCAGTGAAGCTGTCGGCGACAAAGCCAGAGAGCTAAGACACTGTCAGAAACAGTGCCAGAGAAACCGTCTGACACACAAGCAGAGAAATACCAGAGAAACTGATAGACACAAACAGGCATACACCCAGAAAAACAGCTCAAGAAAAGAGCCAGAGCCACAGCCAGATGCTCAGTCAGGAAGTATCCACACCACTCCAAACACTGCCAGAGACACTGTCAGACACACAGTCAGACACACTGCCAGAGACACCGTTAGAAAGACGGCCAGAGAAACAGCCAGACACACAGCCAGAGAAACTGACAGAGACGCAGTGCCAGATACACCCCAAGAAAGTGCCAGAGACTCAGCTCCAGACGGTGTAGACATAGCATAGCAGAGACAAATGTGGGTATCAGCCTGAAGCAGCTGTGGAGAGGTTGGAGAGCAACAGACTTCCTGGGGCTTCCTGTGGGAGAGGGCTCCTGCCTGCCTTTTGCTACCCTTGACCTTCTCCAGGGAAGTCCCCTCCTCTGAGCCTGCTTTTCCTTTCCTCCCTGTCACAGCCACAGGTGCCCTGACTGCCCCTCCCTGGCACAGCAAATCTTTCTGTGTCCCAAGTGGCCCCAGCTACTCTCTGCACATCAGTGACTCCTGGAGCCTTAGCTACCATCTGGCCTGGCTCCTTCTGACCCTCAGCCCCTCCGCACTCCTCAGCTACTCCTCAGGCCTAGGAGGTTAAGACAATGGCCAAAGTTACAGTCAGCAAGCGGTGGAGCCAGGAAAAGAACCCAGGACTGCCTGAATTCAGAGGTGGTGTGAGAGAGAGAAAAAGAGACCAGCAGCCAGAGGCCTACCTGGTTCCCTGACCTCAGCCCTGGCCAGTCGCCCTCAGACCTTCCCCCACTGCCTCTGCCATCTGTCCATGTCTTTCTCCTCACAGCCAGGAAGATCCTCTGCCTTGGTCCCAGGCCCACTGCCCACCACATGGGAGCAGGAACCAGGGCATGGGCAGGCAGAAGAGCAGGCAGAGCGGCTGAGGTTAGATCCAAGGATGGGAGTGTTCAGGGAGAGGAGGAACGGATGGCCTCTACTCCCAGCTCCCTCCTGGTCCACACAAGCACACACTCCCACGTGCATGTGTGCACACGCACACACACTCACACACACACACTCAGGCCCCCACAGGGGGAGGGGTGGCTTCTTCATCAAAGTCGCCTCCATCAGCCCGATGAGTTACTGTAAGGGCCGGGCCCTGGGCCAACAGGGCTGCAGCCACGGGAGACGGGCGC
Organism: Mandrillus leucophaeus; assembly: GCF_000951045.1. Lineage (NCBI taxonomy): Eukaryota > Metazoa > Chordata > Mammalia > Primates > Cercopithecidae > Mandrillus > Mandrillus leucophaeus. Next base: position 2,270,089 of record NW_012102121.1, read on the forward strand.
TGCTGAGAGTGAGTGCTGCAGAGTGGGGGTGGGGTGCCAAGACAGACACTGCAGGGTTGGGGGCACCCAGAAAAGGGAGAGACTCAGGGAGGGGAAACAAGAGGCAGGGAGAGAGAAGGAGCTCTGAGTGGAGACCCAGAGGGACAAGGAGAGGCTGAGATAGGAGAGACGCAGGGGGAAAGATGGGGCACATAGGAGATGGGCAGAGACTCAAGGGCAGAGGGACAGATCCAGAGAGAAGGGAGGAGACCCCTGGGAGGGGTCTCTGCCCACCCTAGAGCATCTCCGTGGCCTGCCCAGCTCCTCTAGCACAAAGGAGGATGGGATGGTGGTCAATGTTATGTGAGGCAAGAGCAGGGCCCTCCTGGAGGCTGGAAGGATTCTTTCTGGGGATCCAGGACCCCAGCCCCTAGGGGACAAGGGTGAAACCCCATCCATGCCCCTGCCCTGCAGATCCAGAAAGCCCCAGGCCAGTGTCACTTCCCCCTTTCCTCAGACTCCCAACTGGGCCCACTGCCCAGGTCGGAGGTTGAGGCCAGAGGCATCCAGGACACACCTCTATCCTGCCTTGGCTCATTCCAGGCCACCCATCCCAGGGTAAAGAGCATCTTTCCTGAGAATTTTCCAAGTCCACACCCTATGGCTCTGGGATAGATCTGCAGGATGAATCCCATAGAGCCCTAGATAAGGGCTATGCAAACTGGCCCAGGCTTCCTATCAGCCCCTTGAAGAGGTCAGCCCCAGAATGAGGAGGGAACAGAGGGGGTACCCCGTAAGCAAGAAAGGAGCCCAGGGCCCAGAAGCCCCTGAATCCCTTGTCAGCACAAGGGTCCCTGCACCTATCCCAGCAAAGAACCCCAGTGTCATCATTACTCCCACACAGGTAACACATTAAGAGTCAAATTCTGGGGTCCCAACTTACTGCCATTGTCCTGCTGTGTGGCATAAAGACACCATTACACAATGATAACAACGCCCATTGAAAACGACACAGTTGTACCATTGACAATGACACACAGGGATGTTGACAGTCACCACAATGACAATAATGCAGTGAGTGACAGTCACATACATTGACACCAACAAACAGGGCAATGATACCAGTTGACAATGACACAGTCACAGTGACAGTAGCCTCAGAATCAAAGATGCAATGAGACTCCGTCACATAGAGTAACACTGACGGTGACATCAACACAGTGACACAGCGATGTTGATGGACTCAGTAACAGTCTCACAGAATGATACTAGTCCACAGTAATACTGGCACCCCTGGAGTCTGACAGCCGCCATCAGTAACACTGACAGACACTATGACAGGCTCCAGGTCAGGAACCTCTATTACCCAGTTTAAGAATCTGGCTTAGGACCCAAGACCCGAGAACCGTCTTGCCAGTCCCAGCAATGTTCCAGTTGCCCTGTGCCCCTCCCCTCACCCCATGCCTAGCTCAGGGTAGAACCTGGGGAAAGGAGGTGAGTTTTGGAAAGCCTCTATTTATCCCTGCAGAATCACAGACAGCAGTTTAGATTGTAGAAGGCCAACCCTGGGGAAGTCCTGCCACCATCAGGTCAGGGTGGGGGATAATGAGCACCACTAACTGTGTTTCAGCTATAATCGTGTGTGCGTGTTGATCTGTAATAGTGTGTTATGAACTTCAGGGTTTGGGTTGCTGTGGGCATGCTGAGGGTCAGGTAGGCTCAGTCTTGCCTGGACAACGAACGATCAGGGAGGCCTCAAAACAAGTGACCTCAAAGCAAGGTTATTGTTCCATCTCTGAGGCAGGGAATTGAAATCCAGAGAAGGTCACCAGATGGACTCCCTCCATTGCCAGGGATCAGGGTGGGTTCAGAACATCCATCTGATAAGGGCATCTGGCCCAGCAAAGAGCGGAGGGGACTCCCCACAGCTTCCAGTCCCCTGACTCCCATAGCCCAGACTCCAGAATCCCATAGTGAGGGGAAAAGGCACCTTTTATCCTGGGGCCTCATCTCCTTCACCTCTCCCCACAGCAGCCTAGAGGACCTATCTCAGGAATGAGGCAAGAACACAGGACACAGCATGGACTCACTGATTCAAACGCCTGGGTACTCTAGAAGCCTCAGACCTGCAGAGGAATTACGTTGGAGCGGAGAAAGAGAGATACATAGACTTGGAGAAGGAAATGAGAGACAGAGCAGGGGCAAAGACAGGGACAAGGACATGGTGGGCAGGGAGGAACAGTACTGGCTGAGGGAGAGCCTGGAAGAGACAGTCAGGGCAGGCGGGAAGCTCCAGGATGGGGAGGAGGGGCTGAGGCTGGGAGGCCCCCAGATCCCACCAGGCCTAGGCAGCCTGGACAGCGTGGGCGGTGGGGGCGGGGGCAGAGGCCTGAGCGGTGCAGAGGCTTGGGGGGTGGGGGGACCAGGCCGAGGAGGGAGGCCTGGCCCTTGGCAGCTGGCCCAGCAAGCCCCCAGCCAGGGAGGGGCGGGCCTAGGTCAGGGGCCAGCTTGTGGGCTGGGGCTAGCTGGCCATGGGCGGGCAGGCTCCCACTCCCTATGGTGTTTCTCCCTCCTGTCTCTGAATCTCTGGTCTCTAGCCCCTTCTCTTTTCCCTCCTCTCTGAATCCAGACCTGCCTCTCCTCTCAGCTCTCTCAGAGACCCCACCCCAAGTGGCATAGGGCTCCAAGCTGTGCCTGGGTTCAGGATTCAAGATTTACCTCCTCCTGGGCTACCATGTCCCCACCCACACCAGGGGCAAGCCTCAGTCCTCAGGGGAAAGGACCCTATCCAAGCTTAGGCCCCGTCCTCCTCCTTAGAAGGGGGCAGGATAAGCCAAGCACCAGTAGGAGGGGGCCAGAAGGGAGGCAGGGGGAGCGGTCCCCCAGCTCTCAACGCTGGCTGAGGCTGTGGAAAAGGAGGCGGCCCAATTGAGTGAGTTGGGGGGGTGGGTATCCGCACCTGCTGTTGTGACCTCCACAGCCGGAGATGGAGGCCTGGGGGGGACAAGATTCCGATGGATTTTGGCAGCGGCCTGGACTCTGAGTGCTCAAAACCCCCACTCCCAGCCTTTTGCACCGTAGGGACCCTGAGATCAGCATGTGCGTGCCCTGCTACACGTGTGTGCGGGCGTGTTGTTGGGGGAGCCTGGGGCCCTCCCATGATGGGCCTGGCTCGGCAGATGGGGAGGCATCCTGGGGAGATGGGAATCTGTCACCAGCCTGTGCCCACATGTGAAGGCCCACTTGGAGCCCTGCGTGCTGCCTGGTGACCTGGGCATGGGCTTGTATATGCACATACATGCAGGCCTGTGCTTAAGTAGCCCTTTAGATGCAGAAGGCCTGGGCTTTTACCCTCAGAAGTCATCTGGTCCAGCCCCCTTCCTCTTGAATGGAGAAGAGGAAGGGGCAGATAAGTTCATATCCTCCCTTTGGATACATAGGCTCTGGAGAGCTTCACAGAACCTGAGGCACTGGTGCCAAATCCCCCAGCCCCCAACCCCAGTCCAGTCTCTTCTGGATTCCACAAGAATCAGGAGACCCCCTCCACCCAGGAAAGGCACACACTCCAGTCAGGTTAAGTCTGTGGGGAGCGGAGTGCTGCTCTTCTTGGAGGGACAGAATGCTGCAGCATGTTAGACAGCTGGAAGAACTCCATGAAAGGCAGGGGATGGGCAGAGCAATAGGGTTGACTAAGACTTCCCTTAGCAGGGGGGATGGGGTAGGGAAAGGCCCGAAGTGGATGCCAGGGACAGGAAGGAGGCTGCAAGGCAGGGCCCCCCATGGAGACAAGGATGGATAGAATGGCTTTCCAGAGTTGGAGACTGGGACAAAGACCTATTTGCCTCAGCATCTCCTACCACACTCACCCCTGGACCCATCACTGCTATAGTACAGACACACCCTTGAATCCATACACAGAGGTCCAGGCATGCAAGCTCACACACACACACACACTGGGGGGTGGGGGCAGCAGTGCATGTGATGCATTGGCTTGTAACAAAAAAACCCCGAAGCTAGTCATTCTGACAGAGCCAGAGTTGGGTGGGGGGAAAAGAAGCTTCGAATGTCTTCTGTGTTCTGTTCTCTCTGCCCCCTAACGTGCACGTGCACCATGCACGCTACTTCTGAGGAGCCTTCTGGTCTGCTGGGCAAGACCAAGCCATCCTTCCTCCCCTTTCCTCCCCTCCTCACAGTGAGGAAGCCAGAGCAATCTGTTCCTGATGGGTAAACACAGGCGTGAGTACGCGCACACACATGCTCACACACACACCAGCCACTCAGGCCACACAGCGCCCAGTGCTCACTTCATCCTAAGATAGAGCACACACTTGGGTTCTCATTACACCCGGCAGAGCTCTCAAAGCCCCTGCCTCCTCAGACACACAGGACCAGAGCTTCACGGACACACCCAGGCAGCCTTTTGCAGACACTGGCATTCAGAGCCTACCATTGTGGCCACACATCAGGGCCTCCCACATGGATACCCACTCCCACAGCCCCGTACATGCTGGTGTGCGTGCACACACACATTACAGTCACACTCACACACACAGACTCCCTCACACAGCCATGGTCTCACATATGGATACCATCACACACTCCAAACAGTCAACCTTCCACACAGACACCATTGTACACCTCCAGAAGTTCAGGGCCCCCAGTCGCCCTTGGCCCCTCACGCCCCGACACTAGCAATGGGAAACACCCACATACACACCCTGAACAGCCACACTGTGCTAGGACCTCAGGCTGCCTAGTTGTGCCTGAGGGGAGGGAGAGAAAGCCTAGGGTGGCCTAGGGCAGGAAAGAAAAGGAAAGGAAATACTTTGTTGGTCCCTAAACAGACGATTATTCCCCAGGCAGCTCCTTCTTCCCCAAACCCTGCTTTCAACAGCATTAGGGGATGAAGGGAGATCCTCTCCATATAGGAGAGGTGAAGGAAGTACCTCGGGGAGACAGATGTTGGCACTGGAATCGGCAAGAGCCAGAAAGGCACAGAAACCAGCCAACTCCCCAGGCCCTTGCTGCCTCCCCTCACGACCCTCTCTTTGCCACGATGAGGATCAGCAGCAGCTCTCAGCCTAGCTATCTGCTGTGTGATCCCAAGGCCTCTTCAAAACCTCTATATGCCCATAACTGTCTAGCGGGCACCCAGATGTCTGGCCTGGCTGCAGAAGGGGCAGGAGAGGGGAAGGAGATGGAACCTCCACTCCAGCCCCCCAGCCCCCACCAAAGCCCTGGCATCACTGGCAGCCCACAGAGAGGTAGGACAGATGCCCAGCATGGGGGAGGGCAGCAGGCAGAGCGAGCGGGTGCTCCTCTAACTAACCACTGAGGAGGAGAGTCGTAAGGTGTCCTTGGACCCTGCAGCCCCGCCCCCATCACTGGAGGAGTAGACGCGGAGTCGCTGTCCAGGCAGAATGGAATCCAGGCTGTGCTGGCCAGGCCCCAGCCCAGGAAAGATCGGCAATGCTGCGGACATCCTTGCCACTTGCCACTCCAGGTGTAGCTGGGGCCCTGATGCCTCCATCCTAAAAGGAGCCTGACTTGACTCCATGGAAGCCAGGCAGGACCTAAAGAAACCAGGCAGGGGTAATGCCATAAAGCCAGGTGATAGGGACTTCAGGGAAGCGGGCAGTGGGGACAAAAGAAACCAGGCAGCAGGGTGTAAGGAAACCAGGTGACAGGGCCCCAAAGAAGGTAGGTGGTGGGAGCCAAATGAAACCAGGCAGTGGGGACTAAAGTTAGCTAGGAGGTGTGGACAAATGAAGCCAGGCTTTGGGGATCAAATCAAACCAGGCAAGAGGCCCACAGGATGTGAGAAAAGAAAGATATCAAGAGCTCATCCCCTCTGTCTAGATGTCACCCCCACACCCTGGGCCTCTCTCTCTATAGCCCCCCTTCCACTCAGGCGGTGGTCCCCTCCCCCAGGCCGATGGACACAGCCAGAGCCCCCTCCCCTCTCAGAGGCCTGGTCCGATTGCAGCCAATGGGCCCCGGCCCCATCCCTGGGACCTCAGGAAGTCCCAGTCCCTCCCACCGGCTGCAGAGGCAGGGGGGCTGGGGGGAGAGAAAGAGAAGAGAAGAGAGACAGCTTGGCAGGGGGAGCGCGCGGAGCAGCCGCGGGGGGCGGGGGCC